>NC_142392.1:3336029-3639304 GCF_059441095.1 Idiotropiscis lumnitzeri
TAAATACATGAATAAATTAAATAAATAAATAATAAATTATAAATGTAAAATTAAATAAATAATTAAATAAAATAAAATTAATACACATACACAGACGAGCATGTATTCTTTATCCTCTGCAAAGAACAACCGGTCTGATATTACTGCGGCTTAACATATCCGTTTTCCATTCGTTTCAACGCTTCGAGAGGGATTGAGTTTGAAAAAAAAAAACTGGACTTTCGCTTTTCCATATTTGAGAACGAGCTCGCGGTTCTGAAGTTACACACACGCGCAAAACGCAAAGTGGCTTGTTAATGTTCACGTCAACGCCGAGAGAGGAAATATCCACAAAGTACGTGTGTTATGTTTTAAAGAGGCATAGTGTGTATGTGTGTGTGTGTGTGCAGGTAATAACTCAAACTCTTGCTCGGGAGGGTAGGCGGGAGGTTGACGGGGGCCTCCGTTGGCATCCAGCTGGCTTTTAATGGCACCACAACAGTCAGTCGTTCCCTCCAGCGCTGCCACTTTGTCCCTTCAGTTGTTTCATCGCGTCTTTTGCTCTCCTCTTCACTGTCACTACTCCTCCTCCTCCTCCTCTCGGGCGTCGCTGAGTGTGCCGCATTTTGCAAGCCCGCACAAAATCACCGTATTCATCTCCTCGCCGGCGCCATCATCCTTACTCGGCTCCACCAATTTAAATGCCTGCCTATTTCTATTCCTCCCCCACGTTATTTGCTTCCTCTTGCATCTTCACCCCCCCCAACCCACCTACACGCGCCCCCCCCAAAACCCTGCCTGCCATCTCTCCTCCACTCTTTCCATCTTTAATCCCCGCTCACATTTTTTCCCGCCAGCCTGCAGGGCTCTCCAGCGCACAATGTGAATGTTTAATGAATCTTGTGTCTTTTACAATATCTGTCAAATCTACCTCCACTCTTCCACCTGTCCTCCACCGTTTCACAGCATCTACCCCCCCCCCCCCACAGCTGACTTTATTTACTGCCCTACAGCTACCCAGCTGGTAACAAGCAATAAGAGCCGCCCGAGGGACACCTCAAGTCAAAACGGGGAAACTATTTCCCTTTTATTTTTTTTAATTTATTTATTTATTCACATCACACGGCAGCAAAGTGGAAAATGTTTAAGGAAATCTCGCTGCTTGATTGGCTAGATGGTAAATTTATTGAAAAGATGTCGAGAAAGGTCTGGTCACTTCCATGAACAACACGGCGTTGTTCCAATTTTATTTTTTTTTTGCAGCAGCAGCAGCAGCTTGGGCTCTTCGGGGCCGCTCGAAATTGATCCGCTGCGGAGCGACTTGTTTGCTTGGCCGGGGGCTGCCAATAAGACTCGGAATGACTTTCTGATCAGCTTATTGATTCGGTTGGTCGCAGAATCACCCCACTGAACGGCTGGCATGGCGCCGAATGAGGTTCAAAGGTAGCCAATGTTGCCCTAATAGGAGAATCAAGTCGTATTAAAAAAAAAAAATAAATGTTGCAATTGTGACTCCAAAAGAAAAAACAGCTTGGTCCCTTTAGAGCACCCCGTTGTGGGCCATGAGTGTGTGCATGTCACGCAGAGAATAAAAAAAAAAAAAAGTTCAATTTAACAGCCGTTGCGCTTCTTTATGGAGTGGCCGCTTTAGAGCGCCTCGTTGTTCCAGCCACCAGAAGATTGAAAAAGATTTATTTTTCCCGCTCAAAAATGTTGTTATGAGTGCTAACAATTTTTCTCTTTGATGTGTGCAAAAAAAAAAAAATAGAAGACATTTATTTTCACTTGAAAAAATGATATTTTATGCACAAGTTGTTGCTATGGAGCTGGCCATGTGTTGCTAGGGAGCTGAAAAAGTCAGCTAATTTCCAATATTCAAGCGGTCTGACGTCGCCTTCGTTTGCAACCTGAACATGCCACAGGGACCAACCAGACCCGTTTTTTTTTCTTTTTCACTGAATTAATTCCACCCGACCAATAAGAGCCATCTGTGTAAATATCCAGTGAACAATTTTTTATCTTAATTTCATCTTGTCTTCTCATGCATTAAGTCATTCTCACATGACACGTTCATATATGATCGCTCAACCGTGGTGTGAACGTGGGGAAAATATGGTGGTTGACATTCTTTAAAAAAAAAAAATTGCGCTTATTAATGCTCAGGTGGAAAACTCTCAAAAGTGCATTAATCAAGTCTGTAATTATGTGCCCTGTCAAGAACTTTTGGAGTTTTCTTTAATAAAGCAGCGTTTGGAATTTGGAATTCCTTCTGATGGAATTACCCGAGGCGATTTCATTCGAATGCGGAATTAGTTGGAACGATGACGCGAGTTGTGTTGGCCGCCGTCGAGTTTGAAACGCAACACTTGGAGAGAGCTGTCCGGTCTCTCTGTGTTTTTTTTTTTTTCCACCGTCGAGCCTCAAGGTGAGGAAAAGGTGGCGCTTTTATTTTTCTCCCGTTAACTGACATCAGGCTGTCTCCCGAGTCGGAAGCCAAATAAAAAAAAAAAAATAGTCTGAGCTGATTACTTTGGGGGGGAATTTAAGTCGTTAGGAAAGGATCGGGGAAACGAACACTCGCTCGGAAATTGTCGAGGAAAATTGCTGGAGAATCTGTGTTTGGTTTTGCATCTAAATTGGATTTTTACCTCCGTCGTCGTATAATGACAAGTGTGAAACATACCTCAAACGGGTGTAAATTGTTCTCTGTCTGCTGCGATTATCCGTGTGTAGTTTCAGATGCCGCGCTAAATTTAGAAAAGGGCTTTTCAGGATTTGAACGCTCGTCTTGTTACGACTTGTGGCGCCTTTTTGGTAATATTTCTGCCCTGTTGTCATTTAAAAAAAAAAAAAAAAAAAAAAATAAATTAATGCAAGGGGCGTGCATTCGAAGCCGATCCGTCGCGGACACGCTGTCAGACGTTTCTTCACTCCCTCCAAGGATTCCTCCTCTTAAATGTCCGGACGCCGTCGCCCGCGGACGTTCTGTCATCGTCTTAATTGAAAGAGAAACACTTGATAGGCCGGCCGTGTCGAGCTGTCATGCAGCGGCCTTGCTCTTAATGTAATGTTAATAGAACATTAGCCTCCCGAGGAAACGCCCTCGAGGTCCGCCTGAGTGATGGGAAGCCTGTCGTGCGTGCGCTTGCGCAATTTATTCGTCTGTTTCACGCGTGACGCCTGACCTCGGCTTCAATTTTGTATTTGTCTTTACAAATTTGTAGTCACCCTCCTTTAGCATGCTGTTAGCATTTTTGGCAGAAAATGAACAATTCGTCACAAAGAATCAACACCGACACTCTCAGTTGAAGTTCCAAATAAAACTAATATAACACACAAAGATGACATTTTATGTGAGCAAACGCTTAACTTCATCTAGAAAATGGCTGCTAGCTTAATGCTAGCACATACGCTAGAGCCTAAAAACACATATTGGACTTGGCGTTAGCTCATCAGAACGCAGTCTGAATCAGAACGATTAAATACGCAAGCTAGCTAGCCTAAAATCACATGTTGGACTTAGCATTAGCTAATCAGAACAATTGAATATGCAAGCTAGCTATAGCCTAAAATCACATGTTGGACTTAGCATTAGCTAACCAGAACAATTGAATATGCAAGCTAGCTATAGCCTAAAATCACATGTTGGACTTAGCATTAGCTAATCAGAACAATTGAATATGCAAGCTAGCTATAGCCTAAAATCACATGTTGGACTTAGCATTAGCTCATCAGAACAATTGAATACACAAGCTAGCTAGCCTAAAATCACATGTAGGATTTAGCATTAGCTCATCAGAACAATTGATTACGCAAGCTAGCTATAGCCTAAAATGCGCTGGTCAAAACGATGCTGAAATGCTAATTCCGTCCACCTGTTTCATTGATTGCTAGTTCCTAGCGCCTTTGCTGACAGCTTTTGACCACCGGGATGAGGCGCGTCCATGTCAAGAGACGTAGCAGTTGTTAAAAAAGGAGATCTTGGCAAAGCGCCGTGGAACCCGTTTATTTCCCCATTACAGCTTGTATTTTTCCGCGCTGAGCTCCTTTCGGACACGGCTTGCTGAGGTTTGATTATGGAGTGTTGCCTGCGAGGGCCTTCCCGGATCTGATAGATGGATGTCATTTTTAGAGCGGGTGGATATTTGTAAAGTCGATGGAAGGCGCTCGGGGGGAGGGATGGAGCGCACGAGAAGGCGGACGTGCGAACGCTGAGAGGAAAGACGTCGACGGAGGACAGGATTAAAGAAGCCCGGGTGAAAATCGATGGCTGCGGACTGACACCCTTTCACGTAACGTCGTTTTGTGACCACTTGATTGGCCCCGAGCCGCACGGGGGGCGCCGCTGAGGAGCAGATTAGAGCCATACTTTCTGGATTACTGGGTCAAAGAGCATCCAGGAGAGAGACAAATCACACTTGATGTTCTTTAATGGAGCAGACGGGACAGAAGACACCTTTATACTCCTCCAACTTTATACTGCCTGAGATGTTTTGCTGCTCGTACTGATGCAGGGGAAGACGGACTCCTCCCTGCGAATCGGTACGCTAACAAAAATTTGTTTTTCGACGTAGAGGATAAACAAAATGTGACTGAGTTCCATCATTTCGTCCCGTTTGTGTTCGGCTTCATTTCTTCTCAGGCTTTACCGCACCACAACAGATTCGATTGAATGCTAGCGCTAAGCTAGCTAGTTGTTTTGAACGTGCGGTGTAATTCTCGTTGTTCGGTGTAAACGTGAACTGATGGTGAGATTAAACGGTGGGCGTACCTTGGTGTTCAATTAATTCTCGGGTTATCGTCGTTTCTATTCAGGATGTTTTAATTTGTGTCTCGTGGCTAAGCGCTACGTCTTTGCGAGTCGACATCGACCGTGACATTAGCGCTGATTGTTATCGCTCCGCCGGACCTGGCACCGAGCTCGCTCTGCAAAATGAGTTTCATCAACTTTGCGTCCGTACCTCGCCTCCGTTACGCTCCTGCTGGCAGCGCACGCGTGTTATGAAAATGAAGGGCCTCTTCCGTGCAGTGCGCGTCGCGTTGGCTTGAGCAAGCTCGGAATCACCATCGTGCCACGTCCACTTATTGTAGCTCTATCATTTCGCCGTGACACAACCCGACTTGAGTCCTCCTCCAGCTCGAGTGCGGTCGGGGCAGCGAAATGCAAACGGCTGCAGAGGAGACGACAAGCTTTGTGTGTCATTTCGCGAGTGCCGCGGGTTTGGAGGAACGCGCTGAAGAAAATACAGTGTGACAGCAAGAAGCGCCGCCTCGGGCCAACGCGGTCAATACCTGAAGAATACTTCATGCGCAAGGCGTATTGATCGCTTTCAATCTATGCACGAGCTTTGCCAAAGCAGTGTCGCATCGACGGGAGCTGGCCGAGGCGTCTTTATATTGACGCCGAAGGAAACTGCAAAATGTATGAGACCCTTTGAATGGGAACGTGTCAACACACAAGTCGGCGTAAAGTGAAAAATAATTGACGTGTAAATTTGACACGCCACTGAGAAGACAAATTTGAATGATTAACTCATTCAATCCAGAAGACACACATGTACGCTTTCAAAAATGTAGTCCCCGCCTCCCAAAGACGTATTTTTACGTCTTTGCCTTTTTTCGTCACAGCTTTGTGTTTTTATGGCATTAGAACACAATATTCTGTTGGCCTCGCAAAATCGGTCAAAATCCAGAAAAATGCTGGAATTTCTGCGATTAAATGAATTAAAAAAAAAAAAAAGCAATATAAATGCAGTGCGGAAACCACGTGCCGCTCATCTGTCAACCGTCAATCAAAGCCCACACGCCAACCCAGCCGTCACCTCGCTACACGTCTGCACTGCAAAAACAGCATCCGCTTCAAGCTCGCACTCTCACGTATTCAAACCACAACCTCAGTTCTCACCACACGCCATGCAACCCATTTAATCCTTTTCTCATTCACGCGGCACTTTTGGCGGTTTCTAATTCCACTTTTCAAAAACGGCAACTGGAGCAGCCTTGGTATTCGGCATCACAAAGCAGTCGCCTCAATGGAAATAGGTCATGAAATGCCCCGATTTATTTTGTATAAGTGAGTAAAAACGCCCACTCCCCAAATGTTTTCCGAAAAAAAACCGGCGCTATATTAGCATAGCGCACAATATAGCCCATCTGTGCCAGGTGTGCACTCGGCGCCGGACACACACAAAACACACGCGGCATAATGTATTCCCGTCCATCGGAGCGTGCTGTTTGCCCACACGGATGCTATCAGCAGCAATAAATCCCGTTTGGTCGTTGCTATTCACAAAGCATAATGTCGCACCAATATTCCGTTTATGGGGGAATTCAAAAAGAAACAAATTACCGGCTGAATATTGGATGGAGCGGCCGATTGGCCAACTGCGCGCCCACTGCCGATTTATCGGTGAGGTGCGGGGGGCTTTTGAATATTTAATCCTTGTGCGCCGCGCGTCTTATTTGGCAAATGGCGTAATTGTCACGTACGGGCGGCGACATTAACTTTCTGATGCGCAATTGTCAGGCCGCCATTGGCTCTTTGTGTGTTGCCGGGTTACCGATCGGAGGGAGATAAACTGCTAACTGACGTGCGTTTGCGGCCGCGTAAATAGCGACACGATTCAGGTTAGGCGTAATAGCCCGGCGAGGCAAATCAATCCCGACTTATTATGGAAGTGCCGCAGCTGTGTGTGCTTCTCGCTCAATGATTGCGTTTAGCTTAATGCTATATCACATTTTGATTTTGGTCCAACTTCGATATTAGAACTGTTTAATATAATGTGTGTTGATAATCATAAAATATCCCCAACATAAAGCAAATTCAACCAAATACCCGAACAAAAGGAATCACCGCAACTGTGATCACGTTGAACTAAACCAGTGCTTCTCAATTATTTTCGATTGCGACCCCCCCACCCCCCACCCAACCCACTCTCCGCCACAACTAAAAATAATATTTTTGTTCCTAAACAAACCTACACCATAAAGTTAATATCCGCTGCCCACAATAGGCAATGAGAGCGCCACTGCCACCTACTGGAGAGGATGTGCAATTACACTTTATTGTAGCACCTTCCCCAGGATCACAGGCACCCCACCATTTGAGAAGCACTGAACTGCTGTCATTTCCCGACTATAAAGTGTAAAAAAAAAAAAAAAATGATCGAGGTACATAAAGCTACATACACAGATTGTGAAAGCAGTGCCTTTTAACACGGCAACAATTTTGCTCTTTACAACAGAGCAAATCCAAGAAAAAAAAAATCGAGATTTATTTAGCGTATTTTCTGAATGATAGAGCACTCGCTACCGGTGAAAGAAAAATCCACAGAAAAGCCGCACCGTTGTATTCGCCGCATGGTTCAAAATCTTATAGTCCGCAAAATACGGTAAACGCATTCCAAAACGGCCGCTTATTATTATTAATTTCCCAATGCCTGTACGCGATTTCCGTACGTAAACACGAACGGCCGCCGCACTAAATTGCAAACTGGCATCCATGTCCATCTCTCGGCGACCGCTTCTCCAGGAGTTCCAGTCGAGTGGCTTCATCCGGCCGATAAGGCCAGCTGGAGGTTAGCGGGGCGTCCCTGCCTGCGGGGGACCCAAAGCGCTTCTGACGCGCTGCCGGCTGGCGTTTGTGGAGAAAACAGCTTCAACACCTATATCGTGCGCTCCGTACTCCTCCTGGCACATGGCCGCCGTCCAAGACTCCGGCGGTAATTGGATGTCTGATTTCTGCCGGATAATAAGTGAAGAGAAGAGGGCGTGCGAGCTGAGGAATTGCCCGGGAAAGGAGAGAAAAATCTTCTCGGAGGGTGAGAGGCGCGCTGTCGGCGGCGTGAGGACGTGTTCTCTCTTTGTGATCTCGCAGCTTAGCGTTGACCTTGCGCTTCTTATCTGTGCTCTGACATCCAATCATCCCTTGCTTATCTCCTCCTCCCTCAACCTCGCCGACGATAGTTTTCATCTTCTCCTGTTGCCTCCTCTCGCCTCATCCCTTTCGGTTCCGCCCCCCCCCCCCCCCCCCGCCCCAAACTCAAATCCCACCACGCGGCAATATCCCCTTTCCTCTCGTCTGTCCGGCTAAAGGAAAGCCTTTGGGATTCTTGCCATTGATTGGATTGGAAGACCGGTATCGAAAAGGTGGTAGCCCGCTCAGACGATTCGCTCGGTCACCGTCTGCCGGCCCACCGTCCACAACTCGCTGTTTCCAAGATGGCTCTCGCTTCTTCTCCGTCGTGTCTCGAGGAGAGGCCCGGCACCACTTTGAGCGCACTCGCGGTGTGGACATTAAAAGTAAGTGCCCACCCGTCTCGCCGCAGACCTCACCAAGTGCTGACTCCAACGCTTGCACTGTCGGACTCCTGCGGTGAAGGCGGCCCGGCCCACACACACACACACACACACACACCCACACCCCCCCCACACACACACACACTCGCGAACAAACGCACTGCGTAGGAGATTGCACATGGAGGCGGATGTCAATTCCAAACATTGTAAAAGCTTTTTTTAATTCATTTTTGAAATTCCAAACATTGTAAAAGCTTTTTTTTCCCAAACATTGTAAAAGCTTTTTTAAAATTTTTTTTAAAAATTCCAAACATTATAAAAGCTTTTTTATTTTATTTTTTTATTCCAAACAATGTAAAAGCTTTTTTATTATTTTTTTTTTTAAATTCCAAACATTGTAAAAGCTTTTTTAATTTTTTTTTTTAAATTCCAAACATTATGAAAGCTTTTTTATTTTATTTTTTTATTCCAATGTAAAAGCTTTTTTTAATTTTTTTTTTTTAATTCCAAACATTGTAAAAGCTTTTTTATTTTATTTTTTTATTCCAAACAATGTTAAAAGCTTTTTTTTTTTTTTATTATTATTATTTGTCTGGTAGGCTAATCCTTTCATCTAATATGATCTTGAAGCAGATGGTTTAGTTACTATAATCAAAAATTCTTCCCAAGCAATTGGATTTAAAAAAAAAAAAAAAAAAAAAGCAATTGTTGTTTGTCCCAACTCTGAAGTCCATGCTGTACTCGATTTTCATTCATTTGAAGGTCATATTACTTATTGCCTAAGGAGCTTTTTTTATTTCCCATTAGGCACGTAAGAAAGACAGTCGATTTTTCTCCCAATAATGTCCCGTCTCTGCAACGATGATGAATGTTTGAGGATGAACGATGTCGGATTCAGACGCACTTTTGCCGCTCGGTTTTGCCTGCGACTTCATTTGATATTTGGAACGTCTGCTTTGCATGCAGACAGTTACTGATGATACGACTCAAACAAACTTGTGGCTTAATCACTTCTAAACCGCTCCAAGGACAACGCGGCGAGAACGCGACGACGCTCCCGCACAAGAGCGCGTGCGTGACGGCCTAATACCACCGGTCCATGAATACCAAAGTGCACGTCAAGTAGGCGATTATCCTTGAGAAAGTATTTGGAAGTATTTGGCTTTTAGTTTTCCGAGACTTTCGGTTTTTCGGCTAATGAATATTTGCACGCACGCGCGCGCACGAGCGTCGCGGCCACGCCGACAGACTGTACGCACGCGCTCGACAAACGACCTCATTCCGCTTGTCGCAAACAAAACACGACGCAAGACGGCGAGAGATTTATACAATTGTGGCGGGCTTTTTAATGTGCGGCAAAAACGTTAATCCGACACCTTCGCACCTTGAGCCGAGCTCATGAGACAATAAAGGCGAGCTCATAAAACAGCTTAAATGTGACGCGTCTGCTAATGCGGTCAAAGCGCTTTTGCCTTATTGTTGTCATCGTGCGCAATTAAGAACGGGAAAAATGGTCGGCGCTCGAGCCGGAATGGAGGCGAGAAACGATCCGTTGCCTCGATTTGACCGTGCGGTTTATTTTTAGCCTTTCTATCATGTTTTCTGAACGTGAACAATGAAAGGGAGCGATATTATTTTGATATTTTTTATTTAATTTTTTCTTACGTTAGCAGATTAGCGGTTCAAGCTTGATTACATAATCACCCCCCCTGCCCCCCCCCACCCCTTTTGCTCCCAGGTGGTGTTTGTATTGCGCAGTCCTTGAAGATCCCAAGAGAGCCAAAGCCGGGGGAGTTTGACAAGATCATTAGACGCCTGTTGGAGACCTCCAACGCCAGGGCCATCATTATGTTCGCTAATGAGGACGACATACGGTAAGCGCCGACTTGTGACAAGTGTCCCGCTGTCTGTGCACCCACTCCAATTTTTTTTTATTTTTTAAAATTTTTTATAGCAATTTTTTTTTGACACCTCACACGTCTCAAAATTTGCTGCGCCGGCTTCGTCCACAGGCGCGTTTTGGACGCCGCCAAACGGAACAACCAAACGGGCCACTTCCTGTGGGTGGGCTCCGACAGCTGGGGGTCCAAGATCTCGCCCGTGATTGGCCAGGAAAGAGTAGCGGAGGGCGCCATCACCATTCTTCCCAAGCGAGCGTCTGTGGACGGTAAGCGGCGAGCGGAACATTCCTTCAGAGTCGTTCAAAAGTCATCTGCGGCTCCGAGAGCTTTTTCGATTCGACCGCCGACGCTCGGAGTGACGCGAAAGGCGACGATGCGGGGAAATGAAAACGAGGAAGAAATCTGTTTATGGCGCTCTTAGAGGAGAAATCCAATCAGGTGCAGTTTGGAGATTCCGGGTCAACTTTGGCTCACGTCAAATCGCGGAGACCAAGCTGTGTCTTAAACTGGACGATGTCCCAAAGTATTTGAAATGCATCGCTTGGATTTGTTGCTTTCGTACTGATCCCATTAAAGGCCGCTCGGTCGATCCCGGCTTCGGCGAGTAAAACTCTCGCCACGTTCCCGACGAGCTACGCAGGTGCGTTACGCTGACAGCCGAGGAGATTAATCAAGGCGGCTTTTGTCAGCGTTTAGTCGACGGCTGACGTCAGTCTTCTGCTCTCCGGGGAGTCCCCCCCCCCGCCGCCGCCCTCCACAGTTGGTTTCACTTGCACGCCGGTGGCGTCCCAGCGGAGTGAGCTGTCAATGGATTTTTTTTTTTTTTGCACTTTTGCAAGAATGTCTGGCGGGATACAGCGGGGGTCTTAACATCGGCGGAGCTCATTAAAAAAAAAAAAAAAAAGCTTTACTATCGACATCGCAAATAACCCCAAAGACGTCGTCGCATGTCAGCGGGCATCATTCGTGCTCTTTGAATGTTCCTCGCAGCTTTTGACCGCTATTTCCGGAGCCGCTCGCTGTCCAACAACAGGAGGAACGTTTGGTTTGCCGAGTTCTGGGAGGAGAACTTCAACTGCAAGCTGGGCATGCACGGCAAGCGACCGGGCATCCTGAAGAAATGCACAGGTGAGCCTGAAATCTGAAAGCGTTGAGCCGTTCAGCAGTTTCCTTTTTTAAATATGCTTGTTGCGGTCATTTTGGTCGGAGCATGTGTGCGTCGTCGGCTCGCATCTGCGCTTCGACCCGCATTTCCTGCTGTCGTGTCGGAAATGCTTTTGCAGCTTGTTGTTGGAGACAAAGCCAAGCACCGGAACCGAGGGGTAACCCATCTGTGTTTACAAGCCGGAGGTGTGTGTGTGTGTGTGTGTGTCTGCCGTTACATGCGAGCGTAGCTCAACTCCAAGCGACTTCAATTCGCCGACATGAAACGTGAATCCTGCTTAGTGTGTTTGTGCGCGTGTCGCAACGGGTGTCCCCCGCCTGACGGCCGCCATTAGTTTCCGTAATTAGGTTTGCGAGGGCCGCGACTCTCAATGACCGTCTATTTGTCGCCGTGGCATTTTCCGCCAGCGTGTCGAGGGGGACAACCGATGTCGGACAAGCGAGTCCATTAATTCCAAGTGGCGGAGTTTGCGACCTCCGAATCATCGACGCAAGAAAAGCCAATCGACGGGCCCCTTCTGCTCCAGGTCACCGCGGCGATGCACCTGATGGCGAGCATATGGAAATGAGCGCGATGATTATCGCCCGAGGGGAGAAAGCAAATCAAAATACGAGAGCGCCTTTGAGTGGAGATGGAAGCGGTTCTGCTAATTCTAATTAAACTGAATGATGGCAAAAAGGAGTAAAAGAAAAAAGATATACGTTTTCAAAAACATAGTCCCCGACTCCCAAAGACGTATTTATACGTCTTTGCCATTTTTATTTATTTTTTTTTGCGTCATAGCTCCGTGTTTTTGTAGCATTAGTTCACAATATTCTGTTGGCCTTGCAAAGTGAGTCAGAATCCAGCCTCGAGTGAAAATTTCTGGGATTAAATGATTTAATTAAATCAAATTGAATACCTTGACGAAGCTAACTGTTTATGCTAACTGCGTATTTAACAGCTAAATCCGCTATCTTAATGGTAACACAGATGAAAATTACTGGCTCGTATTGCTGTTGCAGTCCAGTGTACCGGAACACAAACGATGTAGCAGCAGATGTAGACAGACAATTTAAGAGCAACTATCACACCGATGTTCGATGTTCGCAACTTAACTGAGAGTCGCGTAGTGACGAAATACGACAGCACTATAAAATGGCAAATTCAGAATGACAAGCAGAGGGCGCTATACTTGTATTCGTCATGCTCTCGGAGTGTCTCTATTGCGATATAAAGGCCACGGACAGCGTCGGTCAGACGCAGTCTGAAGGTGTTAGCCTGCTCTCGGTGGCGTAGCGTCGTCATGGCAGCGAAAACCACCCCACGAGGTCCGCCAACGCGCCCGATGTCAGACGCATTCATTTCGGATGTCCCCCCGGTGCCGTCGCTCGCGTTGCACCCACCTACCTGTCACCCTCGCTAATCCCGTCATGCGGGCGCCACGGGGGGCTCTTTGCTCGCCATTGAAAGTCAAGTGGCGACGCCATGTGTCCAACGCGGCCCATCAAGAACATTTTTATGCTAATGCAATGTGCTCATATTTTTGAAGGAGCTCAGGTGCTTGAAACTGAGGACAATGTTCCCAAGTGCTCTGAAAAGAATGAAATCATTACTACTGTTTGTTTTTTTTTTTTTGTTGTTGTTTTTTTTAGTGTGAATTAGGCAAAGAAAAGTTTCTTTATTGGTGCGTATAGCCGAGACGGGGCATTTTCTTCCACAATTGAGCGCTTTTAAAAGGTAATTTGTCGAGCTTGCTTGCTGAGGCGTTTACAATAATGCGCGCGTTATGTCATCGTAATGTATAGAAGAAGTTTCCCCCGCTGCGTTAATGGCACCAATAAATCGTCATTTTGAGGTGATTTGTGACAATTAATGGCGAGGCGGGGGAAAAAAAATGGCTTTTAGGACACTCCTCTTAATTTATGAATTCATTCACCATCAGCTGTTGGATTGAACCCCTTCTTGAGTCCTGATTCTTAAATCATCAAACGTCGATGCTTCCAACTTCTTTCGAGTTGGAAGAGCTCCGCTTTTGAAGATACAAAGCCCCCGGTGCTACCAGTGTGGATGCGCTCGGTGTGCGTGAGGCACTCTCTGAAGTAGCTGCAAATCAAGCGTATGCTAACAAAGTGGCTGTGTGGGAGTGCGGGGGGGGGGGGGGGGCTGAGAGTTATCGGGCTGTGAAAGGCTCAAAGTGAAACGCGGAGACAGATGGCCGTCGATAGCCTCCGCACGCTAAGACGTGACGCATCGCATTTGTCGTCACCCCAAGTGCCATTTAAACGGCGCCGAATTAGCTTTTGTCTCCGTCCCGTCGAGGACGAGCTCACTTTCCCGCCCGCCCGCGCACGTGACTGACGGATGGATGCCCGTTTACTTTGGAGTTGAACGCGTCGCTGTTGAAGCATCCATCCATCGCGACGCGCCGACGTGTCCTGCGAGGGCTTTGAGGAGACAAGAAAAGGATGTACGCAATGTTTAGAGATATGAAAAGTCTACACACCCCTGTGCAAATAACAATGTTTTTTGTGGTATAAAAAGTGAGAGCAGGGTAAAGCACTTTTTACATTTTGGAGACGTAAAAAAACAACTGAGATCATGTGCTTGTGGATCTTGTGTAGATCTTGTGCTATTATTCTAGATTTAGACAAACTTTGACTCTGACTCTGCTTTGGACAGAGAACATAAAACCAAAAGGAGGAAAAAAAAAAAAAGGAATTGCTGGCAAGTACTGTTAGCTGACAACAATCTCCTATATTCTTCATATGTGCGTCTACGATATGGGTGGCAAGACGATTAACTTTAACTCCCATTGACGGCGAAAGACGTTTTTTTACTTGGCTGGTAGTGAGCGAGTTAACTCATTGACGCAGGGGTGTGTAGACTTTTAATAACCGCTGTCGTGACCTCTACTGAGAGTTGCTTTGCTTTTTTTTTTTTGAGGTGCTGCCCCCGGAGTCAAGACGCGATGAATCGGTTTAATCCCACTAAAACGATGGTTGACTCCAAGTGAACTTTATGGCGAAATGATCATTAGAATTTATTTAATGTCATTTCCTCTTCTCTCTCGCGCACGTCCCAAGGCGACGCTGCACCAAACACCACCAAACATTTTTATGCACTTAAAAAAAAAAAATGTAATTTCACCTTAATGTTTCCTCTCCCGTTTGCTTTATTTGTCTCGTACCGCCGTCGTTCTCGCCGCCATCCTCCGCCACTCCCTCGGCTCGCTGGCATCAAACCGCCGATCCCTCACCGTGACGTTCCCGTTTCCGACGAGCGGCGCGGCTCCCCAGATCTAACGGCGAATAAAGTGAAACGGCACGGTGATGCGGCATCATATGAATAATGACTCATGAATATTTTATTGAAGCTCTTTGTATCTGCGCTAATATATACCCGGAATAACAAAGTCGTGTAATATATATTAAGTGCTTATGTCAGCAGTGTGGCATGATTCAGGGCGAAGTGCTGCAGTCAATTTGTGACTTTGGAGATTCAAACTTTCTTCTCTGACGGCCTTTGGCGGGCTCAGAAACTTTAACGACAGAACTTGTTTGAGAACACGTTTGCCTGATTCGCTCTCCGTTCGTCAAAGCGCTCTCGTGTCTTTTCCGGAGCGCCTTTACGCTGTCAGAAATCCGATAACCCCCCCCCCCCTCGTCGCTCTTCTGTTTATTTTATCCACAACGCAATCGGCTCGGCACGTCAACACATTCTCCCGGCTAATGATAGCAAATTGACATTTTAGGCGCAATCGGCAAACAGAAACAAAAAAAAAAAATGCGCCGCTAATGACGCAATGCATCCTCATTTTCGGGTCGTATCGATGCATTCCCCTCGGCTTGACCGTCGGCGCGTTTAATCACGGCGAAGCCGGAGCTCGAGCCGATCCTCATTTTCTATTCTTCTGCCATTGATTATTCATTTTAGTCTTGGCAGGTTAGCCTTGAAGCCGACGAGTCGAAGACAACTTGAAAGGAACAAATAATAAAAAGTTGCCGAAGTTGACGTCTCGCATGCGTCGTTTGCGCCAAAATGTAATCAATGCTAATGTATTCGTGACCATTCCAAATGATTGGGTGTGTTATTCGCTTTTCATTCCCCCGCGTATTTATTCCTTATGGGTGCGATAAACAAAAATCTGGCACGTATATTTTCTGTTGGGAAAAAAAAGTGTGGGGGGGGGGCTTCTTTAATGGGCCCAACTGGCGAGGCGAAGGTGTGAATTGAATTTGCGCTGCTAATTGATGTTTAATTAAGGAACTGGTTCCAATCATTAGTGGGCCCGTCAAGCGCGAAGCCATCAATCACGCGCCGCCGCAAATGGCGCTTTGCACGCTGGGCCGTGAAGGCATCCATCACGGCGCCGCCCGCGACTCAGCGCTGTTGAGTGAGCTTACCTAACCAAACCTAATTTAATGGCGGCGCCGTCGCGTCCGACGCAACGCGGGCAAAATAATGGATTTTTTTTTTTTTCAAGGTAACACGGCGGCACCGGTGCAATAAAGTACCAGAAAAGCTAAATAAATCCAACATTTATTTGGAAGTCTGCTAAATATGGAACGGTGTGGTAGCATTAAATATACAATGAAGCCTTGAGTGACCGTTTCAAATTATTTCGTGACTGCGTTCGTAACGCAAATCGTCTTTTTCAATTGAAATGAATGGAAATGCTGTTAATCCGTTCCAATAAAAAAAAAATAAAATAAAAAAAAGATTAGAAAAAAAAACACTTTAACATTCGATATTCTGTAAATGGAGACAGTCGCGCCTTAGTGAGTTGAGAAAAAATCATTCTTCGCAGAGGATAAAGAATTCATGCCTTTAAAACATGTTGCCCTTTTTGTTTTGTGTTCAACTTCAACTGCAACTCAAGTTTATAATTCAGGTGAAAAAGAAAAAATCGGGAAAATCTCATGAAACGATCGAAGCAGTGTGGCCGGTCGCCATGACGACTCTTTCCAGAACCAGATTAGGTGTGTAGCCAAATAACAAGCATTTATTTATTTATTTTTTTTTTTGCCTGTGACACGTCTTAACAAATAAAATAATTTTCTGGCTGGAAGGCAGAAAGAGATGAGATTGTTTGTGTCCTTGTGCTGAATTTGGCTCTCGGGTCTCCTTCTTTGTCGCGAGCGGGCCGAAACCTGCGGAATAATGCAACAGGGCGAGACGACCGCATCATAAATATTACGTGCGTATTATTCGAAACATTGCCATTTTTTTTTTTCTTCCTGCTGTTCACGTCAAAATGTGAATATTCCATTTTATTCTACGACGGTTCAACACCGGGCTGGGTCGCTATCTCCAGAAGCACCTTGAATTGGAGATGGTTTGAATACGCCACAGGAGTTCACCCGTCGAGGTCGTGTCATGACATCTCGATAGCAGCCGGACTCATAAATATCCGCTTGGATTCAATTGATTCCAATCTGGTCCTCAAGGTCAAGAAAACATTTTGTGCCGTTGCCAACGTGCGACGTTTAGCACGCGCGTTGCCTGCACGGACGCATTCGCGGCGAGCTGCGGACAGCGAGTGGGTGTGGAGGGCCGCGCTAAAACGCTCGGCACCTGACGCAACCCCCAGAAACTCGTAAGGACGCCGCTCATTTAGCCGTCTCCAGGCATGATTGCGTTTTCTTGCCAAATGCTGATTAATGACGCGCCCCCCCCCCCCCCCCTCCCCCCGCGTGCCACTGTATGAATACGCGAATATGTTGCGTTCCTTTTCACGGCCGATGCTAAGCTAATGTCGATTGGCTTTTTGCGTTTTAGCTTTTTATTTTGAGCTGATCACAATCCGCGAGTGAGTTAGGAATTTGTAAAGCCAAAGTTTGAAGCAGTCATCATTCCCGGCAGCGGGGTGCAAGCGTTGCTCAGGAGATGGAGAACGGTGCTGTTAGCCACGTTTGGAACGGCTAACGCCAAATGAATGCCTCGTTTGGCGTTATTTATGGCATGTTAGCGTCATTAGCGTGGCGATTACGCTAACGTCACTCAGGAACCCGCTCGGGGGTGGTAGTGGTGGTTGTGGGGGTGGGGGGGGGGGGCTTTTGTTGATTTGTCGACCCGTGTTCTGGAATGCTTTGTTTTCAGACCCAATTAGAGTTGCGCCGTCTGCTTTTATGCGGCACAAATGAACCATTCGATATAGCACGGACAAAAAAAACAGAACAACCTCAAAGCTTTTAGGAATCACCGAGAAGTTTGACCAGCCATGTTTGGCCACTTTCTGAGAACATTATCAAAATATCCTTAAGCGACGCGCTTAACTGGAGAACCATCCCCGGGGAGGCTTTTTTTCGTGACATAAATGGAGGTTATGCAAGGAGTCCTGCACTCTTGTTGTTCCCCTAAAACTCTCAGCGTCGTACGTCCAAGGGAAGGCAAGCTTTATGGTCTTCAATCCTGTTCCTCGAGGGGTCTTCCATCCTGTTCCCGTCGCAACACACCTGATTCAAAAGATCAGGATCGTTATCTATCTTATTCAGGTCGTCTGATTATCTGATCACCAAGGAGAGATGCAAAACTTTGAAGAACAGGATTGAGGACAGGGTTGTTTTATGGCTTTTTGATTATTTCTGTACTGCTTGAATGTCGCCAGTGCTTCACGTTGACAGTCGTCATTGAGTTTTGTGTTGTTTGGACAGCCTTTCGTGCAGTTTAACAGTCAGGCGTCGGATTGAGACAGGACAGGACAGGACCGCAATCCAGAGAAACCAACACGACATTTCAAATCAACTTGTTCCTTGCAATCCTGGCAGTTAATCGAATATAAAAGCAGAGCCGGGTTACGATCTAACAAGACTAATGCAGCGGACGTGACACCATCATAAGTCCTTCCGCATCGATGACTTTTTCCCTCGAATCTGTATTTTTATTTATTTATTTTTTTTGCCAGCAAACTGGTCACTCCCTACAATGGCTTGCATACAAATCACCTTGTAGCCATCGAAAAACGAGCGACTCCGAGAAAACGGGTCTCTGGACCCTATTAATACCTCATAGACGCTCGTATTGATCGAAGGGCCTCTGCTATTGTTAATGCATCTCGGCCCAGATGGATTTTGATTCCGTTGCCCAAGGTAGCTACTTGCTAAAAAAAAGAAAAAGGCCAATAACAAAGAACGTAGCTGCGGGGGGAGAGGATTGCCATTGTGGCCTGAAATTGGTGCTAACGTTAAATGGAATCGAAAGGAGAGCTGTAGTCCCAACAAATGGTGGTTAAATTTGGTTTTGGTGTCCCTCCGTCTTTATTCCTAAAATAATCGTCCTGTCCCCGTCTTCGTGCTTTTAAAGCGCTTCCGTTCTTGCGGTGCACGTTCAATGCAATTAAGATGTTTATTTTGGCTCTCAATTGCTTCTTCACTCGCTTTCTCTCAGGTGAACTTCCATTTATAGCCACTAGGGGGCAGTATAGCACACATGGATTTACATGTACAGGGTCAGGGCTGCAGAAAAAAAAAATAGTCCCGTTTTGTGAAGTATAAAAATGATATGGCTGCTACGACGGTTCGTCTACGCGTGTGCTAACGCTAACGGCTAAATTGTCCAAGGAAGTCACTCAAAGGCCAATACTGTATTGAATGCATTTTTTTTTTTTTTTCTTACTACTTGCTGCACTTAATTATTAACTGCGGTCCTAAAATAGTGATGCGGGTTAAGAAATCTTCCTCCATAGGAGCACTTGAGCGGCCATACTGCTGAAGAAAGCCAGTAAATGTTTTAGCACGTTACATAGTGCACATTATCACATTATGCACCGCGGCGAGATGACTTTGTGATACAAATGTATGGCGGGGGCAGAAGGGGGGCGGGGGGGGGGCGTGGGACGGTTCAAAACGCGGCCACTCGTTTATTGTGTCCTGAAGTCGTCCCCGTACACGGAAACGCCATTACGAGAACATCCCGACGTGTTCTTTCACCTGCGACTGCAACCGGGGCGTGAATGGACTGCGGGGGAGTGCTTTTATTTTTTTCGTCAAGGCACACTTTTTTTTTTTACGATTTGGCCGTATTCATAATTGAACTCGTCCTACTGCCCGCGATGTCTTGGAAAAAAAAAAAAAAAAAATGATTGTTTGCCACTCAGGTTTGGAGAAGGTGGGCCGCGACTCGAGCTACGAGCAAGAGGGCAAGGTGCAGTTTGTGATGGACGCCGTGTACGCCATGGCGCACGCGCTGCACCACATGCACCGCAAGCTCTGCCACGGCTACCCGGGCCTGTGCCCGCGCATGGCCGGCAGCATCGACGGCAAGGAGCTGCTGGGCCACATCCGCGCCGTCAACTTCAACGGTGAGTGGAGATCCATGAAGGACAAATTATGAAAATTTTTTTTTTTTTTACATGGAAACAATTAAAGGCGGAATTTGAATCCGGCTTTTCTACCGCCTGGTATGGCGCGTCCATATATTATGTAATAATTAGAAGCCGTTCATCCCCGTACAATATCTGTCATTATAAAACATTTCTCCTGCTTTCTTCGTCGCAGGCAGTTGATTGAAATAAATGAAAGCGCCCGTAATGCAATTAGAAATTCTAACAGGATTGCCGGCAGTTCATTTGTTTGACTGCAGCCTCCTCATAATTGCGCCGAGAATGTCATTTTCGACTGCCGACGCATTCCCGTGTATTCTGGTTAGCGGAATGTGAGCATCTAATTAATAAAAAGGTCGAAAATATATGGCCGACGTCTGTGCATATAATGAGGAATAAATAAATTCTCTCCAGGGTACTCATCCCATGGTGTCTCATTGTAAACGTATTCAAAAAATAAATAAATAAACGGAGTCATTAATGACTCCAATTTGGCCCAATGCAGGTGCTGAATTCTACCTCCCCCCCCTGACAATTTTAATTGGGCTCCCTCATTTCCTCCTAAATAATATCAGAACCTTTATATTTTCATGAATGTTTTCATCTTGCCGTTTTCTTGTTTGCGTCCACCGCCCCTCCCCGATACCGCTCGCTCTGCCAACTTTTCATTTCCTGTGTCCCTGATGCGTTGTGCGGCAAAGATGGCCTCTGATTAGTTAACAAGACGCGCAGGGAGGAATTCATATGAAGAGGATTACAAAACAAAACAAAACCAAACCAAACCAAAAAAAAAAAGTGTGCAAAAGCGCAGATTTGGTTTGAGCCGCTGTCTATCGACGGGGACTCGATCTGCACTCGGGCGCTCAAGAGGGTGTTTTTCAGTTATTGCCGGCTTAGAGGCGCGCCAGATCCTCCCTTAACCCCTTCGAACGACTTAGCTCCGGTTAGCACAACACGGCGTGACCGTCCCCGGCAGAACGCAATCAAGGGGAGTATTGCAGACTCGCTGCCACAATCACAGAGGCCGCCATGTTTTGGTGGCGGCCGTAAGATGTTTAATTCACAGTAATGTCTTCAAAGTGTAAATAAGTCATTGCGCGCTTCCCGGCTCGATTTCCCGCGCCGGGTGAGGTGAAAGCGAGAGGATGTCTGTCATGTTGGATCTTCACGCTGGCACTTGATGTAAAAAGCTGTCAGCGATGAAAAGCCGGTGGAGTGTTTGTGCCATTTTCTGGATATTCGGCTGAACGATTAATCGAATTTTCAAATCGAAAAAAAAAGCAAAAATTGCTGAATTGAAGTTGTTCTCTAGGCTTTATTCTTTTTTATTTATGTAGATTGTATGTCAGGTGGAGATGAATGCATTGAAAAAATAGCTGTCAGTTGAGGAGAAAAAAAAATCGTATTTTAAATTGTGATCAAATCAAAGGAAATAAATTGCCATTTTTACAAAATCGTTCCGATAAAAATCCATGTGCTACTTAAAGTCAGGTCCAGTCGGACGCAATTAAACCTGACTAATAAACTCCTACGCAGCACTAGTAACACCAGTCGTCTCAATCAGTAGGCGTGTCACGCACTAGTAGCCTCCTGGACTACTAGTATCACCAAATTGCCTCTTGTGATTTTGTACACACGGCAGAAATTTTCCAGTCACAATGGTTCGACTAGTGTGCCAAACAAGAAGATACTAGTACTCTCTGTGTTCACCAGTAGAACAACTAGTTGGATGTGTTACTAGAGAGGCGAGACTGTGCACTTGTAGCCATTGTGTGCCGCTAGCACTACTAGTAACTTTATTAAATTCAACTTGTCAACTTCTAGCGCTTCACTAGTCAAGCAGTTGTCGACAAGTACACAGTCTTGCCTAATTAGTGACATGCGGTTGTACTAGTGTGCAGAAATGTCGTCGGAGATCAAATAAAACCGCTTTGCATCCGCCACCTGTATCGGTGTTTTAAATCGGAACGTTCGGCCATCAGCCAAAAGATTTCCCCGACGCGGCGGCTTCGGTTCGGTGCAGTGCACAAAGACTCTGGTTGCTCCCTCGCCTGTCATAAGACAGCACACGCGGCCCCTCCCCTCCCAGTTGCCATGGCGACGGCTCGCCCATGCCATCGTCTCATCGCGACGTTGCCAGCGTTAGTTAGCCTGTGTTAAAAAAAAAAAAAAAGTGCACAACAAAGAGAAGGCAGCGCAGCACAAGAAGGGGGAAGCCAAATGAGACAGAAGCCCATAATGTGATTCTCCTTGAAGCGTACGCGAAACGCCCGCCCGATAATTCAATCGGCTGGCGGGACACAGAAAATCAACTTCTGCGGGCATATGAAACAATTCCATGCAGTCGGCCTGTCGTCAGACTTTTCATCTCTCGCGAAACGGCAAATAGATGCTGAGCTACTCTCGTCTCCTCGTGATTAATACATGGCGGCATTAATGATGAATATCGCGGCAGCCGCAGCCATGCGAATCGGCTCCCGAGAACATCTTGTGGCGATGCCATGACATCATTTCGGTGTCGTTTCTTCCGGCTGACAAGTTACCAGCGAGCGTTTGTGTTGAGTCATCGCTGCTGACAAATACACACTCGTATATCGTTCGCCTGTTAACATAATTGCGCAAGTTGTTAAATTCAATAAATAATAAATAAATAAATATAAATAAATTGTTGAATTGCGGCCAACAATAAATGCAAGAAAAATTGACAAAAAAACCTGTTCAAAGACGGTGAGCGTTTTCTGCTTACAAAGGATGATAAAATGCAGACGCGTGTCCGCTCTGGTTCCCCGGCGCCCACGTCACTCACCAGGCCAGCCCCGCCTTTAAAATGGCAACCCCAAGTGGATGAAATATCGTCACCTCACTTGCATGTTATTGAGTTTAAAAATTAAAATCTTTTTTTTTTTTAAATCCGATTACTCAATTAATCGATTAGGATGGTGAGTAGACTAGATTAGTCGATTCTCGATAGTCGATATTTTACTGAGACAACCCCGCAAGCGGATGAACTTTAAATTCCCTTCTCACAGTCTTTAAAAATTAAGACCACCCGCCTTTCTTGCTCGACGTCCTTCGCTAGCGTCCTTTTTTTTTTTTATTTTATTTTTTTTTTTTGTCCTCTGCATCGCTATCTCCCTTCACATTCTGTTGCTTCTCAGAACCGGCGCTGACTCACCAGCTAATGTTTGCACTTGTTCTCTAAACCTTTTTTAGTTTTTGAGTGTGTGTGTGTGTGTGTATGAGAGACAATGTGTGCATTTTAGCCCAAAGACAAGAAACATCCCATTTTGCTCCTCGACTGTTCCGTCCACTGAAATAAGCAAAAGCAAAAAAGATCCGTAAAAATTCTTCGACTTTTTGCAAGATTAACACAGCACTTAAATATCGGAACATTTTTTTTAGTTAAAAACGCTCACTTCTGAATGATTAAATGCAAACGTGCTGAACTGAAGTGAACTACAAATGAACTGCTCTTTGGCGTTGATCCTTTCGTGTACCACTAGAGGGCGCCGGCGCACGGCAATTTTGACAACCTCTGGAAACGATAACACCGGCTGACCTCTGCCAAGGCTCATTAAGACGCACGCTTGTTAGTGTCGACTAACCTCTCGAAAGTTGAAGATCAAATCTTCGGCGTTGCACTCAAGCGTATGTTGGCGAGTGTAAGACAAGACGGCAAAACTTTCTCTGCAGTTTGCCCGGTCACGTCTCCCGCCAGGAGACAAGATGGACCCCGACGTGGGAAGCAGCTTGCGCTAATTAGAGCGGCTTGACTTTGAGGGGGGCTGAGATGCGTACCTGGCATGGTAACCCGGGTGGGAGGTTCCAGAACTTGAGGGGGGGGAGAAGGGGGGGGGGTTGCCTTCCCATAATGACCTGAGGGAGGTTGCGCGCCGAGCACAGTAATGGTGGAATTTACTTGCCCCGGGATGATGAATTTGACCAGGACCTAATGATCTCGGGGAGCAAGAATTCGCCGAAGGGACCGCGGTGACCTGACCTTGCAAAGAGGCGAAGGAAATCAAACCATATGGACGGATTGTGGCGGAGAAGGCGAGGCCAGAAAAGGTGATGGACAGCCTGTGAGACAAACGCCGCCGAAATGCGAGAGAGGATCCGGCAAAACGTCGTGCCTATTTAGCGCAATTGGCGTCGAGAAGATTTGACGTGACATGAGCTGCGGACTTGATGAGCACGATGACCTTCATAAGTTGAGAAAGTGATCGCGGGGCTTTGCCGGGGCACCTTGACTTTGACAAGCGGCAAACTTTAAGAGATGAGAAGAGAGGTGCTTCGTTTTAGGTTTTTTTTTTTTTGCACTAAATTGAGAAAGATGAAACATTTGGGGAATGGTAACAAAGTTTTTAATTTTTTTTTTTGAGCACTGAGCAACATTGAAACAAAATGGCCGCCCCCTTACGTGGCTATTTTGCTGCTTAACTCATATTCCACAAACGCAAAATTAATCAGAATGTCGTTTTTAGATTAGTCAAGGCGCCTAGAAGATTTTATTACAATTTATTTATTTTT
Source organism: Idiotropiscis lumnitzeri (assembly GCF_059441095.1). NCBI lineage: Eukaryota > Metazoa > Chordata > Actinopteri > Syngnathiformes > Syngnathidae > Idiotropiscis > Idiotropiscis lumnitzeri. The sequence continues at coordinate 3,360,205 of NC_142392.1, forward strand.
TTGGGGGGGGGGGTTGACTTCCCCTTTAATCTAAAAAAAAGGCTCAGGTAGTAAATTGAGGAAAATTATAATTGATTTTCTTTTTTTAATTTTATTTGTATTTTTTTTTATTTTGGTTTCAGCTGTTTCGTGCACTAAATAAAACAACCTAGCGCCTGTATCGACTCTTCTTTGTGAATGCAATTAAATAAACAAATTCGGCCCCGCGCCACATCAATTGTGTCTATTCAGTACGGATTCACCTTTTTCGAAATAATCCCACTGCATGCAAAGTCAAATATTGGCAACATTTCTCCGTACGATGTCACTCCATCGGCAAAGGCCTTGAAAAAAATTGCCCTTGCAAAGTTTTCCGTCAGAGAGATTGGCGGTCGGCCAGCGACGAACTCGCTCAGCATCTGGCGGCGGCGGCGGCGGCGTCACAACGCCAAATTGATCCCACTACAGTCGAAAGTTTTAAAAGGAGACTAATTGTCCGCTGAGGGTCTTTGGGCAAGCCAAGAAAAAATGGGGACAGCGGCGGAAAATGCTTAAATATTCAAAAGCTCCCGGCGATTAGATAAGATTAGATTAGATTAGATTAGACGATCTATCTTTGCGGAGGATAAAGAATCTATGCCTGTGAGTGTTGTTTGAAAATCTGCGTTGAGTGCGAGTTGTTGCTGTTATTTTCTGTCGAGCTTTCTAATAACACCCAGGCTGAACTTTTGAAAGAGGACTTAAAAATGTTGGCTGTGGGGAGAAACGGAGCAAAGCAAGCGAGACGATATATATATATATTTTTTTCCTTTTTTTTTTTTTTCCAGGGTGTCGAAAGGGAATGACGCGATGAAGCAAGACTAAAAGTTAAGGCGAGACAGACGGGGGGGGGGGGGGGGGGGGTGGGATAGCGAGGCAAGAATACGAGAAGCAGAAACGGCTGCTGGGCGAGGCGTTGGGGAAGGCGGGCTCGGCTTTAAGACGGCAAAAAAAATGAAATCTATATAAAACGTCCGAAAGGAGGAAGCGCCGCATGTTGGACGGATGTTTCACTTCTCACCGATTTCCGTTTCCGTCGTGTTGCATGCCCGGAATCGAAATCCAAAATCCCGAAAGCCACGCGAGCTTGTCGGCGACATGCTTTCCCAAGATGATGAGCCGACCGCCGCGTCAATTTGCGCCAATTGCCGAAGCTTTTTAAAAGCCCGCCGTTATTTACATCTGCAAACACAAAACGCCCCCAAGTCTGATTTATCGCCCGTCGGCTCAAGGTAAGCGCGAAGAAAGAAAAGAAATAATTCCGCTGCGGCGTCGGTTTAAAAAGATGTCAAATAACAGTCAAAGCGAGGGCGATATATTTCGAATTTACCTGCAAGGTTGCTGCGGTGAATTATTTATCGGACATTTTTTTTTTTCCCCACGCGTATTGACGTCAATGGATGCCGTTCAGCAGAGCGGAACCAAAGTGAACACGCCCGACGCTTCGAGTTCCTTCAACGGCGCTTCCCGAATTGTTTTCTTCCTTTTTCTGCATCCCACCATATCAATGACTTCAACTCGCCGGCTTTTATTTCCATAATGCGGCGCTTCCTCCACATGTACACGGTAATTGGATTTCCGCCTGCGCTCCGTCCGTGTCCGCAATCCGATTGGATTGTGTCTCCATAAAAGAACGAGTGAAGGAGGAAAAAAAAGGGAGAGCCCAAACGGAACCAAAAGAGAAATAAAGGTTATTGGCGCCGAGCGCAGGCAGGACATAAATGTACTCATGCGTGTATTTATTCACACTCGAGCGCGTATGCGCTTTATTTTGTCTGCGAGAGCGGGCCGAACGGAACATATATCGTTTAATAAATCAGTTGTTATCCATTTGTGGGCCAAACACTTTATTGATAATCTCATAAAAATGTGATCGCGAGACTCGCAATATGGCGTCGTCGCCATTAAAACGCGGTTTACCGAGGTGCACATCAAGCCACTAATTACAATCATATACTATTTTATTTTTTTTTTTCGTCTTCAGGAAGTGCCGGCACGCCGGTGGTTTTCAACGAGAACGGAGACGCGCCGGGTCGTTACGATATCTTCCAGTACCAGATCACCAACAGGTCCACGGCCGAGTACCGAGTCATCGGCTCCTGGACCAACAAACTGCACCTCAAGGTGAGAGTTTTGAACGGTGAAAGCGATCAGGCGCCATCTTGGAAAATCCTCACAGGACTTCATTAAAATGAAATAAAAATAAAAAACTGACAGCTGAGAAGACTAATGGGCAATAAATGCTTCGCGCATGATGGACGCCTAGCCGACTGTGATGGAACATATGTTCTGTTTTTGTTTGTAAATCTGGTCGGCGTGATGTCAACTCGTTTGCAGAATAGCCGATATAGAGTGGATGGAAAAGGATTTTGGATATTGACAAAGAATTTAAATTAAAAAAAAAACGGGGGTGTGTAGACTTTTTACATTAACTCATCCAACTGCCGCTGACGGCTATAGAAGCCAAAAAGTGCATTTATTTTACCCGGGTTGTAAAAAAAGAATGAATGACGTGTTTATCCGTCAATGGCAATGAATGAGTTAAATGATACCACCTGAGAAAACCTGACGTAAACAATTTTTGGGTACGACAACACATTTAGTAAGACAACAAAAAACAAACGTACGTCAGTCGAATCATTTTTACGCTTCTCTTATCTGCCAAAAATTGGGAAGTCAATAAAGAAAGGACGAATCGGTGAAGGCAAATGTAGTCTGTCAGAAGCGGCGCGAGATGTTTTTCCAAAAGTTTCCAAAGCAACCCTCATTTGCACCCGAGCACACGCGTCGACACATGGCGACGTGAAGTAATTATTTCCGCTGACAGTTATATTTGCATCCCCAGAGGAAACTGCCAAGCGGTGGATGACGAACGCTCTTGAATTCTCATTTTGGCGTTGCCACTTGTAAATTCAGTTCAAAGATGTCGTTTAAATCCGTGTTGTTTTTTTTTCCAGTTTTTTTTTAACTGGTTGATTGCATTTTAGGTAGTCTTTCTCAATCGAGATTCCATGGAATAATTTGCAATATGTCAGTATTTGTTTATTTATTTATTTTTGTATTTATTGATTTTTTATTTTTTTATTTAATTAATTAATTAAAAGCCCTTTGAGACTGTCTGTGATTAAGGGCTATACAAATAAAATTGACTTGACTTGACTTGACTAATTAATTTATTTATTTTTTATTTATTTTTGTATGTATTTATTTTCTTGTTTATTTTTATTTATTTAATTTATTTATTTAATTGTATTTATTTAATTGTATTTATTTTATTTAATTAATTAATTAATTATTTTTTTTATTTTATTGTATTTATTTATTTATTTTAGCTTATTTTATTTACTTAGGTAGACACAGTCCAGTTGCTCAGTTGCACCGACAGTTCTTTTTGCCCCCCCCAGGTTGAGGCCATGCGCTGGAAGACGGGCGACCCATCGCTGCCGCCCTCCGTGTGCAGCCTCCCGTGCCGCGCCGGGGAGCGCAAAAAGGTGGTGAAGGGGGTACCCTGCTGCTGGCACTGCGAGCGCTGCGAGGGATACCACTACCAGGTACGCCGATGAGGAAAAGTATTCTGTTTAAGGTCAACGAACGTGAGGAGAAGTATAAGTAAGTACGGCGCGGTTCCGTTGGGGTACCAAGAACATATCAAGCCGCCAGGCTGGCGATTGTCAGCGGGAGGGAGGATCAATACTCATTTTGCTGACACGAGCAGCGGCAAGCGGATCAATAATGCGCTGACACATTTACTGTAGATTTGGGACTTGAGTGGAATTAGGTATGGCGCCATGACAAAAATGCAGGCGCGCCACAATAATGCAAGTGGAGAAATAAAATGCAAGTCACTTGTTTTTATGAACTTTGACGGATGACGTAAAAAGATGTTAACTAGAGATTCTCTAATGTATAATAAATAATAATAAATAAAATAATAATAAAATAATTTGCTGTTTCATTTTTCTCTGGTCAGTTCCCGACATTAGCAAAGCTACGGTGTTGCTAGCTTAAAAGTCGCGCCACTCAGCTAGCTTGCGGGCAACCAGGTAGAAACCGACTGAATTGTCGCGCAATGTGTGGAGTTCGGAAGTTAGTTGTCAGTTTTGATCACGAGACAGCCAATCGGAAGTGAAAATGAGAAAAAATAAATAAATCGTAGTCGCGAATTTTTGTGGTTCCGTTAAAAAATAAATCGTTATATCATTTATGAAACAGATACTTAACTTAACTTAACTTACATGAGTTGAATGAATGAATAATTTATTTTTTTTTTAACTCCGCAGGCTTCCGAGTTCATGTGCGAGCTGTGCCCGTACGAAATGCGCCCCGACGCCAACCGCACGGGCTGCGTCGCCATCCCCATCATCAAGCTGGAGTGGCACTCGCCGTGGGCCGTGGTGCCCGTTTTCCTCTCCATGCTGGGCATCGTCGCCACCTCGTTCGTCATCGTCACCTTCGTGCGCTACAACGACACGCCCATCGTGCGGGCCTCGGGCCGCGAGATGAGCTACGTGCTCCTCACCGGCATCTTCCTGTGCTACGCCATCACCTTCCTGATGATCGCCGCGCCCGATGTGGGCGTGTGCTCCTTCCGCCGGATCTTCCTGGGCTTGGGCATGTGCTTCAGTTACGCGGCGCTCCTCACCAAGACCAACCGGATCCACCGCATCTTCGAGCAGGGGAAGAAGTCGGTCACGGCGCCCAGGTGAAGGTCAACACTCGCGATGGAGGTGGATGTAATTGGTACTTGGCGCTCCTCACGAGAGGCCTTCGCCGCTTCTCGCCGTCATTATGTTTTGGTCGTGCATTATTTATCACTCGCCGAGTTGCGCCGTTTGGGCTCGGCGGGAGACGCTCCTGCCGCGCGGTGTCAACCGAGTGGCTGAAATGTTGATGTCGGATTTAATGGACGTCAGGTTCAAGTGTCCGCCGGCACTTTTCTTGCCAGGACTGCCCTCGCGCAACCGAGCGATACTTTTGCCGCAGTGGTCGGTACCGGATGAGCGCACCAAATTTCAACCCCGAGCCCAAAAAAAAAGGTGGCGGCACAAAAGTGAAAAAAATTCCAATTAAGATTGGAGGGCAATTACTTTAAGTCGAAACCTTTGTGGAGTTTGTCTGTTGTGTGGTGTAATCCCACTTTCGACCACTAGATGGTGGCACTCTTTTTTTGACATACTTTGAAAGTAGAAAAATTTAGTTTTTTGCAGATTAATGAAAGCAAAATCCTCTTCAATCCTGCGTTTTACACCGACAGAAGCTATTATATATATTTTATATTTTTTTATAAAAAAAAAAATAATAATAATTTTTTTCCCAATATTTTTGTATTATTATAAAAACATGCCTCGGAAGGATTTAAATGAGTTTTTTATAAATTGTGGATTGGCTGGTCTGGACTCTAACCTCCTCCCTCTCGTCGCAGATTTATCTCGCCGGCCTCCCAGCTGGTCATCACCTTCTCCCTCATCTCGGTGCAGCTGCTGGGCGTGTTCGTGTGGTTCGCCGTGGACCCGCCGCACACGGTGGTGGACTACGGCGAGCAGCGGACGCAGGACCCCAGATCGGCGCGCGGGGTCCTCAAGTGCGACATCTCGGACCTGTCGCTCATCTGCTCGTTGGGCTACTCCATCCTGCTGATGGTCACGTGCACGGTGTACGCCATCAAGACGCGCGGCGTGCCCGAGACCTTCAACGAGGCCAAGCCCATCGGCTTCACCATGTACACCACCTGCATCATCTGGCTGGCCTTCATCCCCATCTTCTTCGGAACGTCGCAGTCTGCCGAGAGGGTACGCGTTGGACCTCGAGTCCGGTCGGGTTATTTTGGATCCTTTTTATTATCTTGCCGATCAGCAGAGAGGGGAAGCGGCAGTAAAACAGGCCAAAATGCTGATTTTGTTTTTATACTCTAGGTGGTTAAAATTCTCAACAATTCAGCGACAGGTTCGTGTTCTTCCTGTGAGTGCGGCTGAAGTCTCCTCTGCGCGTTTTACGACATTATTACATTTTGGAATGACCCATTTTACAGTTATGGATTTCCATGCGTCGCTGTTGCGGAACGGATGCGTTGGCTCCCTCACCCAAAGCCCTTTTTTGGGAGATCAAATATGCGTTTGCCGCTTCTGTAATTGATGGCCGCCAAGAGCGCTTTGGCCGCCGCAGCTGCGCTAATATGTTGAGTTGACTCGTGTGTCGTCTTTGCATTCGCCCGTGTCATGAATCGATGCACGTGTGTTTTAAAAGTTGAAAAAGGCCAAAGGGAATTGGAGCCGATGGAGCCGCGCGCTCCAAAATGTCAGCCGTCTTGCCCCATTTTGTCATCATTCTTCTCCAAAACCAGCTCAGTACTTTCGAGTCCGCTGAAGCTTCGCGACTTCCCTCCCACTCCTCCAGTGGAAGAGCCGGCGGGTAAAATGTTTGGAGTGTCACTCATGCCTTTTATTATTTTTGATTATTTCTCCCAACTCTGCCCCATTTTTCATTTTTCTTGGGCGGTCGGCGTGAGCTGACAAAGAAACAATTTTATCAATGCGTATGAATATATATATACATATATATATATATATATATGTGTATATATATATGTGTGTATATATATTATATTTCTTTATATACATTTATTTCTATACATTTATATATTTTTTATATATATTTTATATATATATATTTATATATTTTTTTTATTTTTATATATATATATTTTTTTTTATATATATATATTATATTTTATATATATATATATATATATTTATTTATTTATTTTTATGGTATATATAACCGTAAAAATTTTTAATCGAGTGCAACAAAAATTCACATTGTTTGATTTTGTCGGCAACTTTTTTAACTTGTTAAATCCCATTGGCGCTTTGTTGTACATGCCTCCAACCTCTTAGCCAATCAGAGGGCGCCGTCCTCATGAATATTCAATTCTGCTGATCTAATCTCCATCTGACCTAATGAGGCCATGACCTTGCATACATTTTGCCGCGTCGGTGTCGTTTAAACGCAACGAGGCGCCTTTGCCGCGATATTGTCGCGTTTGCTCTCGTGACGTTTACTCACCTAATTAGATGGTGCGACTTTGTGTGTGCGTGTGTTTTTGTGCGACGGCGTGCTGTGTGTAATTGGGATAGCCACCAAGTGTACGCTTTTATGTGTCCTTTTTAATTGGAATGCTGTGTCCAACGTGCGGCATCTGGCCGGTTGCGAGGGAACGAGGAAGGGAATAAACAGGTAATGATGTGGCTCGCTGATGGGGGGGGGGGGTGCTTTAATGAGGAGAGTTCCGCTCAGGTGCGCTCACATTACGATCCGCGTTCTCATCACGTTGTCGTCATCGTCGCCCGTTTGCCGCTCGAGCTCGCCAACGACAGGATAATCTGCGCTCGATTACTCGTATTTGAGTTGGACGCGAACGGAGCCGTTTTGAAATATCACCGAAGTTAAATTCACGACAAAAATCACGCAACCTCACCGGAAATGAATCTTTTTGATGTCACTCGCAGTTGAGGTTTGCTGCCAAACTAAACCGAAAATGCCATAGACGTGCTAACAAAATCTGGCATCAATATTAGGGTGGTTATGAATTGCACCCCCCCCCCCTTTTTTTTTTTTTCTTTTTTTTTAGGATTTAAACTAAAAAAATGATTGTGAATTTCGGCACGTCGCTTTTGTGCTAATGCCAAGACATTTGCATGTTATTTCCCAACTGCCGAAAGTCATGTCTGAAAAATGAGGAAGGTAACAGAAGCGTGATGAGCAATAAAAAAAAAAAAATGAGTCGAGAGAATATGAATGACGCCTTTGATCCGATTCCCAACAATGCTTGTTGGCTGTTCCGTGACGCTTTGCGACACCTTCCACCACTCCCTGCTCTCATTTCTCGTTTTTCACCTCTCGCGCTCTCGCTTCCGCTGTGCCTCAGAGGCGCGTCGAGCATTCCGAGAGGGTCCGGACAAGTGCCGCGGGGGGGGGGATGAGATCGGCGAGGGGGGCCGTGGTGCCGTAATAGCAAGATGGGATGGGAGGATGGAGGCGAGGAGAGCTGAGGGCGGTCGAAGGGACACATGAGAGAAGAGGCGAAGTGCGGCGCGGGAGGGAAACGCGCATTTTCCTTTTCAACGGCAGGTGCGAGGTAAACGTAAACGAGATCTTCCTCTTTTGCTGCCGTCCAATCGATCTAACCGAACACACAAATCTATCAGACTGATTTATGGCGGCGGCGGCGAGCGAGTGACCAATAAGAGCCCCTCAGCTGGGCTCGCCAAAGTAATCGATCCAAAAGTAAATATCTGCAAACTAGCGTTATAAAAAATGAAAAAAAAAAAATTCAAAGGTTGGTGAGTGACGTGGGTGCCGGCGATTGAGAGCGTCTGATTGGCTGTTGTTGGCTCACGATAGCAGCGCTGACTGTTGGCCCGTCTGCGGGTTGAGGGCCGCTGTCGTTTGTTCAATAAAGCTTCATTAAATTTCAGTATTTCTATTTACTTAATTAAACACGATTAATTTTTAAATATTGAAATAAAATATTCATAAATTGCACATTCGCTAAGAAAAAGATGGCACCATTTTCTCAAGTCGAGCTTCCACTCGGATGTGAAGTTGGAATGTTGTCGGCTGCTCACCATCACCGCCGTGTGTTTGCTCGCAGAGTATTTTAATTGGCTGCCGTCCTCCGGAGCAACACAAAAGAATCTCTTCATGGCTTACGTCCGATAAGAGCGCAAGTACCACCATTTTTTCTTTTTTTTTTTTTAACATGCAATGCGACGTGGCCCACACCCTCCGACACGCGCATAAAGACGGAAGTCTCTAAGTAGTCTTTTGTTGAGGATAATGAAGCCGTCGTGGACGGCGGCGGTCACGCCGGGGTCCAATTAAGCCGCCCCGATGCAACGTTGAGTTATTACGCCTGTGTGTCCGATTTTTCTTCCGTTTTAATATGTCTGAAGGATGATGGGAGTCATTTACTTTGTAGATGTAATCATCACCGAGTCAAAAACAAGAGGAGGGATAAAGCGTTAATGTCACCTTGAAACGAACGTTTCGTTTAAATTGTCGTGCACGTGCATGGAATATAAAATTGAGTCAGAGATTTTTTGGGGACAATTTTAACCAACATATGTTTTTTTGTCATTAGCGACTTGTCCAAAAATGTATCTTTTAATTGTAGTTGACACTATAAGACATTTAATCTTAATTGCATAATAGAATTAAAATTTAAATGAATTAAAATTAAAATTAATATTTAAATTAATTAAAATTAATTCAAATAAAAATTTTAATTAAAATTTTAATTAATTACAATTAGAATTAATATTTACATTTATTAAAAGTAATTAAAATTAATTAAAATAAAAATTTAATTAATTAAAATTAAAATTATTTAAAATTAATAAAAATTATGTTGCACACCGAGTACAATAAAAATAAAGGGCATTCTGATTCTCATTCTAAAGACAGAAAATAAGAATTTACAAAATGTCCTTTTTTATGGATTTCAATTGGCCAAAGGGCCCAATTAAACGTGAGCAGTATATTTTTGCATTTGAAGAGTCGAGTAAGTCGACTCCGAAAAGCAACGCGCTCGCAAGTGAAATTCAAATAGCAGCTTCTTGACTCTAAATCACATCAAAATAGCTCCCGTCTTCCAAAACGAATCCAAGTCAAATCTCCCGAGCCTCCCATTGCTCGGGTGATTAAAAATGATGAGCGGTCCCGTTGCGGGCGGTACACGACGACTCCGTTGCGTGTCGATTAAATCCACAAAGAGGCTCGGTCGAAAATGGCCGTAAAGTTCCCGTGTGGGCCGGAGGCGTCCTGTAATGTCTCAGCTCAGGTGGGAACAGGCACCTGCCAAGGACGCCTAAAAGGATTAGCGGCATGCTAAATGATGCAAAAGGAGTGAAAGGAGGTTGACGCAACAGATCGCTGCCACGTTATTTCATGTTTCCGAGCCGTCTCGGTTTACTTTGGTTCAGGTGAAGGCAGCTGTTGCATCAGCGCTTTGTCTTCCCCCTCCTGGTATTTGCTCAGCCGGTGAGTTTTAGCAGCCTCTGACAGAAGGGAATTCACGAGAGGGCGCGCGTGATGACAGATTTAATAGGATGTCGCTCGGTGAAATGTTGAGCTTCGGAATTTTCAAATTCGACTAGATTGTGGTCAAATATCCGTCGATAACATTTGTAATTCTAATGAAATAGTAGTTAAAGAATTTTATTTTTTTTTTTTTGCTTCATTTCATTGCCGATTGTGCTGCTCCTCTTGGTGCCTGCCACCAGGGGGCAGTAGAAAACTGACTTAAAGATATAAATTGGCAGACGTCCGGTGGAATTATCGCTTTTCAGGCGACCAAAACGTTTGCTTCGTCAAAAAGGGTCTTCAAAAATGACAAACGAAAATGAACATTTGTGGTTTGAAGCCAGCACCGTCAACAAGAAGGCGACACAAAATGCTCAGTAAGATGCGCTCATAGGAGTGATTCTTTGCAGAGGATAAAGAATATATGCCTGCTTGCATGTGTTGCTTACAATAATCGTAGCGCAAAGCTTTCATGAGTCATGAGAATGAATGCTAGTGTTGTTAGCCTGTCTATGGAGTTTCTCATTAGGCATTAGCATTAAGCTACTTCGTCAAATGCACGCTGTGTAATTCCCGCCGTTTTGTATTTACCTTGACAGGAAACGTGAACTGGCAGCGGCAAGAAGCAGTTTGAAAACTCGCAAAGATTTATTCGCAATCTGCCAGTCAAACACGCCCCCCCCAAAAAAAAATTGATCTAAAGGCGCCACTTTGTTTTTTTTTGTGTGTAGCTTGACATCGCACTCGCCTGACGTCAGCCCCACGAGTCGACACATTTTCATGGGAATTACATTTTATCCGACTCATCTCCGCGCCTGACTTTAATATGCTTCGGAAGGAGGTGCAGATATGTCGCCATGGCAACGCAATTGCTGTAAAGCCAGAGTAAGGATTAAGTAAGACGGGGGGTGGGGGCGGGTGCTTTTTGCTCTCGTTTTTCTAACGTTTATCCCGTTCAGGGTCGCTGCCACATTAAATTGTATGAAATGGAATCACATCACAATGTTCGCGTAACTCCTGGTTTTGCTTTTTGGGCGCGCGTTGAGCGTTTGAGGGCCTCTGAATGAGCCGCGGCGCTATCACGTTCTGTCACGATTGCGTGGAGCATTGTAGTAACGTCTGCTTTGAGGCTTGACTCGCAGCGCTAATTAAAAAATAACGAGGTTAAATCATCCCAAGCACTTTTGTATCATTGACACAAAAGACGGCAACTCCTCTCGAGATGCCAATTAAAACACTCCCGCGTAATCAAGTCGGCAGCGGCGGCAATTTGACTCGCCGACGAGCTGACGGCTCGGCGAGAATACAACGTCGGTGTGGAGCCGCAGGTGGAAATATTCGTTTGGACCTTGAGGGAGGGAGTTAATTGTTTACTTTTGCGCAGCATCGTGTCAATATTGTCGCCATCCTTTCAGCCGACGGGAAAAGAAAGAAAATGCGTGTTCGGGTACGTGCTCGCTAAATTCGGTTGGCCTCTGCAGCGATAACTAAAATGGAGCGTTTTCTCAAACTGGCATTGAGTCTTTCATATCTCAGTGGAAATATTTCGACCCATTCTTCTGGAGAGATTTACTTTAATTCAGGAAAACTGAAGTGGTCTTGAGCATGAACGGCTTTTTTTTTTTCTCACAGCAATTCAAATTGATTCCATCCAGCAGACTTTGACTCTGCCACTCCAGAACGTTCCGATGTGTCCGTCTATATTTTTTTCTTTTAAATGTCAACTCATTGCTGTGTTTTGGATTGTTGTCCTTCCACAGAACCAAAGCCACGATGAAATGAAGGCGGAACATTCTCCTTGAGAATTTTTAGGTCGACGGCAAACTGTCAAAGTATCTTATCCAGGTCGTGGAGAGACAAAGCAGCCCCAGAAACGCATACCGCCACCACCGCTACAGTTTTTTTTTTTTTTTTTTGTCTAATTTTTAAATGCCGTCTTAATTTTTGTCTTTTACTTTATTTCTCATTCACCGCACCGACTTTGTGACTTCATATTTCCTTTTGTTCACCCGAGCAGCTGAATGATAACGTTGAGTTTTCAGTCAAACATTTACCGTAATTATTTGTGCGGAGGCTCGCCTCGCTTTGTCGGGCTCCCGGCTGCGCACTTTTTTTTCCCGCTAGCTATTGTCCGTGTTATCTGCTCACACCTTTAGTGCAATACGCGCATGTCCTTAGACCCCGCCGGCCCTTCCTCGAGGCGATGCGTTTGAGTGCTTGCAAGCCGAGATATTTTTAGCCGACGGAAAATGCGGCTTCGTCCAAAACATTTGGAGTGAATTTTCATTGATGGTGTCGTGGGTCAAATAGGAAATGAATGGACCGCCTCAAAAGCGCGTTTTAAGGAGACTAGATGAGGCGCTTTAAAAAGGTTTTCCAATAAGAACAGCAGGGGGCGCCACATTTTGTATCCATGCTGAATGAAATGACATTTTTGGCGCAAATGTTCGGTCTGCATGTTTTAGATTACAATTTTTATAGTGGCATCTGCCCCCCCCCTCTCATTCCAGATGTACATCCAAACCACCACCCTGACCATCTCGCTCAGTCTGTCGGCCTCCGTCTCCCTGGGGATGCTCTACATGCCCAAAGTCTACATCATCCTCTTTCACCCCGAGCAGAATGTACCCAAACGAAAACGCAGCTTCAAGGTAAAGACTCCACTCGGGTGTCACAAAATTTCAAACGGCCCTCGATGCTCAACACCGACCATGACGCAGGCCATCGTGACCGCCGCCACCATGTCGGGGAAACTGTCGCAGAAGGGAGGCGACCGGCCCAACGGCGAAGTCAAGACGGAGTTGTGTGAGAGCATGGAGACCAACAGTGAGTAAGAGAACACAACTTTTTTTATACACACACTTAGCAGGCTAAGGACTCTTGGATCACCGCCTTTGTGGTTGGTTCATCTAGAAAATTTGGACCTTAAAGAAACGCAATTTAAAATTAATTTTCCTCAATTTTATTAGTGTATGAACTTTAAAAATGCTAATATAAAAAATAATGACATTTTTGTGTCCACTTTACAGAGTCAGGTGGCGTCAATCCTGTTCCTCGACGGTCGTTTGTCCTGTCTCTCCTTGTTGCAACACGCCTGATGCAAATGATCGGGATCATTATCGAGCGTCTGCCGATCATTTTGAATCGGGTGTGTCGCAGCAGGCGGAGACGGAAAACGGGCGGGACATCGACCCACGAGGGACAGGATTGAGGACACCTGACAAAGATTATGTAAAGTGGTCACAAATATGTCATTTTTGATATTGGAATTTTTAATATTCATACATACTCATAAAATTGAGGAAAATTCATTTTAAATTGTTTCTTTAAGATCCAAATTTTCTAGATGTTACATGGCACGGGTGATCCAAGAGTCGACGCCTTCAAAAATGCACTTTGTCGCTTGCTGTTGGCTGAAAATGACGTCACATGAGGGCTCAGCGCAGCTAATATTCACAAGCTGAGCTGTGATTGGCTGTTCCCCGAGCCCTCATTTTCAGTCAACAGCCAGTGGCGAACTGCATCATGAAGTGAGCAAATTCTTTCGAGGCGAGATGAGTAAATTACCCCTATAAAGTATACGAAATAAAATAAACGTGAGCATGTGTTCGTTATCATCTGAAAATATTGTGATATTGCCACAAAGAGAAAATAGTCGTCACTTTAAGGTATATTTATTTATTTTCAGCTGCAAAAATAAAGTCAACATTTTGTGTCAAATTGGTTGACTTCATTATTTTCCATGCACTATTCACACCAAGGTTCTTCAATCCTGTTCCTCGAGGGCCGCTGTCCCGCCTGTTTCCATCGCCCCCTGCCGCCACACACCTGATTCAAACGATCAGGTGTGTGGCGGCGGCGAGTCATGGAACAGGATTGAGGAGCCCTGATTAACATCTTCAATCCTGTTCCTCGAGGGCCGTTGTCCTGTCTATTTTCCATGACTCGCTGCCGCCACACGCCTGATCGTTTGAATCAGGTGTGTGGCGGCGGCGAATCATGGGAAATAGACAGGACAACGGCCCTCGAGGAACAGGATTGAGGATTGTGATTAACATCTTTAAAAACGCGTTTTGCCACGAGCTGTCGACTGAAAATGACATGACGTGAGGGCTGGGGTAACAACCAATCACAGCTCGGCTCGTTTTCACAAGCTGAGCCGTGATTGGTTGTCGCCCGAGCCCTCACGTGATGTCATTTTCAGTCGCCCGCCCGTGGCCAAATGCGGTTTTAAAGATGTTAATCGTGCATGGAAAAGAAGGAAGTTACCAAATGCGTGTTGGCGACTGTTGCTAACGCTGCCGTTCTTCTGCCTCGCAGCTTCATCCACTAAGACGACGTACGTGAGCTACAGCAATCACGCCATCTGAACGCCGCCGAGTGTCGTCTCCAGGCGAAGAGGGACAACTTCCTGCACACCAGACCGAAGGACGGGCAACGAGCATGAGACATTTTCTATCATTTCACGTCACCGAAGTGAGGGGGGGGGGGGGGGGGGCTGCTTTCTCGCCGCTCACCGGTCCGACCATAAACGTACCTGTTGAAAATATGAGAAAATAAAAAGGACAATGTGACATCTCGAGCCTTGACTGGACTAACATACAAAATGGATGAGAAAAAAAAAAAAAAAAACTGAAATCAAGTATCCATTGTATGCAGACGGGCCAGAAATAGTTATTAAAAAAAACAACAAAAAAAGAGAGAGATAAATCTATGAGACTAAAAACATGTTTGTTGTTCTTCTCTAATTGTAAGTATTTTTGTGGTTGTGGCAATTTTTTCATTCTTGTCTCACCGTTGTCGATGAATCGTCCTTGCATTGAGATGAGTGTGTTTCCTCCCACTGTCTTGGCTAACTGGGTTGTGAACCTGTAACACACCATGGGTGACGCATGCCGCTTTTGATACCAAAAGGAGATTTATTTATAATAAAGGAATGTTTTTGCAAATACCTCGACTGCGCTCTCTTTTTCAGACGCGGGAGACCGCACGGCGACAAAGAAAAAACTATTTGATCAAAAGCCAAACTATTGTTTGGTTGACGTGAATTAGCCCAAGAGGAAGGTGTGCAAAAAGTGGTGAGCCGCCACCCCCACGGGGAATTTTTTATTTTTTAAATAATTTCTTGACCAGTTTAGCCTAAATTGTAATTGTGAAATTTTATACAAAAATGAGCTCTCGTGCCATTTAGCCAACAATATAAAAAGGTAAATGTAAAATTGTATTTTTTATTCACAGGCGGGTCGTCGTCGAAGCCGATTTTCAAAACAAAAAGAAAGACTTCCGCCGTTCCGCCTTGCGTGACAACAGGAGAGCGGCGTGTGGGTTTCTCTTCCTGAAGCGGCAACAACACGGGGAACATACCACTCGTGACATCAGCGAATCAAAACTTGAGTAATCGCCGTCTGACGGTTTTGTCCTCGAACTCGACATTGTTGCAACTTCCGGAGGAGAAACCCAAACGCTGCTCTCACGTATCACACGACGGACTGCGGAAGCAAAGTCTTTGAAAACCGACACCGCCTTTTCACACCTTCTTCCTCGGGCTAAACAGAACAATAGCTCGGCTTATCCCCCGACACGCCGCTCCCTTCCTGGTGGGTTGTTCAAACGACCCGCTGTGGCGGTGCTCGGGTAAAGTGAAAAACGCGGTTCCTCCTACCTCATGATCCAAACAGCCAAAAATCAGAGCAGCGGTCCCTGCAAATGAAAATATCAACAATACAACTTTTATTAACCGAGCGATAATGTTGACAAATTCAAACGTTGCGTTCCATTCGCCTCGAATCCCAAAAAAAAGTATTTTTTGAAAAGACAATTGAAGTGGTTTTCCATGGTGGGGACGGCGGCGCTCACCTGCGGCCCGGATCAAATGTTGGAGCAAGTTTTTCACCGGCAGCAAAGCTTGTGTTCTGTTTGGCAGCTGCCCTGAAACATTGGAAAAGACAAGCAAACATTTGCTCAACATGTTTTGGAGTCGTTTCAGATTGTGGACGTGCAACACAAACAAATATCCGCTAGTGTGGACAACTCACCTGAAGCCAATCGGATGACGGATGACGAACATGTGAGAGAATACTCCAGCTGGAGCCGCACCTAAATAATACAAAAAAAAAAAAAACGGATCTTATATTTATGTTGGACAGGAAAAGTACATTTTTCTTTTCAAATTAAGAGCAAATCAATTGGAACATGAACCAACTGGTTGTTCACTTCAATTGGACGTTGACGCGCATTGTCCTGAGGCTTTGACGCGGCTTTCTCGTTACACGAGCTGGCTTGAGGAGTTGCTGAATAAAAGATGCCTCCAAAGTGATGAGCAAGTGAAAAATGTGAGCGTCCACCTGGCTCTCGAAGAGGGTTTGGGGGCGTGGCGCCTTTTGGGAGTTGTGGCAACCTAGCTTGGTGCTAACTGCTCAGGGTGTTTGAATTTAATGCTAATTAAGGTCTTACTTAAATCACGTAAAATATATTTGCATTTTTTTTTTTCATTTAATGTTGATGAGGAATCCGTTTTATTGAAGTATTTTTAAGCACGGTGTTCCCATCCAAACTGCTTTTATTGTAGCTTCATATGAAATTTTGGGGCAATAAAACCACTGTCGTGTTTTTTATTCCGACGCATTCTGGCGGTACGATTCCATTTTTAAATGCCTAATAATTATTGTTAATCATGGATGAGTTGCTTCTGAAACCGCCGATTAGCGTTGGCGGCGGATTGAGGGCGTCGGAAAGAGAAGACAAACCAATTGTAAATTTTCAACATTTACTTGACAATAGGAATTAATTTCAAATGGCCCGCACGTCTCGTCGCCTTGCAAAATTGCGTGTCAGCGTGCGCTTGGCAAGTCTAATCATAATTGTAACTTCAATGTCTTGCTTTTTTATTTCATTTCATTATTATTTTTTTTTTTAATGGCAGTGCTGGAAAAAAACAAAACAAACACTTTTAGGTTTTCCGGACTTTGTGGGGGAAACCATGGGAGGTCCCAAAACGTTAGCGCGCCTCGGAATCCCTTTGTGCTCTCTCTCTCTGATATGCAAATTAGCGGAGAAAAAGGTAACTGTCGGTTTCGCGTTGTTTGGGCGCTCTCGCTAGGACAGCTTCACAATTTGCAAAAATAAATTAGGAGCAATTGACTAGTAATCGACTAGTTGGATCAATATTAATGGATTGGTTAAAGGAATATTCTCAGCTGCATGGACGATTTTGATTGATTCTGAATTTGCAGGGCAGATTTGATGAATGTGGCGACACATTGAGGCTGAATTCTGATTGGACGGGAAAAAAAAAAATAATAAAAAATTCCGAGGCAGTGTTGTCGATGCTTTGGATGTCCTTAGGGAGGACAAAGACGTTTTTGGTCACCGCTGTGAGTAAACACGGTCGAAATTTGCAATCAGTGGAATTGTGCCGTGATTACGCCGCGCGACACGTGATTCCATGCACTGCAGGTGCGCAGGCAGAATTAAGACCTTGGCTGATTCTCGTGCTGTGATAACTCACTGCTGCTGCAAAATAATAATAAAAAAAAAAATATTAACACTGTGCTTAAATACAGAAAAAAAAACTTACTTTTGCGCTCTCTCTTCAGATGCGGGAGACGACGCGGCTACAAAAAAAAAAAAAACGTGAATAATGAAACTGCAAAAATATCACACATGAAAGTTCGAGTGAGAATCACAAAAATATTTTAGTCCCGTTTGCATGTGAAAAAAATAAATCGCACGTGTCCCGGTGCAAAAAATAAAAAATAAAAAACTAAATGTTGAATGCTGCTTCATCTGCTGGCGTTGCGCAATTTCTGCGATTAGGCCAAACTAATGGGGAAAAAAAAAACAAAGAAAACATTACATAGAGTAAACAAAAGCAGTGTTCTCCTTAATTAAAACGAGTCGCAGATAAAACTGCGGGAAAGGCAACATAATGCCCCCTAAATTGTATTTGCCGACGTGATTAGTGTATCTGCGGGCATCCAGCTTGTTTTGTTTGTGCTCATTTTGCCTGCTCGAGATTAAAAGACTTCAACGGAAAGTTGCAAACCGAATAACATATTTTGTCACTGAGCTGTGATTTATTTATTTTTTTGTCACGCTTTGTAATAATATATATATTTTATTTTGTTCGTCTTTTCCAGGTGGATTACTGCCACCTACAGGCCTGGAGTGGCGACGTTTGTATTCTTACTTTGTTTTTTTTAAGTCGGCTCGGCGACAGACGATTAGAGGTCAAAAGGTGACCGTGAGGGCGCACACGCGAGTCGAAATCAGCTATTAGCACCAAGAAACTTTGCGGAATTTTGCCCAAATGTGAATCAGAAAGTTAATTGGTTCAAAGCGTCCGAGCTTGCGTTTTGATGGCCGCCGTCGCCTTGTAAAGTATTCACGCTTTTAATCAAGTTCTTATTTATTTATTTATTTTTTTTGTGTTGATGGGATTATGTAAAATAAATAAATAAATAAAAAATAAATGCACATGATCTGTTTTCCATAATGTGGGCGACAGCATCTGTTGAGTCATTCGACTGCACTTTGATGTACATTTCGAGAACATGCCGCAACAGACACGCCGCCCGTGTATGAAAAAAATCTAATAAAAATAAATCCGATTTTACGTAATACGTATTTTGTATGACATGACTTTAAGATGACGTTTATTATGACATGTTTAATATGACGTGATGTACGGTAAGACTTCATGACGAACTGACGTGTTAGGACAGTACGATTCTGTGATTTTTAGAATTTATTTTAATAAGCCGCAACCCAGAGGTTGGGAACCACTGATTTAAAGCTAATTTTGCTGATTGCAAATAATGTTGGGGGTTTTTTTTGCTTAAATTTTAGAAGCTTGTAGATTAATTAAATATGATGTTTGTTTTTTTTGGTTTTTTTTTAAATAATTTTCTAAGTATATGACTTTTTGTTTGTATTATGAAATATGTACTGACGGAAGAAAAATACAACTATCATGTTTTTTTTTTATTCCAAACGCCACCATATAATTTTATTATTTTTTTGGGGGGTGATATGTTTATTTATTATTTTTTATTTATTTCAATATGTCTTCCTATATAAGCATTTTCTTTGCCATAAAAGAAAATACCCTGACAAAACCAAAAAAATGCCTCGCTCCGTAATATGTCATTAAGCAAAATATAAACTAAAATTTAATAGGTGGGCCAGGTGTGCCCACGTGCACGTGAACGTGCGTGTTTACAGCGCTATGCTAAATATGTCCACTCGTCTCCCGTGTCACCAGGAGCCCCCCGGGCTCACGCCATGACGTTAATAGTTTGACAGGCCCCGCTGCTCCCTTTCGCTCCCTCCGTCTGCTCGTCTCGCATCCCTCCGTCCCTCCCCGCGGCGGTGAAGCCACTCTCGGCCTTTTGTCGTCTCACCCCGCCGTCACACACGCGTACGCAGGTTGAGGCGTGCACGGGAGGCTGTCGACAGCAGTCGGGATGCATGTCTTTATGTTCCTTTGCCAAATGTGACTTTTTGGCCGACTATTGTTGACTGACTTTGGTATTTGGAGTGCGAACAATGACGCGGGCGAGATCGAGGCCATCAGGAAGGCGCTCGCGTCATCCCGTGTTGACGCTAACTTGAGTCATCGTTCATGCTGATGAGCCGCAGAGCATCACGTGCAGTCACCAGCCGGAATTAAACCTGACCCCAACTTGCCATGAGCAGCTCACTATTTTTAGACAAGGCCCAAAGCCTTACTATACGTGATTGGCAAAAAAAAATAAAAATAAAATTCATCAAAACGCGTTATAATATATGGTCTTTTTTTTTTTTTTTTAAAACAAGCCTTGCTATATGTGGTCTTAAAAGAAAAGCCGATGTAAAATAAAAAAACGCCTATACATGGTCATTTTTCAACAAAAAACGCCTTACTATACATGGTCGTTTTTTAGCAAAAAACGCCTTACTATACATGGTCGTTTTTTAGCAAAAAACGCCTTACTATACATGGTCGTTTTTATCAACAAAAAACGCCTTACTATACATGGTCGTTTTTATCAACAAAAAACGCCTTACTATACATGGTCGTTTTTTAGCAAAAAACGCCTTACTATACATGGTCGTTTTTTAGCAAAAAACGCCTTACTATACATGGTCGTTTTTGTCAACAAAAAACGCCTTACTATACATGGTCGTTTTTATCAACAAAAAACGCCTTACTATACATGGTCGTTTTTTAGCAAAAAACGCCTTACTATACATGGTCGTTTTTTTCAACAAAAAACGCCTTACTATACATGGTCGTTTTTTTCAACAAAAAACGCCTTACTATACATGGTCGTTTTTTAGCAAAAAACGCCTTACTATACATGGTCGTTTTTTAGCAAAAAACGCCTTACTATACATGGTCGTTTTTATCAACAAAAAACGCCTTACTATACATGGTCGTTTTTTAGCAAAAAACGCCTTACTATACATGGTCGTTTTTATCAACAAAAGACGCCTTACTATACATTGTCTTTTTTTTTGGGGCAAAAAACGCCTTACTATACATGGTCGTTTTTTAGCAAAAAACGCCTTACTATACATGGTCGTTTTTATCAACAAAAAACGCCTTACTATACATGGTCGTTTTTATCAACAAAAAACGCCTTACTATACATGGTCGTTTTTTAGCAAAAAACGCCTTACTATACATGGTCGTTTTTTTCAACAAAAAACGCCTTACTATACATGGTCGTTTTTTTCAACAAAAAACGCCTTACTATACATGGTCGTTTTTTAGCAAAAAACGCCTTACTATACATGGTCGTTTTTTAGCAAAAAACGCCTTACTATACATGGTCGTTTTTTAGCAAAAAACGCCTTACTATACATGGTCGTTTTTATCAACAAAAGACGCCTTACTATACATTGTCTTTTTTTTTGGGGCAAAAAACGCCTTACTATACATGGTCGTTTTTTAGCAAGAAACGCCTTACTATACATGGTCGTTTTTTTCAACAAAAAACGCCTTACTATACATGGTCGTTTTTTTCAACAAAAAACGCCTTACTATACATGGTCGTTTTTTTAGCAAAAAACGCCTTACTATACATGGTCGTTTTTATCAACAAAAAACGCCTTACTATACATGGTCGTTTTTTAGCAAAAAACGCCTTACTATACATGGTCGTTTTTATCAACAAAAGACGCCTTACTATACATTGTCTTTTTTTTGGGGGCAAAAAACGCCTTACTATACATGGTCGTTTTTTTCAACAAAAAACGCCTTACTATACATGGTCGTTTTTTTCAACAAAAAACGCCTTACTATACATGGTCGTTTTTTTCAACAAAAAACGCCTTACTATACATGGTCGTTTTTTAGCAAAAAACGCCTTACTATACATGGTCGTTTTTATCAACAAAAAACGCCTTACTATACATGGACGTTTTTTTCAACAAAAAACGCCTTACTATACATGGTCGTTTTTTTCAACAAAAAACGCCTTACTATACATGGTCGTTTTTTTCAACAAAAAACGCCTTACTATACATGGTCGTTTTTTTCAACAAAAGACGCCTTACTATACATGGTCGTTTTTTGGACAAAAAGCGCCTTACTATACATGGTCGTTTTTATCAACAAAAAACGCCTTACTATACATGGTTGTTTTTTAGCAAAAAACGCCTTACTATATATACATGGTCGTTTTTATCAACAAAAAACGCCTTACTATACATGGTCGTTTTTTAGCAAAAAACGCCTTACTATACATGGTCGTTTTTATCAACAAAAAACGCCTTACTATACATGGTCGTTTTTATCAACAAAAAACGCCTTACTATACATGGTCGTTTTTTAGCAAAAAACGCCTTACTATACATGGTCGTTTTTATCAACAAAAAACGCCTTACTATACATGGACGTTTTTTAGCAAAAAACGCCTTACTATACATGGTCGTTTTTATCAACAAAAAACGCCTTACTATACATGGTCGTTTTTTAGCAAAAAACGCCTTACTATACATGGTCGTTTTTTTCAACAAAAAACGCCTTACTATACATGGTCGTTTTTTTTCAACAAAAAACGCCTTACTATACATGGTCGTTTTTATCAACAAAAGACGCCTTACTATACATTGTCTTTTTTTTTTGGGCAAAAAACGCCTTACTATACATGGTCGTTTTTTTCAACAAAAAACGCCTTACTATACATGGTCGTTTTTTAGCAAAAAACGCCTTACTATATATACATGGTCGTTTTTTTAGCAAAAAACGCCTTACTATACATGGTCGTTTTTATCAACAAAAAACGCCTTACTATACATGGTCGTTTTTATCAACAAAAAACGCCTTACTATACATGGTTGTTTTTTAGCAAAAAACGCCTTACTATACATGGTCGTTTTTATCAACAAAAAACGCCTTACTATACATGGTCGTTTTTATCAACAAAAAACGCCTTACTATACATGGACGTTTTTTAGCAAAAAACGCCTTACTATACATGGTCGTTTTTATCAACAAAAAACGCCTTACTATACATGGTCGTTTTTATCAACAGAAAACGCCTTACTATACATGGTCGTTTTTATCAACAAAAAACGCCTTACTATACATGGTCGTTTTTTAGCAAAAAACGCCTTACTATACATGGTCGTTTTTTTCAACAAAAAACGCCTTACTATACATGGTCGTTTTTTTCAACAAAAAACGCCTTACTATACATGGTCGTTTTTTAGCAAAAAACGCCTTACTATACATGGTCGTTTTTATCAACAAAAAACGCCTTACTATACATGGTCGTTTTTATCAACAAAAAACGCCTTACTATACATGGTCGTTTTTTAGCAAAAAACGCCTTACTATACATGGTCGTTTTTATCAACAAAAAACGCCTTACTATACATGGTCGTTTTTATCAACAAAAAACGCCTTACTATACATGGTCGTTTTTTAGCAAAAAACGCCTTACTATACATGGTCGTTTTTTAGCAAAAAACGCCTTACTATACATGGTCGTTTTTATCAACAAAAAACGCCATACTTTACATGGTCGTTTTTTAGCAAAAAATGCCTGACTATACATGGTCGTTTTTATCAACAAAAAACGCCTTACTATACATGGTCGTTTTTTAGCAAAAAACGCCTTACTATACATGGTCGTTTTTTTCAACAAAAAACGCCTTACTATACATGGTCGTTTTTTAGCAAAAAACGCCTTACTATACATGGTCGTTTTTATCAACAAAAAACGCCTTACTATACATGGACGTTTTTTAGCAAAAAACGCCTTACTATACATGGTCGTTTTTTGGGCAAAAAGCGCCTTACTATACATGGTCGTTTTTATCAACAAAAAACGCCTTACTATACATGGTCGTTTTTTTCAACAAAAGACGCCTTACTATACATGGTCGTTTTTTGGGCAAAAAGCGCCTTACTATACATGGTCGTTTTTATCAACAAAAAACGCATTACTATACATGGTCGTTTTTTAGCAAAAAACGCCTTACTATATATACATGGTCGTTTTTATCAACAAAAAACGCCTTACTATACATGGTCGTTTTTTAGCAAAAAACGCCTTACTATATATACATGGTCGTTTCTATCAACAAAAAACGCCTTACTATACATGGTCGTTTTTATCAACAAAAAACGCCTTACTATACATGGACGTTTTTTAGCAAAAAACGCCTTACTATACATGGTCGTTTTTTTCAACAAAAAACGCCTTACTATACATGGTCGTTTTTTAGCAAAAAACGCCTTACTATACATGGTCGTTTTTATCAACAAAAAACGCCTTACTATACATGGTCGTTTTTTAGCAAAAAACGCCTTACTATACATGGTCGTTTTTTAGCAAAAAACGCCTTACTATACATGGTCGTTTTTATCAACAAAAAACGCCTTACTATACATGGTCGTTTTTTAGCAAAAAACGCCTTACTATACATGGTCGTTTTTATCAACAAAAAACGCCTTACTATACATGGTCGTTTTTTTTCAACAAAAAACGCCTTACTATACATGGTCGTTTTTTTCAACAAAAAACGCCTTACTATACATGGTCGTTTTTTAGCAAAAAAACGCCTTACTATACATGGTCGTTTTTTTCAACAAAAAACGCCTTACTATACATGGTCGTTTTTTTTTTTGGCAAAAAGCGCCTTACTATACATGGTCGTTTTTTTTTGGGCAAAAAGCGCCTTACTATACATGGTCGTTTTTTTTCAACAAAAAACGCCTTACTATACATGGTCGTTTTTTAGCAAAAAAGCGCCTTACTATACATGGTCGTTTTTATCAACAAAAAACGCCTTACTATACATGGTCGTTTTTTTCAACAAAAAACGCCTTACTATACATGGTCGTTTTTTAGCAAAAAACGCCTTACTATACATGGTCGTTTTTATCAACAAAAAACGCCTTACTATACATGGTCGTTTTTTAGCAAAAAACGCCTTACTATACATGGTCGTTTTTATCAACAAAAAACGCCTTACTATACATGGTCGGTTTTTTTTGGGCAAAAAGCGCCTTACTATACATGGTCGTTTTTTTCAACAAAAAACGCCTTACTATACATGGTCGTTTTTTTCAACAAAAAACGCCTTACTATACATGGTCGTTTTTTTGGGGCAAAAAGCGCCTTACTATACATGGTCGTTTTTTTCAACAAAAAACGCCTTACTATACATGGTCGTTTTTTTTTGGGCAAAAAGCGCCTTACTATACATGGTCGTTTTTTTCAACAAAAAACGCCTTACTATACATGGTCGTTTTTTTCAACAAAAAACGCCTTACTATACATGGTCGTTTTTTTGGGGCAAAAAGCGCCTTACTATACATGGTCGTTTTTTTCAACAAAAAACGCCTTACTATACATGGTCGTTTTTTTTTGGGCAAAAAGCGCCTTACTATACATGGTCGTTTTTTTCAACAAAAAACGCCTTACTATACATGGTCGTTTTTATCAACAAAAAACGCCTTACTATACATGGACGTTTTTTTCAACAAAAAACGCCTTACTATACATGGTCGTTTTTTTAGCAAAAAACGCCTTACTATACATGGACGTTTTTTTCAACAAAAAACGCCTTACTATACATGGTCGTTTTTTTGGGGCAAAAAGCGCCTTACTATACATGGTCGTTTTTTTCAACAAAAAACGCCTTACTATACATGGTCGGTTTTTTTTGGGCAAAAAGCGCCTTACTATATATGGTCGTTTTTTTCAACAAAAAACGCCTTACTATACATGGACGTTTTTTTCAACAAAAAACGCCTTACTATACATGGTCGTTTTTTTCAACAAAAAACGCCTTACTATACATGGTCGTTTTTTAGCAAAAAACGCCTTACTATACATGGTCGTTTTTTTTTTGGGCAAAAAGCGCCTTACTATACATGGTCGTTTTTTTCAACAAAAAACGCCTTACTATACATGGTCGTTTTTTTCAACAAAAAACGCCTTACTATACATGGTCGTTTTTTTCAACAAAAAACGCCTTACTATACAATGTCGTTTTTTTCAACAAAAAACGCCTTACTATACATGGTCGTTTTTTAGCAAAAAACGCCTTACTATACATGGTCGTTTTTTTCAACAAAAAACGCCTTACTATACATGGTCGTTTTTATCAACAAAAAACGCCTTACTATACATGGTCGTTTTTTTTCAACAAAAAACGCCTTACTATACATGGTCGTTTTTTAGCAAAAAACGCCTTACTATACATGGTCGTTTTTTTCAACAAAAAACGCCTTACTATACATGGTCGTTTTTTTTAGCAAAAAACGCCTTACTATACATGGTCGTTTTTATCAACAAAAAACGCCTTACTATACATGGTCGTTTTTTAGCAAAAAACGCCTTACTATACATGGTCGTTTTTTTCAACAAAAAACGCCTTACTATACATGGTCGTTTTTCAACAAAAAACGCCTTACTATATATACATGGTCGTTTTTATCAACAAAAAACGCCTTACTATACATGGTCGTTTTTTTTCAACAAAAAACGCCTTACTATACATGGTCGTTTTTTAGCAAAAAACGCCTTACTATACATGGTCGTTTTTATCAACAAAAAACGCCTTACTATACATGGACGTTTTTTAGCAAAAAACGCCTTACTATACATGGTCGTTTTTATCAACAAAAAACGCCTTACTATACATGGTCGGTTTTTTCAACAAAAAACGCCTTACTATACATGGTCGTTTTTTAGCAAAAAACGCCTTACTATACATGGTCGTTTTTATCAACAAAAAACGCCTTACTATACATGGACGTTTTTTTCAACACAAAACGCCTTACTATACATGGTCGTTTTTTAGCAAAAAACGCCTTACTATACATGGACGTTTTTTTCAACAAAAAACGCCTTACTATACATGGTCGTTTTTTTGGGGCAAAAAGCGCCTTACTATACATGGTCGTTTTTTTCAACAAAAAACGCCTTACTATACATGGTCGTTTTTTTTTGGGCAAAAAGCGCCTTACTATACATGATCGTTTTTTTCAACAAAAAACGCCTTACTATACATGGTCGTTTTTTGGGGCAAAAAGCGCCTTACTATACATGGTCGTTTTTTTCAACAAAAAACGCCTTACTATACATGGACGTTTTTTTCAACAAAAAACGCCTTACTATACATGGTCGTTTTTTAGCAAAAAACGCCTTACTATACATGGACGTTTTTTTCAACAAAAAACGCCTTACTATACATGGTCGTTTTTTTGGGGCAAAAAGCGCCTTACTATACATGGTCGTTTTTTTCAACAAAAAACGCCTTACTATACATGGTCGTTTTTTTCAACAAAAAACGCCTTGCTATACTGGTCGTTTTTTTTCAACAAAAAATGCCTTACAATACATGGTCGTTTTTTTCAACAAAAAACGCCTTACTATACATGGTCGTTTTTTTTCAACAAAAAACGCCTTACAATACATGGTCTTTTTTTTCAACAAAAAACGCCTTACTATACATGGTCGTTTTTTTCAACAAAAAACGCCTTACGATACATGGTCGTTTTTTTTTGGGCAAAAAGCGCCTTACTATACATGGTCGTTTTTTTCAACAAAAAACGCCTTACAATACATGGTCGTTTTTTTCAACAAAAAACGCCTTACTATACATGGTCGTTTTTTTCAACAAAAAACGCCTTACTATATATACATGGTCGTTTTTTTTGGGCAAAAAGCGCCTTACTATACATGGTCGTTTTTTTCAACAAAAAACGCCTTACAATACATGGTCGTTTTTTTCAACAAAAAACGCCTTACTATACATGGTCGTTTTTTTCAACAAAAAACGCCTTACTATACATGGTCGTTTTTATCAACAAAAAACGCCCTACTATACATGGTCTTTTTTTTTAGCAAAAAACGCCTTACTATACATGGTCGTTTTTTTCAACAAAAGACGCCTTACTATACATGGTCGTTTTTTTGGGGCAAAAAGCGCCTTACTACACATGGTCGTTTTTTTCAACAAAAAACGCCTTACAATACATGGTCGTTTTTTTCAACAAAAAACGCCTTGCTATACATGGTCGTTTTTTTCAACAAAAAACGCCTTACTATACATGGTCGTTTTTTTCAACAAAAGACGCCTTACTATACATGGTCTTTTTTTTAGCAAAAAACGGCTTACTATACATGGTCTTTTTTTTAGCAAAAAGCGCCTTACTATACATGGTCGTTTTTTTCAACAAAAAACGCCTTACTATACATGGTCGTTTTTTTCAACAAAAAACGCCTTACTATACATGGTCTTTTTTTTTTAGCAAAAAACGCCTTACTATACATGGTCGTTTTTTTCAACAAAAAACGCCTTACTATACATGGTCGTTTTTTTCAACAAAAAACGCCTTACTATACATGGTCGTTTTTTTTTTTTTAGCAAAAAACGCCTTACTATACATGGTCGTTTTTATCAACAAAAAACGCCTTACAATACATGGTCGTTTTTTTCAACAAAAAACGCCTTACTATACATGGTCGTTTTTTTTCAACAAAAAACGCCTTACTATACATGGTCGTTTTTTTTAACAAAAGACGCCTTACTATACATGGTCGTTTTTATCAACAAAAAACGCCTTACTATACATGGACGTTTTTTAGCAAAAAACGCCTTACTATACATGGTCGTTTTTATCAACAAAAAACGCCTTACTATACATGGTCGGTTTTTTCAACAAAAAACGCCTTACTATACATGGTCGTTTTTTAGCAAAAAACGCCTTACTATACATGGTCGTTTTTATCAACAAAAAACGCCTTACTATACATGGACGTTTTTTTCAACAAAAAACGCCTTACTATACATGGTCGTTTTTTAGCAAAAAACGCCTTACTATACATGGACGTTTTTTTCAACAAAAAACGCCTTACTATACATGGTCGTTTTTTTGGGGCAAAAAGCGCCTTACTATACATGGTCGTTTTTTTCAACAAAAAACGCCTTACTATACATGGTCGTTTTTTTTTGGGCAAAAAGCGCCTTACTATACATGGTCGTTTTTTTCAACAAAAAACGCCTTACTATACATGGCCGTTTTTATCAACAAAAAACGCCTTACTATACATGGACGTTTTTTTCAACAAAAAACGCCTTACTATACATGGTCGTTTTTTAGCAAAAAACGCCTTACTATACATGGACGTTTTTTTCAACAAAAAACGCCTTACTATACATGGTCGTTTTTTTGGGGCAAAAAGCGCCTTACTATACATGGTCGTTTTTTTCAACAAAAAACGCCTTACTATACATGGTCGTTTTTTTTTGGGCAAAAAGCGCCTTACTATACATGGTCGTTTTTTTTCAACAAAAAACGCCTTACAATACATGGTCGTTTTTTTCAACAAAAAACGCCTTACTATACATGGTCATTTTTTTCAACAAAAAACGCCTTACTATACATGGTCGTTTTTTTTAACAAAAGACGCCTTACTATACATGGTCTTTTTTTTTTAGCAAAAAACGCCTTACTATACATGGTCGTTTTTTTCAACAAAAAACGCCTTACTATACATGGTCGTTTTTTTCAACAAAAAACGCCTTGCTATACATGGTCGTTTTTTTTCAACAAAAAATGCCTTACAATACATGGTCGTTTTTTTCAACAAAAAACGCCTTACTATACATGGTCGTTTTTTTTCAACAAAAAACGCCTTACAATACATGGTCTTTTTTTTCAACAAAAAACGCCTTACTATACATGGTCGTTTTTTTCAACAAAAAACGCCTTACGATACATGGTCGTTTTTTTTTGGGCAAAAAGCGCCTTACTATACATGGTCGTTTTTTTCAACAAAAAACGCCTTACAATACATGGTCGTTTTTTTCAACAAAAAACGCCTTACTATACATGGTCGTTTTTTTCAACAAAAAACGCCTTACTATATATACATGGTCGTTTTTTTTGGGCAAAAAGCGCCTTACTATACATGGTCGTTTTTTTCAACAAAAAACGCCTTACAATACATGGTCGTTTTTTTCAACAAAAAACGCCTTACTATACATGGTCGTTTTTTTCAACAAAAAACGCCTTACTATACATGGTCGTTTTTATCAACAAAAAACGCCCTACTATACATGGTCTTTTTTTTTAGCAAAAAACGCCTTACTATACATGGTCGTTTTTTTCAACAAAAGACGCCTTACTATACATGGTCGTTTTTTTGGGGCAAAAAGCGCCTTACTATACATGGTCGTTTTTTTCAACAAAAAACGCCTTACAATACATGGTCGTTTTTTTCAACAAAAAACGCCTTGCTATACATGGTCGTTTTTTTCAACAAAAAACGCCTTACTATACATGGTCGTTTTTTTCAACAAAAGACGCCTTACTATACATGGTCTTTTTTTTAGCAAAAAACGGCTTACTATACATGGTCTTTTTTTTAGCAAAAAGCGCCTTACTATACATGGTCGTTTTTTTCAACAAAAAACGCCTTACTATACATGGTCGTTTTTTTCAACAAAAAACGCCTTACTATACATGGTCTTTTTTTTTTTAGCAAAAAACGCCTTACTATACATGGTCGTTTTTTTCAACAAAAAACGCCTTACTATACATGGTCGTTTTTTTCAACAAAAAACGCCTTACTATACATGGTCGTTTTTTTTTTTTTAGCAAAAAACGCCTTACTATACATGGTCGTTTTTATCAACAAAAAACGCCTTACTATACATGGGCTTTTTTTTAGCAAAAAACGCCTTACTATACATGGTTTTTTTTTTCGCAAAAAGCGCCTTACTATACATGGTCGTTTTTTTCAACAAAAAACGCCTTACTATACATGGTCTTTTTTTTTAGCAAAAAACGCCTTTCTATACATGGTCGTTTTTTTCAACAAAAAACGCCTTACTATACATGGTCGTTTTTTTCAACAAAAAACGCCTTACTATACATGGTCGTTTTTTGAACAAAAGACGCCTTACTATACATGGTCTTTTTTTTTAGCAAAAAACGCCTTACTATACATGGTCGTTTTTATCAACAAAAAACGCCTTACTATACATGGTCGTTTTTTTTGGGCAAAAAGCGCCTTACTATACATGGTCGTTTTTTGAACAAAAGACGCCTTACTATACATGGTCTTTTTTTTAGCAAAAAGCGCCTTACTATACATGGTCGTTTTTTTCAACAAAAAACGCCTTACTATACATGGTCGTTTTTTTTGGGCAAAAAGCGCCTTACTATACATGGTCGTTTTTTTCAACAAAAAACGCCTTACAATACATGGTCGTTTTTTTCAACAAAAAACGCCTTACTATACATGGTCGTTTTTTTCAACAAAAAACGCCTTACGATACATGGTCGTTTTTTTTGGGCAAAAAGCGCCTTACTATACATGGTCGTTTTTTTCAACAAAAAACGCCTTACAATACATGGTCGTTTTTTTCAACAAAAAATGCCTTGCTATACATGGTCGTTTTTTTCAACAAAAAACGCCTTACTATACATGGTCATTTTTTTCAACAAAAAACGCCTTACTATACATGGTCGTTTTTTTTGGGCAAAAAGCGCCTTACTATACATGGTCGTTTTTTTCAACAAAAAACGCCTTACAATACATGGTCGTTTTTTTCAACAAAAAACGCCTTACTATACATGGTCGTTTTTTTTCAACAAAAAACGCCTTACTATACATGGTCGTTTTTTTTAACAAAAGACGCCTTACTATACATGGTCTTTTTTTTTTAGCAAAAAACGCCTTACTATGCATGGTCGTTTTTATCAACAAAAAACGCCTTACTATACATGGTCTTTTTTTTTAGCAAAAAACGCCTTACTATACATGGTCGTTTTTTTCAACAAAAAACGCCTTACTATACATGGTCTTTTTTTTAGCAAAAAGCGCCTTACTATACATGGTCGTTTTTTTCAACAAAAAACGCCTTACTATACATGGTCGTTTTTTTCAACAAAAAACGCCTTACTATACATGGTCGTTTTTTTCAACAAAAAACGCCTTACTATACATGGTCTTTTTTTTTTAGCAAAAAACGCCTTACTATACATGGTCGTTTTTTTAAAAAAAAAAACGCCTTACTATACATGGTCGTTTTTTTCAACAAAAAACGCCTTACTATACATGGTCTTTTTTTTTAGCAAAAAACGCCTTACTATACATGGTCGTTTTTTTCAACAAAAAACGCCTTACTATACATGGTTTTTTTTTAGCAAAAAGCGCCTTACTATACATGGTCGTTTTTTTCAACAAAAAACGCCTTACTATACATGGTCGTTTTTTTCAACAAAAAACGCCTTACTATACATGGTCGTTTTTTTCAACAAAAAACGCCTTACTATACATGGTCTTTTTTTTTTTAGCAAAAAACGCCTTACTATACATGGTCGTTTTTTTCAACAAAAAACGCCTTACTATACATGGTCGTTTTTTTCAACAAAAAACGCCTTACTATACATGGTCGTTTTTTTTAACAAAAGACGCCTTACTATACATGGTCTTTTTTTTAGCAAAAAAACGCCTTACTATACATGGTCTTTTTTTCAACAAAAAACGCCTTACTATACATGGTCGTTTTTTTCAACAAAAAACGCCTTACTATACATGGTCGTTTTTATCAACAAAAAACGCCTTACTATACATGGTCTTTTTTTTAGCAAAAAGCGCCTTACTATACATGGTCGTTTTTTTCAACAAAAAACGCCTTACTATACATGGTCGTTTTTTTTGGGCAAAAAGCGCCTTACTATACATGGTCGTTTTTTTCAACAAAAAACGCCTTACAATACATGGTCGTTTTTTTCAACAAAAAACGCCTTACTATACATGGTCGTTTTTTTCAACAAAAAACGCCTTACGATACATGGTCGTTTTTTTTGGGCAAAAAGCGCCTTACTATACATGGTCGTTTTTTTCAACAAAAAACGCCTTACAATACATGGTCGTTTTTTTCAACAAAAAACGCCTTACTATACATGGTCGTTTTTTTTCAACAAAAAACGCCTTACTATACATGGTCGTTTTTTTTAACAAAAGACGCCTTACTATACATGGTCTTTTTTTTTTAGCAAAAAACGCCTTACTATACATGGTCGTTTTTATCAACAAAAAACGCCTTACTATACATGGTCTTTTTTTTTAGCAAAAAACGCCTTACTATACATGGTCGTTTTTTTCAACAAAAAACGCCTTACTATACATGGTCTTTTTTTTTAGCAAAAAGCGCCTTACTATACATGGTCGTTTTTTTCAACAAAAAACGCCTTACTATACATGGTCGTTTTTTTCAACAAAAAACGCCTTACTATACATGGTCGTTTTTTTCAACAAAAAACGCCTTACTATACATGGTCTTTTTTTTTAGCAAAAAACGCCTTACTATACATGGTCGTTTTTTTCAAAAAAAAACGCCTTACTATACATGGTCGTTTTTTTCAACAAAAAACGCCTTACTATACATGGTCTTTTTTTTTAGCAAAAAACGCCTTACTATACATGGTCGTTTTTTTCAACAAAAAACGCCTTACTATACATGGTTTTTTTTTAGCAAAAAGCGCCTTACTATACATGGTCGTTTTTTTCAACAAAAAACGCCTTACTATACATGGTCGTTTTTTTCAACAAAAAACGCCTTACTATACATGGTCGTTTTTTTCAACAAAAAACGCCTTACTATACATGGTCTTTTTTTTTTTAGCAAAAAACGCCTTACTATACATGGTCGTTTTTTTCAACAAAAAACGCCTTACTATACATGGTCGTTTTTTTCAACAAAAAACGCCTTACTATACATGGTCGTTTTTTTTAACAAAAGACGCCTTACTATACATGGTCTTTTTTTTAGCAAAAAAACGCCTTACTATACATGGTCTTTTTTTCAACAAAAAACGCCTTACTATACATGGTCGTTTTTTTCAACAAAAAACGCCTTACTATACATGGTCGTTTTTATCAACAAAAAACGCCTTACTATACATGGTCGTTTTTTTTAACAAAAGACGCCTTACTATACATGGTCTTTTTTTTAGCAAAAAAACGCCTTACTATACATGGTCTTTTTTTCAACAAAAAACGCCTTACTATACATGGTCGTTTTTTTCAACAAAAAACGCCTTACTATACATGGTCGTTTTTATCAACAAAAAACGCCTTACTATACATGGTCTTTTTTTCAACAAAAAACGCCTTACTATATGAAGTGAAATATGGTTTATTAATGTTGTTTTACCACATAAATGCTGCATAATAACCATTTTATACCTATATACACGCGTTAGTAGATGTCTGTGTCGATGTGTTATGAGAATGGGAATAATTGGAGGGAATTCGCACAGGGACTAAGCACCAGGAATGTCTGACTCATGCGAAAAGGTACAGCCGATAACGAAAAAAGGGAGTATCGAAAAGGGAGTAAGGATTGGCAAAGGCCAAGGTTGTGCGAAGGGCCATGCGAACCATCAAAGCGCACTCGAACGGGAGGGGATGGGGTGCGATATTGGCTATAAGAATGTGACGGAGGCAAAACGTAAGTGGAGTCGGCTGAGGGTTCTACGCGCGGACGCCCAGCATCGTATTTTTTGCTCGCATTACTGAGGACGCCGGGGCTCTCCGTCCTTCCAGCACACGGTAATGAGATTTATGTATTGCATGTAATCTATGAGCTGAGATACAATTGTTGCTTGCTTGCTTGTACACTTTATACTGTGGGTTAAATAAAATGTGCCGCTTGTTTAACGCAGTAAAGTGTTTGCTGTCCATGTAAGTCGCCGACGATCCGCGATCCTGAAGTTAATAAGTCATAGCAATTGATCATGAGTTGTGACTATTATATTATTTGATACTGTAATTGATTATAAGCAGTGTCTACTCAAGGGCTCACGCTTGTCTGATTGGATATAACAGACAGCTTAACCCATTGTAGCCTGGTGATTGGGCATCAGTCTCGCAACTAGTCACTCTTATTGATGCTGTAATTGATCATAAGCAGTATCAGAATTGTTTCAAAACACTATACATGGTCTTTTTTTTTTTTAGCAAAAAACGCCTTACTATACATGGTCGTTTTTTTTGGGGCAAAAAGCGCCTTACTATACATGGTCGTTTTTTTCAACAAAAAACGCCTTACTATACATGGTCTTTTTTTTTAGCAAAAAACGCCTTACTATACATGGTCGGTTTTTTTTGGGCAAAAAGCGCCTTACTATACATGGTCGTTTTTTTCAACAAAAAACGCCTTACTATACATGGTCGTTTTTTTTGGGGCAAAAAGCGCCTTACTATACATGGTCGTTTTTTTCAACAAAAAACGCCTTACTATACATGGTCTTTTTTTTTAGCAAAAAACGCCTTACTATACATGGTCGGTTTTTTTTGGGCAAAAAGCGCCTTACTATACATGGTCGTTTTTTTCAACAAAAAACGCCTTACTATACATGGTCGTTTTTTTTGGGGCAAAAAGCGCCTTACTATACATGGTCGTTTTTTTCAACAAAAAACGCCTTACTATACATGGTCGTTTTTTTTGGGGCAAAAAGCGCCTTACTATACATGGTCGTTTTTTTCAACAAAAAACGCCTTACTATACATGGTCGTTTTTTTTGGGGCAAAAAGCGCCTTACTATACATGGTCGTTTTTTTCAACAAAAAACGCCTTACTATACATGGTCGTTTTTTTTGGGGCAAAAAGCGCCTTACTATACATGGTCGTTTTTTTCAACAAAAAACGCCTTACTATACATGGTCTTTTTTTTTAGCAAAAAACGCCTTACTATACATGGTCGGTTTTTTTTGGGCAAAAAGCGCCTTACTATACATGGTCGTTTTTTTCAACAAAAAACGCCTTACTATACATGGTCGTTTTTTTTGGGGCAAAAAGCGCCTTACTATACATGGTCGTTTTTTTCAACAAAAAACGCCTTACTATACATGGTCTTTTTTTTTAGCAAAAAACGCCTTACTATACATGGTCGGTTTTTTTTGGGCAAAAAGCGCCTTACTATACATGGTCGTTTTTTTCAACAAAAAACGCCTTACTATACATGGTCGTTTTTTTTGGGGCAAAAAGCGCCTTACTATACATGGTCGTTTTTTTCAACAAAAAACGCCTTACTATACATGGTCGTTTTTTTTGGGGCAAAAAGCGCCTTACTATACATGGTCGTTTTTATCAACAAAAAACGCCTTACTATACATGGTCGTTTTTTTTGGGGCAAAAAGCGCCTTACTATACATGGTCGTTTTTTTCAACAAAAAACGCCTTACTATACATGGTCTTTTTTTTTAGCAAAAAACGCCTTACTATACATGGTCGGTTTTTTTTGGGCAAAAAGCGCCTTACTATACATGGTCGTTTTTTTCAACAAAAAACGCCTTACTATACATGGTCGTTTTTTTTGGGGCAAAAAGCGCCTTACTATACATGGTCGTTTTTTTCAACAAAAAACGCCTTACTATACATGGTCGGTTTTTTTGGGGCAAAAAGCGCCTTACTATACATGGTCGTTTTTATCAACAAAAAACGCCTTACTATACATGGTCGTTTTTTTTGGGGCAAAAAGCGCCTTACTATACATGGTCGTTTTTTTCAACAAAAAACGCCTTACTATACATGGTCTTTTTTTTTTAGCAAAAAACGCCTTACTATACATGGTCGTTTTTTTCAACAAAAAACGCCTTACTATACATGGTCGTTTTTTTTTAGCAAAAAGCGCCTTACTATACATGGTCGTTATTATCAACAAAAAACGCCTTACTATACATGGTCGTTTTTTTTGGGGCAAAAAGCGCCTTACTATACATGGTCGTTTTTTTCAACAAAAAACGCCTTACTATACATGGTCGTTTTTTTTGGGGCAAAAAGCGCCTTACTTTTCATGGTCGTTTTTATCAACAAAAAACGCCTTACTATACATGGTCGTTTTTTTTGGGGCAAAAAGCGCCTTACTATACATGGTCGTTTTTTTCAACAAAAAACGCCTTACTATACATGGTCTTTTTTTTTAGCAAAAAACGCCTTACTATACATGGTCGTTTTTTAGCAAAAAACGCCTTACTATACATGGTCTTTTTTTTTAGCAAAAAACGCCTTACTATACATGGTCGTTTTTTAGCAAAAAACGCCTTACTATACATGGTCGTTTTTTTTTGGGCAAAAAGCGCCTTACTATACATGGTCGTTTTTTTCAACAAAAAACGCCTTACTATACATGGTCGTTTTTTTTTAGCAAAAAACGCCTTACTATACATGGTCTTTTTTTTTTAGCAAAAAACGCCTTACTATACATGGTCGTTTTTCTTTCACAAAAAACGCCTTACTATACATGGTCTTTTTTTTTTTTAGCAAAAAACGCCTTACTATACATGGTCGTTTTTTTTGGGGCAAAAAGCGCCTTACTATACATGGTCGTTTTTTAGCAAAAAACGCCTTACTATACATGGTCGGTTTTTTTTGGGCAAAAAGCGCCTTACTATACATGGTCGTTTTTTTCAACAAAAAACGCCTTACTATACATGGTCGTTTTTTTTTTTAGCAAAAAACGCCTTACTATACATGGTCGTTTTTATCAACAAAAAACGCCTTACTATACATGGTCGTTTTTTTCAACAAAAAACGCCTTACTATACATGGTCTTTTTTTTTTTAGCAAAAAACGCCTTACTATACATGGTCGTTTTTCTTTCACAAAAAACGCCTTACTATACATGGTCTTTTTTTTTTTAGCAAAAAACGCCTTACTATACATGGTCGTTTTTTTTGGGGCAAAAAGCGCCTTACTATACATGGTCGTTTTTTTTCAACAAAAAACGCCTTACTATACATGGTCGTTTTTTTTTAGCAAAAAACGCCTTACTATACATGGTCTTTTTTTTTTTAGCAAAAAACGCCTTACTATACATGGTCGGTTTTTTTTGGGCAAAAAGCGCCTTACTATACATGGTCGTTTTTTTTCAACAAAAAACGCCTTACTATACATGGTCTTTTTTTTAGCAAAAAACGCCTTACTATACATGGTCGTTTTTTTCAACAAAAAACGCCTTACTATACATGGTCTTTTTTTTTTAGCAAAAAACGCCTTACTGTACATGGTCGTTTTTTAGCAAAAAACGCCTTACTATACATGGTCGGTTTTTTTTGGGCAAAAAGCGCCTTACTATACATGGTCCTTTTTTTCAACAAAAAACGCCTTACTATACATGGTCGTTTTTCTTTCACAAAAAGCGCCTTACTATACATGGTCTTTTTTTTTTTAGCAAAAAACGCCTTACTATACATGGTCGTTTTTTTTGGGGCAAAAAGCGCCTTACTATACATGGTCGTTTTTTTTCAACAAAAAACGCCTTACTATACATGGTCTTTTTTTTAGCAAAAAACGCCTTACTATACATGGTCGGTTTTTTTTGGGCAAAAAGCGCCTTACTATACATGGTCGTTTTTTTCAACAAAAAACGCCTTACTATACATGGTCTTTTTTTTTTTAGCAAAAAACGCCTTACTATACATGGTCGTTTTTCTTTCACAAAAAGCGCCTTACTATACATGGTCTTTTTTTTTTTTAGCAAAAAACGCCTTACTATACATGGTCGTTATTTTTGGGGCAAAAAGCGCCTTACTATACATGGTCGTTTTTTTCAACAAAAAACGCCTTACTATACATGGTCTTTTTTTTTAGCAAAAAACGCCTTACTATACATGGTCGTTTTTTTCAACAAAAAACGCCTTACTATACATGGTCGTTTTTTAGCAAAAAACGCCTTACTATACATGGTCGTTTTTATCAACAAAAAACGCCTTACTATACATGGTCGTTTTTTAGCAAAAAACGCCTTACTATACATGGTCGTTTTTATCAACAAAAAACGCCTTACTATACATGGACGTTTTTTAGCAAAAAACGCCTTACTATACATGGTCGTTTTTTTCAACAAAAAACGCCTTACTATACATGGTCGTTTTTTAGCAAAAAACGCCTTACTATACATGGTCGTTTTTATCAACAAAAAACGCCTTACTATACATGGACGTTTTTTTCAACAAAAAACGCCTTACTATACATGGTCGTTTTTTAGCAAAAAACGCCTTACTATACATGGTCGTTTTTTTCAACAAAAAACGCCATACTATACATGGTAGTTTTTTTGCAAAAAACGCCTTACTATACATGGTCGTTTTTATCAACAAAAAACGCCTTACTATACATGGTCGTTTTTTTCAACAAAAAACGCCTTACTATACATGGTCGTTTTTTAGCAAAAACGCCTTACTATACATGGTCGTTTTTATCAACAAAAAACGCCTTACTATACATTGTCGTTTTTTTCAACAAAAAACGCCTTACTATACATGGTCGTTTTTTAGCAAAAAACACCTTACTATACATGGTCGTTTTTATCAACAAAAAACGCCTTACTATACATGGACGTTTTTTTCAACAAAAAACGCCTAACTATACATGGTCGTTTTTTAGCAAAAAACGCCTTACTATACATGGTCGTTTTTTTCAACAAAAAACGCCTTACTATACATGGTAGTTTTTTAGCAAAAAACGCCTTACTATACATGGTCGTTTTTATCAACAAAAAACGCCTTACTATACATGGACGTTTTTTAGCAAAAAACGCCTTACTATACATGGTCGTTTTTTTCAACAAAAAACGCCTTACTATACATGGTCGTTTTTTTAGCAAAAAACGCCTTACTATACATGGTCGTTTTTTAGCAAAAAACGCCTTACTATACATGGTCGTTTTTTTCAACAAAAAACGCCTTACTATACATGGTCGTTTTTTAGCAAAAAACGCCTTACTATACATGGTCGTTTTTATCAACAAAAAACGCCTGACTATACATGGTCGTTTTTTAGCAAAAAACGCCTTACTATACATGGTCGTTTTTTTCAACAAAAAACGCCTTACTATACATGGTCTTTTTTTTTTAGCAAAAAACGCCTTACTATACATGGTCGTTTTTTTAGCAAAAAACGCCTTACTATACATGGTCGTTTTTTTCAACAAAAAACGCCTTACTATACATGGTCGGTTTTTTTTGGGCAAAAAGCGCCTTACTATACATGGTCGTTTTTATCAACAAAAAACGCCTTACTATACATGGTCGTTTTTTTCAACAAAAAACGCCTTACTATACATGGTCGTTTTTTCGCAAAAAACGCCTTACTATACATGGTCGTTTTTTTCAACAAAAAACGCCATACTATACATGGTCGTTTTTTTAGCAAAAAACGCCTTACTATACATGGTCGTTTTTTTAGCAAAAAACGCCTTACTATACATGGTCATTTTTTTAGCAAAATACGCCTTACTATACATGGTCGTTTTTTTAGCAAAAAACGCCTTACTATACATGGTCGTTTTTTTCAACAAAAAACGCCATACTATACATGGTCGTTTTTTAGCAAAAAACGCCTTACTATACATGGTCGTTTTTTTAGCAAAAAACGCCTTACTATACATGGTCATTTTTTTCAACAAAAAACGCCTTACTATACATGGACGTTTTTTAGCCAAAAACGCCTTACTATACATGGTCGTTTTTTTCAACAAAAAACGCCTTACTATACATGGTCGTTTTTTAGCAAAAAACGCCTTACTATACATGGTCGTTTTTATCAACAAAAAACGCCTTACTATACATGGTCTTTTTTTTTAGCAAAAAACGCCTTACTATACATGGTCGTTTTTTTTTTGGCAAAAAGCGCCTTACTCTACATGGTCGTTTTTATCAACAAAAAACGCCTTACTATACATGGACGTTTTTTAGCAAAAAACGCCTTACTATACATGGTCGTTTTTTTCAACAAAAAACGCCTTACTATACATGGTCGTTTTTTAGCAAAAAACGCCTTACTATACATGGTCGTTTTTATCAACAAAAAACGCCTTACTATACATGGTCGTTTTTTTCAACAAAAAACGCCTTACTATACATGGTCGTTTTTTAGCAAAAAACGCCTTACTATACATGGTCGTTTTTATCAACAAAAAACGCCTTACTATACATGGACGTTTTTTTCAACAAAAAACGCCTTACTATACATGGTCGTTTTTTTCAACAAAAAACGCCTTACTATACATGGTCGTTTTTTAGCAAAAAACGCCTTACTATACATGGTCGTTTTTTAGCAAAAAACGCCTTACTATACATGGTCGTTTTTATCAACAAAAAACGCCTTACTATACATGGTCGTTTTTATCAACAAAAAACGCCTTACTATACATGGACGTTTTTTTCAACAAAAAACGCCTTACTATACATGGTCGTTTTTTTCAACAAAAAACGCCTTACTATACATGGTCGTTTTTTAGCAAAAAACGCCTTACTATACATGGTCGTTTTTTAGCAAAAAACGCCTTACTATACATGGTCGTTTTTATCAACAAAAAACGCCTTACTATACATGGTCGTTTTTTAGCAAAAAACGCCTTACTATACATGGTCGTTTTTTTCAACAAAAAACGCCTTACTATACATGGTCGTTTTTTTAGCAAAAAACGCCTTACTATACATGGTCGTTTTTTTAGCAAAAAACGCCTTACTATACATGGTCGTTTTTTTCAACAAAAAACGCCATACTATACATGGTCGTTTTTTAGCAAAAAACGCCTTACTATACATGGTCGTTTTTTTAGCAAAAAACGCCTTACTATACATGGTCATTTTTTTCAACAAAAAACGCCTTACTATACATGGACGTTTTTTAGCAAAAAACGCCTTACTATACATGGTCGTTTTTTTCAACAAAAAACGCCTTACTATACATGGTCGTTTTTTAGCAAAAAACGCCTTACTATACATGGTCGTTTTTATCAACAAAAAACGCCTTACTATACATGGTCGTTTTTTTCAACAAAAAACGCCTTACTATACATGGTCGTTTTTTAGCAAAAAACGCCTTACTATACATGGTCTTTTTTTTTAGCAAAAAACGCCTTACTATACATGGTCGTTTTTTAGCAAAAAACGCCTTACTATACATGGTCGTTTTTTTTTCAACAAAAAACGCCTTACTATACATGGTCGTTTATATCAACAAAAAACGCCTTACTATACATGGATGTTTTTTAGCAAAAAACGCCCTACTATACATGGTCGTTTTTTTCAACAAAAGACGCCTTACTATACATGGTCGTTTTTTTTTTGGGCAAAAAGCGCCTTACTATACATGGTCGTTTTTTTCAACAAAAAACGCCTTACTATACATGGTCGTTTTTTAGCAAAAAACGCCTTACTATACATGGTCGTTTTTTAGCAAAAAACGCCTTACTATACATGGTCGTTTTTTTCAACAAAAAACGCCTTACTATACATGGTCGTTTTTTAGCAAAAAACGCCTTACTATACATGGTCGTTTTTATCAACAAAAAACGCCTTACTATACATGGTCGTTTTTTTTTAGCAAAAAACGCCTTACTATACATGGTCGTTTTTATCAACAAAAAACGCCTTACTATACATGGTCGTTTTTATCAACAAAAAACGCCTTACTATACATGGTCGTTTTTTTTTAGCAAAAAACGCCTTACTATACATGGTCGTTTTTATCAACAAAAAACGCCTTACTATACATGGTCGTTTTTATCAACAAAAAACGCCTTACTATACATGGTCGTTTTTTTCAACAAAAAACGCCTTACTATACATGGTCGTTTTTTCGCAAAAAACGCCTTACTATACATGGTCGTTTTTTTCAAAAAAAACGCCTTACTATACATGGTCTTTTTTTTTAGCAAAAAACGCCTTACTATACATGGTCGTTTTTTTTTGGGCAAAAAGCGCCTTACTATACATGGTCGTTTTTATCAACAAAAAACGCCTTACTATACATGGACGTTTTTTAGCAAAAAACGCCTTACTATACATGGTCGTTTTTTTCAACAAAAAACGCCTTACTATACATGGTCGTTTTTTTAGCAAAATACGCCTTACTATACATGGTCGTTTTTTTAGCAAAAAACGCCTTACTATACATGGTCGTTTTTTTCAACAAAAAACGCCATACTATACATGGTCGTTTTTTAGCAAAAAACGCCTTACTATACATGGTCGTTTTTTTAGCAAAAAACGCCTTACTATACATGGTCATTTTTTTCAACAAAAAACGCCTTACTATACATGGACGTTTTTTAGCCAAAAACGCCTTACTATACATGGTCGTTTTTTTCAACAAAAAACGCCTTACTATACATGGTCGTTTTTTAGCAAAAAACGCCTTACTATACATGGTCGTTTTTATCAACAAAAAACGCCTTACTATACATGGTCGTTTTTTAGCAAAAAACGCCTTACTATACATGGTCGTTTTTATCAACAAAAAACGCCTTACTATACATGGTCGTTTTTTCGCAAAAAACGCCTTACTATACATGGTCGTTTTTTTCAACAAAAAACGCCTTACTATACACGGTCTTTTTTTTTAGCAAAAAACGCCTTACTATACATGGTCGTTTTTTTTTTGGCAAAAAGCGCCTTACTATACATGGTCGTTTTTATCAACAAAAAACGCCTTACTATACATGGACGTTTTTTAGCAAAAAACGCCTTACTATACATGGTCGTTTTTTTCAACAAAAAACGCCTTACTATACATGGTCGTTTTTTAGCAAAAAACGCCTTACTATACATGGTCGTTTTTATCAACAAAAAACGCCTTACTATACATGGTCGTTTTTTTCAACAAAAAACGCCTTACTATACATGGTCGTTTTTTAGCAAAAAACGCCTTACTATACATGGTCGTTTTTATCAACAAAAAACGCCTTACTATACATGGACGTTTTTTTCAACAAAAAACGCCTTACTATACATGGTCGTTTTTTTCAACAAAAAACGCCTTACTATACATGGTCGTTTTTTAGCAAAAAACGCCTTACTATACATGGTCGTTTTTTTCAACAAAAAACGACTTACTATACATGGTCGTTTTTTTCAACAAAAGACGCCTTACTATACATGGTCGTTTTTTTTTTGGCAAAAAGCGCCTTACTATACATGGTCGTTTTTTTCAACAAAAAACGCCTTACTATACATGGTCGTTTTTTAGCAAAAAACGCCTTACTATTACATGGTCGTTTTTTTCAACATAAAACGCCTTACTATACATGGTCGTTTTTTTCAACAAAAGACGCCTTACTATACATGGTCGTTTTGTTTCAACAAAAAGCGCCTTACTATACATGGTCGTTTTTTTAGCAAAAAACGCCTTACTAAACATGGTCGTTTTTTTGGGGCAAAAAGCGCCTTACTATACATGGTCTTTTTTTTTATAGCAAAAAACGCCTTACTATACATGGTCGTTTTTTTTTAACATAAACCGCCTTACTATACATGGTCGTTTTTTTTTCAACAAAAAACGCCTTACTATACATGGTCGTTTTTATCAACAAAAAACGCCTTACTATACATGGATGTTTTTTAGCAAAAAACGCCTTACTATACATG
Organism: Idiotropiscis lumnitzeri; assembly: GCF_059441095.1. Taxonomy (NCBI): domain Eukaryota; kingdom Metazoa; phylum Chordata; class Actinopteri; order Syngnathiformes; family Syngnathidae; genus Idiotropiscis; species Idiotropiscis lumnitzeri. The sequence goes on from NC_142392.1 coordinate 3,404,205, forward strand.
GTCGTTTTTTTCAACAAAAGACGCCTTACTATACATGGTCGTTTTTTTTTTGGGCAAAAAGCGCCTTACTATACATGGTCGTTTTTTTCAACAAAAAACGCCTTACTATACATGGTCGTTTTTTAGCAAAAAACGCCTTACTATACATGGTCGTTTTTTAGCAAAAAACGCCTTACTATACATGGTCGTTTTTATCAACAAAAAACGCCTTACTATACATGGTCGTTTTTTTCAACAAAAAACGCCTTACTATACATGGTCGTTTTTTAGCAAAAAACGCCTTACTATACATGGTCGTTTTTATCAACAAAAAACGCCTTACTATACATGGTCGTTTTTTTTTAGCAAAAAACGCCTTACTATACATGGTCGTTTTTATCAACAAAAAACGCCTTACTATACATGGACGTTTTTTTAGCAAAAAACGCCTTACTATACATGGTCGTTTTTTTCAACAAAAAACGCCTTACTATACATGGTCGTTTTTTAGCAAAAAACGCCTTACTATACATGGTCGTTTTTATCAACAAAAAACGCCTTACTATACATGGTCGTTTTTTTCAACAAAAAACGCCTTACTATACATGGTCGTTTTTTCGCAAAAAACGCCTTACTATACATGGTCGTTTTTTTAAAAAAAAACGCCTGACTATACATGGTCTTTTTTTTTAGCTAAAAACGCCTTACTATACATGGTCGTTTTTTTTTTGGCAAAAAGCGCCTTACTATACATGGTCGTTTTTATCAACAAAAAACGCCTTACTATACATGGACGTTTTTTAGCAAAAAACGCCTTACTATACATGGTCGTTTTTTTCAACAAAAAACGCCTTACTATACATGGTCGTTTTTTAGCAAAAAACGCCTTACTATACATGGTCGTTTTTATCAACAAAAAACGCCTTACTATACATGGTCGTTTTTTTCAACAAAAAACGCCTTACTATACATGGTCGTTTTTTAGCAAAAAACGCCTTACTATACATGGTCGTTTTTATCAACAAAAAACGCCTTACTATACATGGTCGTTTTTTTCAACAAAAAACGCCTTACTATACATGGTCGTTTTTTAGCAAAAAACGCCTTACTATACATGGTCGTTTTTTAGCAAAAAACGCCTTACTATACATGGTCGTTTTTTAGCAAAAAACGCCTTACTATACATGGTCGTTTTTTTAGCAAAAAACGCCTTACTATACATGGTCGTTTTTTTCAACAAAAAACGCCTTACTATACATGGTCTTTTTTTTAGCAAAAAACGCCTTACTATACATGGTCTTTTTTTTAGCAAAAACGCCTTACTATACATGGTCGTTTTTATCAACAAAAAACGCCTTACTATACATGGTCGTTTTTTAGCAAAAAACGCCTCACTATACATGGTCGTTTTTATCAACAAAAAACGCCTTACTATACATGGTCGTTTTTTTCAACAAAAAACGCCTTACTATACATGGTCGTTTTTTAGCAAAAAACGCCTTACTATACATGGTCGTTTTTTTCAACAAAAAACGCCTTACTATACATGGTCTTTTTTTAGCAAAAAACGCCTTACTATACATGGTCTTTTTTTTAGCAAAAACGCCTTACTATACATGGTCGTTTTTTTGGGGCAAAAAGCGCCTTACTATACATGGTCGTTTTTTTCAACAAAAAACGCCTTACTATACATGGTCGTTTTTTAGCAAAAAACGCCTTACTATACATGGTCGTTTTTATCAACAAAAAACGCCTTACTATACATGGACGTTTTTTTCAACAAAAAACGCCTTACTATACATGGTCGTTTTTTTCAACAAAAAACGCCTTACTATACATGGTCGTTTTTTAGCAAAAAACGCCTTACTATACATGGTCGTTTTTTAGCAAAAAACGCCTTACTATACATGGTCGTTTTTATCAACAAAAAACGCCTTACTATACATGGTCGTTTTTATCAACAAAAAACGCCTTACTATACATGGACGTTTTTTTCAACAAAAAACGCCTTACTATACATGGTCGTTTTTTTCAACAAAAAACGCCTTACTATACATGGTCGTTTTTTAGCAAAAAACGCCTTACTATACATGGTCGTTTTTTAGCAAAAAACGCCTTACTATACATGGTCGTTTTTATCAACAAAAAACGCCTTACTATACATGGTCGTTTTTTAGCAAAAAACGCCTTACTATACATGGTCGTTTTTTTCAACAAAAAACGCCTTACTATACATGGTCGTTTTTTTAGCAAAAAACGCCTTACTATACATGGTCGTTTTTTTAGCAAAAAACGCCTTACTATACATGGTCGTTTTTTTCAACAAAAAACGCCATACTATACATGGTCGTTTTTTAGCAAAAAACGCCTTACTATACATGGTCGTTTTTTTAGCAAAAAACGCCTTACTATACATGGTCATTTTTTTCAACAAAAAACGCCTTACTATACATGGACGTTTTTTAGCAAAAAACGCCTTACTATACATGGTCGTTTTTTTCAACAAAAAACGCCTTACTATACATGGTCGTTTTTTAGCAAAAAACGCCTTACTATACATGGTCGTTTTTATCAACAAAAAACGCCTTACTATACATGGTCGTTTTTTTCAACAAAAAACGCCTTACTATACATGGTCGTTTTTTAGCAAAAAACGCCTTACTATACATGGTCTTTTTTTTTAGCAAAAAACGCCTTACTATACATGGTCGTTTTTTAGCAAAAAACGCCTTACTATACATGGTCGTTTTTTTTTCAACAAAAAACGCCTTACTATACATGGTCGTTTTTATCAACAAAAAACGCCTTACTATACATGGATGTTTTTTAGCAAAAAACGCCTTACTATACATGGTCGTTTTTTTCAACAAAAGACGCCTTACTATACATGGTCGTTTTTTTTTTGGGCAAAAAGCGCCTTACTATAACATGGTCGTTTTTTTCAACAAAAAACGCCTTACTATACATGGTCGTTTTTTAGCAAAAAACGCCTTACTATACATGGTCGTTTTTTAGCAAAAAACGCCTTACTATACATGGTCGTTTTTTTCAACAAAAAACGCCTTACTATACATGGTCGTTTTTTAGCAAAAAACGCCTTACTATACATGGTCGTTTTTATCAACAAAAAACGCCTTACTATACATGGTCGTTTTTTTTTAGCAAAAAACGCCTTACTATACATGGTCGTTTTTATCAACAAAAAACGCCTTACTATACATGGTCGTTTTTATCAACAAAAAACGCCTTACTATACATGGTCGTTTTTTTTTAGCAAAAAACGCCTTACTATACATGGTCGTTTTTATCAACAAAAAACGCCTTACTATACATGGTCGTTTTTATCAACAAAAAACGCCTTACTATACATGGTCGTTTTTTTCAACAAAAAACGCCTTACTATACATGGTCGTTTTTTCGCAAAAAACGCCTTACTATACATGGTCGTTTTTTTCAAAAAAAACGCCTTACTATACATGGTCTTTTTTTTTAGCAAAAAACACCTTATATAGTCGTTTTTTTTGGGGCAAAAAGCGCCTTACTATACATGGTCGTTTTTATCAACAAAAAACGCCTTACTATACATGGACGTTTTTTAGCAAAAAACGCCTTACTATACATGGTCGTTTTTTTCAACAAAAAACGCCTTACTATACATGGTCGTTTTTTTAGCAAAAAACGCCTTACTATACATGGACGTTTTTTAGCAAAAAACGCCTTACTATACATGGTCGTTTTTTTCAACAAAAAACGCCTTACTATACATGGTCGTTTTTTTAGCAAAAAACGCCTTACTATACATGGTCGTTTTTTAGCAAAAAACGCCTTACTATACATGGTCGTTTTTTTCAACAAAAAACGCCTTACTATACATGGTCGTTTTTTAGCAAAAAACGCCTTACTATACATGGTCGTTTTTATCAACAAAAAACGCCTGACTATACATGGTCGTTTTTTAGCAAAAAACGCCTTACTATACATGGTCGTTTTTTTCAACAAAAAACGCCTTACTATACATGGTCTTTTTTTTTAGCAAAAAACGCCTTACTATACATGGTCGTTTTTTTAGCAAAAAACGCCTTACTATACATGGTCGTTTTTTTCAACAAAAAACGCCTTACTATACATGGTCGGTTTTTTTTGGGCAAAAAGCGCCTTACTATACATGGTCGTTTTTATCAACAAAAAACGCCTTACTATACATGGTCGTTTTTTTCAACAAAAAACGCCTTACTATACATGGTCGTTTTTTCGCAAAAAACGCCTTACTATACATGGTCGTTTTTTTCAACAAAAAACGCCATACTATACATGGTCGTTTTTTTAGCAAAAAACGCCTTACTATACATGGTCGTTTTTTTAGCAAAAAACGCCTTACTATACATGGTCATTTTTTTAGCAAAATACGCCTTACTATACATGGTCGTTTTTTTAGCAAAAAACGCCTTACTATACATGGTCGTTTTTTTCAACAAAAAACGCCATACTATACATGGTCGTTTTTTAGCAAAAAACGCCTTACTATACATGGTCGTTTTTTTAGCAAAAAACGCCTTACTATACATGGTCATTTTTTTCAACAAAAAACGCCTTACTATACATGGACGTTTTTTAGCCAAAAACGCCTTACTATACATGGTCGTTTTTTTCAACAAAAAACGCCTTACTATACATGGTCGTTTTTTAGCAAAAAACGCCTTACTATACATGGTCGTTTTTATCAACAAAAAACGCCTTACTATACATGGTCTTTTTTTTTAGCAAAAAACGCCTTACTATACATGGTCGTTTTTTTTTTGGCAAAAAGCGCCTTACTCTACATGGTCGTTTTTATCAACAAAAAACGCCTTACTATACATGGACGTTTTTTAGCAAAAAACGCCTTACTATACATGGTAGTTTTTTTCAACAAAAAACGCCTTACTATACATGGTCGTTTTTTAGCAAAAAACGCCTTACTATACATGGTCGTTTTTATCAACAAAAAACGCCTTACTATACATGGTCGTTTTTTTCAACAAAAAACGCCTTACTATACATGGTCGTTTTTTAGCAAAAAACGCCTTACTATACATGGTCGTTTTTATCAACAAAAAACGCCTTACTATACATGGACGTTTTTTTCAACAAAAAACGCCTTACTATACATGGTCGTTTTTTTCAACAAAAAACGCCTTACTATACATGGTCGTTTTTTAGCAAAAAACGCCTTACTATACATGGTCGTTTTTTAGCAAAAAACGCCTTACTATACATGGTCGTTTTTATCAACAAAAAACGCCTTACTATACATGGTCGTTTTTATCAACAAAAAACGCCTTACTATACATGGACGTTTTTTTCAACAAAAAACGCCTTACTATACATGGTCGTTTTTTTCAACAAAAAACGCCTTACTATACATGGTCGTTTTTTAGCAAAAAACGCCTTACTATACATGGTCGTTTTTTAGCAAAAAACGCCTTACTATACATGGTCGTTTTTATCAACAAAAAACGCCTTACTATACATGGTCGTTTTTTAGCAAAAAACGCCTTACTATACATGGTCGTTTTTTTCAACAAAAAACGCCTTACTATACATGGTCGTTTTTTTAGCAAAAAACGCCTTACTATACATGGTCGTTTTTTTAGCAAAAAACGCCTTACTATACATGGTCGTTTTTTTCAACAAAAAACGCCATACTATACATGGTCGTTTTTTAGCAAAAAACGCCTTACTATACATGGTCGTTTTTTTAGCAAAAAACGCCTTACTATACATGGTCATTTTTTTCAACAAAAAACGCCTTACTATACATGGACGTTTTTTAGCAAAAAACGCCTTACTATACATGGTCGTTTTTTTCAACAAAAAACGCCTTACTATACATGGTCGTTTTTTAGCAAAAAACGCCTTACTATACATGGTCGTTTTTATCAACAAAAAACGCCTTACTATACATGGTCGTTTTTTTCAACAAAAAACGCCTTACTATACATGGTCGTTTTTTAGCAAAAAACGCCTTACTATACATGGTCTTTTTTTTTAGCAAAAAACGCCTTACTATACATGGTCGTTTTTTAGCAAAAAACGCCTTACTATACATGGTCGTTTTTTTTTCAACAAAAAACGCCTTACTATACATGGTCGTTTTTATCAACAAAAAACGCCTTACTATACATGGATGTTTTTTAGCAAAAAACGCCTTACTATACATGGTCGTTTTTTTCAACAAAAGACGCCTTACTATACATGGTCGTTTTTTTTTGGGGCAAAAAGCGCCTTACTATACATGGTCGTTTTTTTCAACAAAAAACGCCTTACTATACATGGTCGTTTTTTAGCAAAAAACGCCTTACTATACATGGTCGTTTTTTAGCAAAAAACGCCTTACTATACATGGTCGTTTTTTTCAACAAAAAACGCCTTACTATATATACATGGTCGTTTTTTAGCAAAAAACGCCTTACTATACATGGTCGTTTTTATCAACAAAAAACGCCTTACTATACATGGTCGTTTTTTTTTAGCAAAAAACGCCTTACTATACATGGTCGTTTTTATCAACAAAAAACGCCTTACTATACATGGTCGTTTTTATCAACAAAAAACGCCTTACTATACATGGTCGTTTTTATCAACAAAAAACGCCTTACTATACATGGTCGTTTTTATCAACAAAAAACGCCTTACTATACATGGTCGTTTTTTTTTAGCAAAAAACGCCTTACTATACATGGTCGTTTTTATCAACAAAAAACGCCTTACTATACATGGTCGTTTTTATCAACAAAAAACGCCTTACTATACATGGTCGTTTTTTTCAACAAAAAACGCCTTACTATACATGGTCGTTTTTTCGCAAAAAACGCCTTACTATACATGGTCGTTTTTTTCAAAAAAAACGCCTTACTATACATGGTCTTTTTTTTTAGCAAAAAACGCCTTACTATACATGGTCGTTTTTTTTTGGGCAAAAAGCGCCTTACTATACATGGTCGTTTTTATCAACAAAAAACGCCTTACTATACATGGACGTTTTTTAGCAAAAAACGCCTTACTATACATGGTCGTTTTTTTCAACAAAAAACGCCTTACTATACATGGTCGTTTTTTTAGCAAAATACGCCTTACTATACATGGTCGTTTTTTTAGCAAAAAACGCCTTACTATACATGGTCGTTTTTTTCAACAAAAAACGCCATACTATACATGGTCGTTTTTTAGCAAAAAACGCCTTACTATACATGGTCGTTTTTTTAGCAAAAAACGCCTTACTATACATGGTCATTTTTTTCAACAAAAAACGCCTTACTATACATGGACGTTTTTTAGCCAAAAACGCCTTACTATACATGGTCGTTTTTTTCAACAAAAAACGCCTTACTATACATGGTCGTTTTTTAGCAAAAAACGCCTTACTATACATGGTCGTTTTTATCAACAAAAAACGCCTTACTATACATGGTCGTTTTTTAGCAAAAAACGCCTTACTATACATGGTCGTTTTTATCAACAAAAAACGCCTTACTATACATGGTCGTTTTTTCGCAAAAAACGCCTTACTATACATGGTCGTTTTTTTCAACAAAAAACGCCTTACTATACACGGTCTTTTTTTTTTAGCAAAAAACGCCTTACTATACATGGTCGTTTTTTTTTTGGCAAAAAGCGCCTTACTATACATGGTCGTTTTTATCAACAAAAAACGCCTTACTATACATGGACGTTTTTTAGCAAAAAACGCCTTACTATACATGGTCGTTTTTTTCAACAAAAAACGCCTTACTATACATGGTCGTTTTTTAGCAAAAAACGCCTTACTATACATGGTCGTTTTTATCAACAAAAAACGCCTTACTATACATGGTCGTTTTTTTCAACAAAAAACGCCTTACTATACATGGTCGTTTTTTAGCAAAAAACGCCTTACTATACATGGTCGTTTTTATCAACAAAAAACGCCTTACTATACATGGACGTTTTTTTCAACAAAAAACGCCTTACTATACATGGTCGTTTTTTTCAACAAAAAACGCCTTACTATACATGGTCGTTTTTTAGCAAAAAACGCCTTACTATACATGGTCGTTTTTTTCAACAAAAAACGACTTACTATACATGGTCGTTTTTTTCAACAAAAGACGCCTTACTATACATGGTCGTTTTTTTTTTGGCAAAAAGCGCCTTACTATACATGGTCGTTTTTTTCAACAAAAAACGCCTTACTATACATGGTCGTTTTTTAGCAAAAAACGCCTTACTATTACATGGTCGTTTTTTTCAACATAAAACGCCTTACTATACATGGTCGTTTTTTTCAACAAAAGACGCCTTACTATACATGGTCGTTTTGTTTCAACAAAAAGCGCCTTACTATACATGGTCGTTTTTTTAGCAAAAAACGCCTTACTAAACATGGTCGTTTTTTTGGGGCAAAAAGCGCCTTACTATACATGGTCTTTTTTTTTATAGCAAAAAACGCCTTACTATACATGGTCGTTTTTTTTTAACATAAACCGCCTTACTATACATGGTCGTTTTTTTTTCAACAAAAAACGCCTTACTATACATGGTCGTTTTTATCAACAAAAAACGCCTTACTATACATGGATGTTTTTTAGCAAAAAACGCCTTACTATACATGGTCGTTTTTTTCAACAAAAGACGCCTTACTATACATGGTCGTTTTTTTTTTGGGCAAAAAGCGCCTTACTATACATGGTCGTTTTTTTCAACAAAAAACGCCTTACTATACATGGTCGTTTTTTAGCAAAAAACGCCTTACTATACATGGTCGTTTTTTAGCAAAAAACGCCTTACTATACATGGTCGTTTTTATCAACAAAAAACGCCTTACTATACATGGTCGTTTTTTTCAACAAAAAACGCCTTACTATACATGGTCGTTTTTTAGCAAAAAACGCCTTACTATACATGGTCGTTTTTATCAACAAAAAACGCCTTACTATACATGGTCGTTTTTTTTTAGCAAAAAACGCCTTACTATACATGGTCGTTTTTATCAACAAAAAACGCCTTACTATACATGGACGTTTTTTAGCAAAAAACGCCTTACTATACATGGTCGTTTTTTTCAACAAAAAACGCCTTACTATACATGGTCGTTTTTTAGCAAAAAACGCCTTACTATACATGGTCGTTTTTATCAACAAAAAACGCCTTACTATACATGGTCGTTTTTTTCAACAAAAAACGCCTTACTATACATGGTCGTTTTTTCGCAAAAAACGCCTGACTATACATGGTCTTTTTTTTTAGCTAAAAACGCCTTACTATACATGGTCGTTTTTTTTTTGGCAAAAAGCGCCTTACTATACATGGTCGTTTTTATCAACAAAAAACGCCTTACTATACATGGACGTTTTTTAGCAAAAAACGCCTTACTATACATGGTCGTTTTTTTCAACAAAAAACGCCTTACTATACATGGTCGTTTTTTAGCAAAAAACGCCTTACTATACATGGTCGTTTTTATCAACAAAAAACGCCTTACTATACATGGTCGTTTTTTTCAACAAAAAACGCCTTACTATACATGGTCGTTTTTTAGCAAAAAACGCCTTACTATACATGGTCGTTTTTATCAACAAAAAACGCCTTACTATACATGGTCGTTTTTTTCAACAAAAAACGCCTTACTATACATGGTCGTTTTTTAGCAAAAAACGCCTTACTATACATGGTCGTTTTTTAGCAAAAAACGCCTTACTATACATGGTCGTTTTTTAGCAAAAAACGCCTTACTATACATGGTCGTTTTTTTAGCAAAAAACGCCTTACTATACATGGTCGTTTTTTTCAACAAAAAACGCCTTACTATACATGGTCTTTTTTTTAGCAAAAAACGCCTTACTATACATGGTCTTTTTTTTAGCAAAAACGCCTTACTATACATGGTCGTTTTTATCAACAAAAAACGCCTTACTATACATGGTCGTTTTTTAGCAAAAAACGCCTTACTATACATGGTCGTTTTTATCAACAAAAAACGCCTTACTATACATGGTCGTTTTTTTCAACAAAAAACGCCTTACTATACATGGTCGTTTTTTAGCAAAAAACGCCTTACTATACATGGTCGTTTTTTTCAACAAAAAACGCCTTACTATACATGGTCTTTTTTTAGCAAAAAACGCCTTACTATACATGGTCTTTTTTTCAACAAAAACGCCTTACTATACATGGTCGTTTTTTTCAACAAAAGACGCCTTACTATACATGGTCGTTTTTTTCAACAAAAGACGCCTTACTATACATGGTCGTTTTTTTCAACAAAAAACGCCTTACTATACATGGTCGTTTTTTTAGCAAAAAACGCCTTACTAAACATGGTCGTTTTTTTGGGGCAAAAAGCGCCTTACTATACATGGTCTTTTTTATTATAGCAAAAAACGCCTTACTATACATGGTCGTTTTTTTTTAACATAAAACGCCTTACTATACATGGTCGTTTTTTTTTCAACAAAAAACGCCTTACTATACATGGTCTTTTTTTTTTAGCAAAAAACGCCTTACTATACACATGGTCGTTTTTTTCAACAAAAGACGCCTTACTATACATGGTCGTTTTTTTTTGGGCAAAAAGCGCCTTACTATACATGGTCGTTTTTTTCAACAAAAAACGCCTTACTATACATGGTCGTTTTTTAGCAAAAAACGCCTTACTATACATGGTCGTTTTTTAGCAAAAAACGCCTTACTATACATGGTCGTTTTTATCAACAAAAAACGCCTTACTATACATGGACGTTTTTTAGCAAAAAACGCCTTACTATACATGGACGTTTTTTTCAACAAAAAACGCCTTACTATACATGGTCGTTTTTTTCAACAAAAGACACCTTACTATACATGGTCGTTTTTTTCAACAAAAAACGCCTTACTATACATGGACGTTTTTTTTGGGCAAAAAGCGCCTTACTATACATGGTCGTTTTTTTCAACAAAAAACGCCTTACTATACATGGTCTTTTTTTTTTAGCAAAAAACGACTTACTATACATGGTCTTTTTTTTTAGCAAAAAACGCCTTACTATACATGGTCGTTTTTTTTTCAACAAAAAACGCCTTACTATACATGGTCTTTTTTTTAGCAAAAAACGCCTTACTATACATGGTCGTTTTTTTCAACAAAAGACGCCTTACTATACATGGTCGTTTTTTTTTTGGGCAAAAAGCGCCTTACTATACATGGTCGTTTTTTTCAACAAAAAACGCCTTACTATACATGGTCGTTTTTTAGCAAAAAACGCCTTACTATACATGGTCGTTTTTATTAACAAAAAACGCCTTACTATACATGGTCGTTTTTTTAGCAAAAAACGCCTTACTATACATGGACGTTTTTTAGCAAAAAACGCCTTACTATACATGGTCGTTTTTATCAACAAAAAACGCCTTACTATACATGGTCGTTTTTTAGCAAAAAACGCCTTACTATACATGGTCGTTTTTATCAACAAAAAACGCCTTACTATACATGGACGTTTTTTTCAACAAAAAACGCCTTACTATACATGGTCGTTTTTTTCAACAAAAGACACCTTACTATACATGGTCGTTTTTTTCAACAAAAAACGCCTTACTATACATGGACGTTTTTTTTGGGCAAAAAGCGCCTTACTATACATGGTCGTTTTTTTCAACAAAAAACGCCTTACTATTCATGGTCGTTTTTTAGCAAAAAACGCCTTACTATACATGGTCTTTTTTTTTTGGGCAAAAAGCGCCTTACTATACATGGTCGTTTTTTTCAACAAAAAACGCCTGACTATACATGGTCTTTTTTTTTTAGCAAAAAACGCCTTACTATACATGGTCGTTTTTTTTTAACATAAAACGCCTTACTATACATGGTCGTTTTTTTTTCAACAAAAAACGCCTTACTATACATGGTCTTTTTTTTTTAGCAAAAAACGCCTTACTATACACATGGTCGTTTTTTTCAACAAAAGACGCCTTACTATACATGGTCGTTTTTTTTTGGGCAAAAAGCGCCTTACTATACATGGTCGTTTTTTTCAACAAAAAACGCCTTACTATACATGGTCGTTTTTTAGCAAAAAACGCCTTACTATACATGGTCGTTTTTTAGCAAAAAACGCCTTACTATACATGGTCGTTTTTATCAACAAAAAACGCCTTACTATACATGGACGTTTTTTAGCAAAAAACGCCTTACTATACATGGACGTTTTTTTCAACAAAAAACGCCTTACTATACATGGTCGTTTTTTTCAACAAAAGACACCTTACTATACATGGTCGTTTTTTTCAACAAAAAACGCCTTACTATACATGGACGTTTTTTTTGGGCAAAAAGCGCCTTACTATACATGGTCGTTTTTTTCAACAAAAAACGCCTTACTATACATGGTCTTTTTTTTTTAGCAAAAAACGCCTTACTATACATGGTCTTTTTTTTTAGCAAAAAACGCCTTACTATACATGGTCGTTTTTTTTTCAACAAAAAACGCCTTACTATACATGGTCTTTTTTTTAGCAAAAAACGCCTTACTATACATGGTCGTTTTTTTCAACAAAAGACGCCTTACTATACATGGTCGTTTTTTTTTTGGGCAAAAAGCGCCTTACTATACATGGTCGTTTTTTTCAACAAAAAACGCCTTACTATACATGGTCGTTTTTTAGCAAAAAACGCCTTACTATACATGGTCGTTTTTATTAACAAAAAACGCCTTACTATACATGGTCGTTTTTTTAGCAAAAAACGCCTTACTATACATGGACGTTTTTTAGCAAAAAACGCCTTACTATACATGGTCGTTTTTATCAACAAAAAACGCCTTACTATACATGGTCGTTTTTTAGCAAAAAACGCCTTACTATACATGGTCGTTTTTATCAACAAAAAACGCCTTACTATACATGGACGTTTTTTTCAACAAAAAACGCCTTACTATACATGGTCGTTTTTTTCAACAAAAGACACCTTACTATACATGGTCGTTTTTTTCAACAAAAAACGCCTTACTATACATGGACGTTTTTTTTGGGCAAAAAGCGCCTTACTATACATGGTCGTTTTTTTCAACAAAAAACGCCTTACTATTCATGGTCGTTTTTTAGCAAAAAACGCCTTACTATACATGGTCTTTTTTTTTTGGGCAAAAAGCGCCTTACTATACATGGTCGTTTTTTTCAACAAAAAACGCCTGACTATACATGGTCTTTTTTTTTTGGGCAAAAAGCGCCTTACTATACATGGTCGTTTTTTTCAACAAAAAACGCCTTACTATACATGGTCTTTTTTTTTTAGCAAAAAACGCCTTACTATACATGGTCTTTTTTTTTAGCAAAAAACGCCTTACTATACATGGTCGTTTTTTTTTCAACAAAAAACGCCTTACTATACATGGTCTTTTTTTTAGCAAAAAACGCCTTACTATACATGGTCGTTTTTTTCAACAAAAGACGCCTTACTATACATGGTCGTTTTTTTTTTGGGCAAAAAGCGCCTTACTATACATGGTCGTTTTTTTCAACAAAAAACGCCTTACTATACATGGTCGTTTTTTAGCAAAAAACGCCTTACTATACATGGTCGTTTTTATTAACAAAAAACGCCTTACTATACATGGTCGTTTTTTTAGCAAAAAACGCCTTACTATACATGGACGTTTTTTAGCAAAAAACGCCTTACTATACATGGTCGTTTTTATCAACAAAAAACGCCTTACTATACATGGTCGTTTTTTAGCAAAAAACGCCTTACTATACATGGTCGTTTTTATCAACAAAAAACGCCTTACTATACATGGACGTTTTTTTCAACAAAAAACGCCTTACTATACATGGTCGTTTTTTTCAACAAAAGACACCTTACTATACATGGTCGTTTTTTTCAACAAAAAACGCCTTACTATACATGGACGTTTTTTTTGGGCAAAAAGCGCCTTACTATACATGGTCGTTTTTTTCAACAAAAAACGCCTTACTATTCATGGTCGTTTTTTAGCAAAAAACGCCTTACTATACATGGTCTTTTTTTTTTGGGCAAAAAGCGCCTTACTATACATGGTCGTTTTTTTCAACAAAAAACGCCTGACTATACATGGTCTTTTTTTTTTAGCAAAAAACGCCTTACTATACATGGTCTTTTTTTTAGCAAAAAACGCCTTACTACACATGGTCTTTTTTTTTAGCAAAAAACGCCTTACGATACATGGTCGTTTTTTTTGGGGCAAAAAGCGCCTTACTATACATGGTCGTTTTTTTCAACAAAAAACGCCTTACTATACATGGTCTTTTTTTTTAGCAAAAAACGCCTTACTATACATGGTCGTTTTTTTCAACAAAAAACGCCTTACTATACATGGTCTTTTTTTTTTAGCAAAAAACGCCTTACTATACATGGTCGTTTTTTTCAACAAAAAACGCCTTACTATACATGGTCTTTTTTTTTAGCAAAAAACGCCTTACTATACATGGTCGTTTTTTTCAACAAAAAACGCCTTACTATACATGGTCTTTTTTTTTAGCAAAAAACGCCTTACTATACATGGTCGTTTTTTTCAACAAAAAACGCCATAATATACATGGTCTTTTTTTTTAGCAAAAAACGCCTTACTATTCATGGTCGTTTTTTAGCAAAAAACGCCTTACTATACATGGTCTTTTTTTTTGGGCAAAAAGCGCCTTACTATACATGGTTGTTTTTTTCAACAAAAAACGCCTTACTATACATGGTCTTTTTTTTTCGCAAAAAACGCCTTACTATACATGGTCTTTTTTTTTTAGCAAAAAACGCCTTACTATACATGGTCTTTTTTTTTAGCAAAAAACGCCTTACTATACATGGTCGTTTTTTTTTCAACAAAAAACGCCTTACTATACATGGTCTTTTTTTTAGCAAAAAACGCCTTACTATACATGGTCGTTTTTTTCAACAAAAAACGCCTTACTATACATGGTCGTTTTTTTCGCAAAAAACGCCTTACTATACATGGTCGTTTTTTTCAACAAAAAACGCCTTACTATACATGGTCGGTTTTTTTTGGGCAAAAAGCGCCTTACTATACATGGTCGTTTTTTTAGCAAAAAACGCCTTACTATACATGGTCTTTTTTTTTTTAGCAAAAAACGCCTTACTATACGTGGTCTTTTTTTTCAACAAAAAACGCCTTACTATACATGGTCTTTTTTTTAGCAAAAAACGCCTTACTATACATGGTCGGTTTTTTTGGGGCAAAAAGCGCCTTACTATACACGGTCGTTTTTTTCAACAAAAAACGCCTTACTATACATGGTCTTTTTTTTTTAGCAAAAAACGCCTTACTATACATGGTCGTTTTTTTCAACAAAAAACGCCTTACTATACATGGTCGTTTTTTTTCAACAAAAAACGCCTTACTATACATGGTCTTTTTTTTAGCAAAAAACGCCTTACTATACATGGTCGTTTTTTTAGCAAAAAACGCCTTACTATACATGGTCGTTTTTTTCAACAAAAAACGCCTTACTATACATGGTCTTTTTTTTAGCAAAAAACGCCTTACTTATACATGGTCTTTTTTTTAGCAAAAAACGCCTTACTATACATGGTCTTTTTTTTTTTAGCAAAAAACGCCTTACTGTACATGGTCGTTTTTTTCAACAAAAAACGCCTTACTATACATGGTCTTTTTTTTTAGCAAAAAACGCCTTACTATACATGGTCTTTTTTTTAGCAAAAAACGCCTTACTATACATGGTCTTTTTTTTAGCAAAAAACGCCTTACTATACATGGTCTTTTTTTTAGCAAAAAACGCCTTACTATACATGGTCGTTTTTTTAGCAAAAAACGCCTTACTATACATGGTCGTTTTTTTCAACAAAAAACGCCTTACTATACATGGTCTTTTTTTTAGCAAAAAACGCCTTACTATACATGGTCTTTTTTTTAGCAAAAAACGCCTTACTATACATGGTCTTTTTTTTAGCAAAAAACGCCTTACTATACATGGTCTTTTTTTTTTAGCAAAAAACGCCTTACTATACATGGTCTTTTTTTTAGCAAAAAACGCCTTACTATACATGGTCTTTTTTTTAGCAAAAAACGCCTTACTATACATGGTCTTTTTTTTTTAGCAAAAAACGCCTTACTATACATGGTCTTTTTTTTTTAGCAAAAAACGCCTTACTATACATGGTCGTTTTTTTCAACAAAAAACGCCTTACTATACATGGTCTTTTTTTTTAGCAAAAAACGCCTTACTATACATGGTCTTTTTTTTAGCAAAAAACGCCTTACTATACATGGTCTTTTTTTTAGCAAAAAACGCCTTACTATACATGGTCTTTTTTTTAGCAAAAAACGCCTTACTATACATGGTCTTTTTTTTTTTAGCAAAAAACGCCTTACTGTACATGGTCGTTTTTTTTCAACAAAAAACGCCTTACTATACATGGTCTTTTTTTTTTTAGCAAAAAACGCCTTACTATACATGGTCGTTTTTTTTGGGGCAAAAAGCGCCTTACTATACATGGTCGTTTTTTTCAACAAAAAACGCCTTACTATACATGGTCTTTTTTTTTTCGCAAAAAACGCCTTACTGTACATGGTCGTTTTTTAGCAAAAAACGCCTTACTATACATGGTCGTTTTTATAAACAAAAAACGCCTTACTATACATGGACGTTTATTTCAACAAAAAACGCCTTACTATACATGGACGTTTTTTTCAACAAAAAACGCCTTACTATACATGGTAGTTTTTTAGCAAAAAACGCCTTACTATACATGGTCGTTTTTATAAACAAAAAACGCCTTACTATACATGGACGTTTTTTAGCAAAAAACGCCTTAGTATACATGGTCGTTTTTTTCAACAAAAAACGCCTTACTATACATGGTCGATTTTTTAGCAAAAAACGCCTTACTATACATGGTCGTTTTTTTCAACAAAAAACGCCTTACTATACATGGTCGTTTTTATCAACAAAAAACGCCTTACTATACATGGTCGTTTTTTAGCAAAAAACGCCTTACTATACATGGTCGTTTTTATCAACAAAAAACGCCTTACTATACATGGTCTTTTTTTTAGCAAAAAACGCATTACTATACATGGTCGTTTTTTTCAACAAAAAACGCCTTACTATACATGGTCTTTTTTTTAGCAAAAAACGCATTACTATACATGGTCGTTTTTTTTTTAAGCAAAAAACGCCTTACTATACATGGTCGTTTTTATCAACAAAAAACGCCTTACTATACATGGTCGTTTTTTTCAACAAAAAACGCCTTACTATACATGGTCGTTTTTTTCAACAAAAATCGCCTTACTATACATGGTCGTTTTTTTGGGCCAAAAAGCGCCTTACTATACATGGTCTTTTTTTTTCAACAAAAAACGCCTTACTAAACCTGGTCGTTTTTTTGGGCCAAAAAGCGCCTTACTATACATGGTCTTTTTTTTTCAACAAAAAACGCCTTACAATACATGGTCTTTTTTTTAGCAAAAAACGCCTTACTATACATGGTCGTTTTTTTCAACATAAAACGCCTTACTATACATGGTCGTTTTGTTTCAACAAAAAGCGCCTTACTATACATGGTCGTTTTTTTAGCAAAAAACGCCTTACTAAACATGGTCGTTTTTTTGGGGCAAAAAGCGCCTTACTATACATGGTCGTTTTTTTTTTCTTTTTAATAAAAAAAACCCTTACTCGACATGGTCGTTTTTTTCAACAAAAAACGCCTTACTATACATGGTAGTTTTTTAGCAAAAAACGCCTTACTATACATGGTCGTTTTTATAAACAAAAAACGCCTTACTATACATGGACGTTTATTTCAACAAAAAACGCCTTACTATACATGGACGTTTTTTTCAACAAAAAACGCCTTACTATACATGGTAGTTTTTTAGCAAAAAACGCCTTACTATACATGGTCGTTTTTATAAACAAAAAACGCCTTACTATACATGGACGTTTTTTAGCAAAAAACGCCTTAGTATACATGGTCGTTTTTTTCAACAAAAAACGCCTTACTATACATGGTCGATTTTTTAGCAAAAAACGCCTTACTATACATGGTCGTTTTTATCAACAAAAAACGCCTTACTATACATGGTCGTTTTTTAGCAAAAAACGCCTTACTATACATGGTCGTTTTTATCAACAAAAAACGCCTTACTATACATGGTCTTTTTTTTAGCAAAAAACGCATTACTATACATGGTCGTTTTTTTCAACAAAAAACGCCTTACTATACATGGTCTTTTTTTTAGCAAAAAACGCATTACTATACATGGTCGTTTTTTTTTTAAGCAAAAAACGCCTTACTATACATGGTCGTTTTTATCAACAAAAAACGCCTTACTATACATGGTCGTTTTTTTCAACAAAAAACGCCTTACTATACATGGTCGTTTTTTTCAACAAAAATCGCCTTACTATACATGGTCGTTTTTTTGGGCCAAAAAGCGCCTTACTATACATGGTCTTTTTTTTTCAACAAAAAACGCCTTACTAAACCTGGTCGTTTTTTTGGGCCAAAAAGCGCCTTACTATACATGGTCTTTTTTTTTCAACAAAAAACGCCTTACAATACATGGTCTTTTTTTTAGCAAAAAACGCCTTACTATACATGGTCGTTTTTTTCAACATAAAACGCCTTACTATACATGGTCGTTTTGTTTCAACAAAAAGCGCCTTACTATACATGGTCGTTTTTTTAGCAAAAAACGCCTTACTAAACATGGTCGTTTTTTTGGGGCAAAAAGCGCCTTACTATACATGGTCGTTTTTTTTTTCTTTTTAATAAAAAAAACCCTTACTCGACATGGTCGTTTTTTTCAACAAAAAACGCCTTACTATACATGGTCGTTTTTTTCAACAAAAAACGCCTTACTATACATGGTCGTTTTTTTAGCAAAAAACGCCTTACTAAACATGGTCGTTTTTTTTGGGCAAAAAGCGCCTTACTATACATGGTCGTCTTTTTTTCTTTTTAATAAAAAAAACCCTTACTCGAAATGGTCGTTTTTTTTAAAGCCTCACTACACATGGTCTTTTTTTTTTTTATAAAAAAGGCTTTACGATACATGGTTGTTGTTTTTTTTTTTCATAAAAAAGCCTCAATATTCATATTTTTTAAAGCCTTTTTCTGTACTTTTTTTTTACAAATAAAATGCCTTGTATACATGGTCGCTTTGAAAAAAAAAACACCTTACAATACATTAACATTTAAAAAAAAACCAAGAAAAACACCTTACTTTTCATTTCATTCATTTTTTTCCTGCAAGCAGAGCGAGAGAGTCTTTTACACAACATGCAACAACTCCCAATTAATGTTTTCGACAACCAAGACAAAGAAAACTCATCATTATACCTCACCAAAGAGCTTAATGCACAATAAACGTCCATAAAAGTATCAAAGTCTGCATTTCGCTGTCATTATAACATTACTTGAGACTGTTACTTGAATCATGTCCAGACCTCCAAATACTTTTCATTTCCTGCACCAGACTTGGCAATCAGCCTTCCGCTGTCAATCTGTGCACAGAGAACATCAAAAACCTCCATGAGAGCAAAACACATTTTTCACCGCAGTGGGACTCGACAGAAAGTGTCTTCAATGCGCGCCCCGACTCGGAGGCGCCGGCATATTGTACACCGGTTCGGGGAGCTCGTTTACATAAAAACTACCAATCCGAGTCCAATCAGCGCAGCCATCCAGCGTGAATGATCTTCTGCAGACATCTGCCCGCAATGATTCATAACCTAAACATTCATCTCGGCTTCCAGGCGCAATTTCACGTCATGGAGCTTCACCGGCGGTATCAGAAGTGACAATGGGGTTACGCCCGCGACATCGTGCTCTGTGATCACATGATCCCAAATGAGACGCCATGTTCGAGATGGCTTCAATTATTATTGTTTTTTGTTTTTTTTTTAATTACGAGCCAAAGCGGCCCGTCCGACAGGTCATAAATCAAATGCAGTCTAGTGCCACGTAAAACATCTCTGTGAGGCTGTCAAGTTACATTTTTGACACAGTTCGGCCGAAATTAGAGAATATTTTTCACAGTACAGCGACGACGTAAAATAGTTCATTTTAACAGTAAAATAATTTTTATTTTATTATTTAGAATATAATTCCAATTAATTTGTAATTGTTTTAATTTATTCTTTGCAATATCTCCATGAATGAATTCTTCAATGAGACATTTATATCAATAAATATTTTTTTTAATGAACCCATTTGAACTTTTTATTTTTTTCTTAAATAATAATTTGTTTTAAAAGTTGAATAATTAATTATGTTTTATTTTTTTATTTTAGTATTTAGAATGTAATTATAGTCAAGCCTAAAATATGTTGCAGTACTTAATTTTACAACATATTTTGATGAGATTATTATTTATATGAGGGAAATTAAATATATTCTGTGTTAATCCATTAATAATTTTGAAATTTAATTTTAATGCATTAATATTTTATTTTATTTATTTATTTATTTTTTTATAAACAATTGTCAACCCCTGAATTACAGAATCTAATATCATGTCCTGCAAAGTGTTTTTTGGCGTTGGACGACTATTTACCTGAGCGGACCAGAACACGTCTCACAGCGACCGCGTCGCTATGGAAACGCTGCACTTTTAAAAGAGGAAGGATGAGGACGAGGAGGGCGCCTCGGCTTAATCTTGTTTGCTGGTCATGCATAACTAGTCATCATTTCCAGGAAAACAGCAGTCTACTCACTTCACATGGCAACATAGCCGGGTCTGGTCAGGGGCAGGCGTTCACACAAACACACACACGTACACAAAAAAAAAGATATTTAGTAATGATCAAGACAAATGAGCGCACTGGTGAAGCGCGTCAACATGTCACACAGTCGGCCCAGATGACAAAAACACTCGCTACAAATGCAAAAAACATTTAAAGACTTATTTAAATGCTAAACGCTCATGTGTAAATGACAAGAATTTTTTCTCTCCCCCCCGGGAGGTCTATTTACAAACATTTTGACAGGTCGGCGAGCGTGACAAAATTGAAGTTGCTAAAAAAAACTCTCTTAAGGCACAGGCACAATAGCCTGCAGGCAGCCCTAAAAAAAATAAATAAATAAAAAATGGAAAAAAAAGGGGACATGAGTTTTCTGTTCCCGCGAGTACAGTTCACCTTATCTGCGCACTGCATGAGCAAGATAAGCGTGAATGTTGTGATGATAGCACATTGAAGCACTGACTGAATCGTAATTAAGTGTATCATTGTTTCCTCCGCAGCAACGACTCGATCCGCTCGCCTTTTAACTGGAGCTCGCAAGACGGATCGCGTAACCTCAATCTTGGCCTCTCTTCACTGGCTTTAGAGTTCGCTTTAAGATACTTCCGTTCGTCTTCCAAGCGTTAAATGGCCTCGCCCCAACGTACCTCTGCGAGATTTCCACCCTTGTTGGTGGAGCCCAACAGAATTTTTCTTTTTTTAATTTTTTTTTTTGACTGATGATTCCAGTATTTGGCAGGATAAAATTCTGATCGCCGATTAATCGGCTGATTAAAATAAATAAATAAATATTGTCCGATTAATCGGTCAGGCCCTACTTTCGACCTATTAAATACGCGATGGTTGTAAAATGCAACTCTAAAAGGTATTTTGGGCATTGCCGAGACAAAAGAAGGACCAGAGCAACAGGAGTGGCATTTAAATCAATGACTCATTAAAAGCGAGCATTAAAACGCGTTTCATGGAGATGGAGCAGAATGAATCATTTTAACAAGTGGAATGAACGCGCTCGTAAAGTGTTACAGTGCAACTGCAGCCCAGCTCGGATTTGTTTTTTCCGCCGCTCATATCCGACAACTTCTTCCTGACGTTCCGATCAGACGCTACGTGATTGGATCGGCATGTCGAAGCGGCGACACGTGAACAACAATCAGACCAAACATTTATGGCGAAAAACGCCCGGCGTGTAGGGAAGAAAGGAAATGAAATGAAGTGGCTATCTTTAAAAAATAAATAATAAATGGAGGTAAATATATATTATTCATTAATTCTTCCGATTAATCGCGCGATTAATCGTTATCAAATACTGGAATCGATATCACCCTAAAAAAAATAATATCAAATTGATATAGAAGGTCATTTTTTTCGCAAAAATGCCTTACTATACATGGTCGTTTTTTTTTTGTTTTTTTTATAATAGGTTTCCGCCAGACAACAACGTTACAACAGACTTTCCTAAGAAATGTATTCATTCATTTATTTATTTTTTTGTTGTTGTTTCCACAGCAATAACGCATCAAATGTGCCATCTCACTTCTGTGGAGTGACGAGCTTCCTTCACGAGGTCATGTGAAGGGTATAAACATGCGAGTGTTGTGGCTGCGCGCTCGCGGCGGTGTGTTACACTTAAGATGTCCCCTGGGCGTCGTCCGTCAATAACAATACGTCCATCCGTCCGTCCATCAAGTGCAGCGCAAGAAAATTGACGCCATGAGATGGTCCACATGTGACTTAACCTTTGACACCAAACGCGCCACGACAAATTAGATTTTTATCTCCAATTGATTTCACGAGGGGGTCCCCTCACCGTACGTACGACGTGTGTTCCATACACACGTCGTACGTACGGTGATGATGGCACGCGGACCTGGCGAGCCGAGCCGTTGCATCAGCAAAAAAGGGAAAATATTTGACTCTTACGCTTATCTTGTTAACCGTTGCTTGGCTGGCTTTTGTTCTGCGTCGACTTTTTATTTTTTGCAAGCGGCGCCACAATCGCAACAATCCGGGAAGGTCGTCGTTTGAGCATTGTTTAAAGGCATCATCATTTCTTGATGATCCGATGAGATACTTCTTGAGGGGGTCGATGACTTTTCAGAACATTTTGTTCTCGGCCTTGGAGAAAAAGGTACAAACCGGTGCCTTGGAATGCCGTAATGAGTCTGAAGGGATGCATGGCTGGCAGCTTGAAGGACAAAAATTACAACCTTTCGCGTCTTCGCTGCCAATTAGAAAGTATTGAAACCTCGGATTGGCACAAAATGAATCCCTCCCACCTATTTTGCCGCTGCATCCCGCGTCCGACGTACACAACCTGGACACACGTCCTCAAATTCTATTCCGAGAAATAGCTGGCTAATTTCCTTTTAGCATCTACTTACCGGAACTCCAAAACACCTGATTCGTTCAAAGACGATCAAGGTGCAACATCAAAAATAAAACTGAATTTCATACTTGCAAAAAAATGATAAAATAAGGACGAGAGAAATGGAATCAACACAAAGAAAATTTGAAAAATGTTCTCATTCGGTCCCAAAAATGGGCGTCGGTCTATTAAATTGTACGATGACGCAACAAGACACGAGCCTCTAATGAGCAGCAAAGTCTGAAAACTTGAGAAAAGCGCACTAAATAAAGTCATTTATCACCCGACGCCGAGAAGCGCCAGCCGATGACGTTTTCCTTTGAAACATTAAACCCGGAGTCTAATCTCGTCCCCGGCTATCAAGTTAGCAATTCAAATCACAAACAATGGCGCGGATGCTCGCAGCGTTCTCGGCGACACCCCGGGGCGAAAAGCCCTTGCCTTTGCAAATATTTGTAAATGTCAGTGGCAAAGAGGTCGAAAAAACACCATTACCACTTCACCAGTGACATTTGTGTGCATGAGGGTGGCATTAGAGAGCAAAACTGCTTCCACTGGGAGTCAACCGGCTCCAGTGAAAGACCTCAAGTGGTGCGAGATGCTTGCTTGGCATTTGGATTCTGGACCGGACTGGTCCAATTTGGAAGGAGAGAATTTGTGTTTCTTAGCATCAAGCTAGCTGAACGTAATTGTTTTCCAGTTTTTATCCAATCAGAAGTCAGAAAGCTCGTGTTGCCGGGCAGATTCGTCCGAGTCCTTCAGATACAAAAGTGGGGCATCTGTTCTGTCAAAGTCAATGAGCTTTCAGATTTGTGAAAATCTCAAATATATTCTTGCTTTTTTTTTTAAACCACAATGGCCGTTGGAGGGAAAAGTGTGGATTTAATTGCAGATGCACTTGCGCCGTCATTTTCATAAATAAAAAAAAATCTAAACGAGTAAATTATAAAAAGGTGGTTGCGACTCAAATCAGAAGCGGATGCATTGAATTCAACTCTCCGTTACACGTTCACGAGCTCCTTTTCCCCGGATCTGCCGCCCACGTTCGAGAGCACGGGTTTGGGTTTGAGGAGATGCCGCCGACCCGCAGGCGGAAGCAGGAATTATATCGGGTCTTAACTAAGGGTTGCTGTGGACATATTAAAAAAGTATCAATCTCACACTTTATGGCTTCCCGCCGCTGGGGCTCAGGACTTCCTGACTCATTACCTCCACCCCGCTCGCTGCACATCCTTCATACCATCGCCTTGGACCGACACATCCTTAACGCGCCGTATGCCGTGAACTAACGCGGAGGATTATTTCATCGGCAATTTAGTGGCCGCTAATGCAATTACGTGCCTTTTATGGGCCGGCACATGTCCTGATCCGAAAGGGATCCCGAGGCAGTCTCAGGACAGATTGGATAAAATCCTGCGTGACTCTGCTGAAATGTGCCTGGAAAGCCACAAATATGCCTGCAACACCTCAACTGACCTCTTTTTTTAATGGCAGCCATTCCAATCTGAGGAGCTTGCGGGATGTGATTTACGGCAGAAAAATTCTCTCACCGGAAGCCGATGAGTAAAAACGAAGAGTTTAGGGGTGCGTTGGTGTAAATGTGAAGCGCTTTGCACCTTTAAGAGGACACGTGACTGTTAAAGATATAACATATTTGCATACACCAAATGTAAATGGTTGAAAAAATTAGAGGTGCAAAGATGTCTGTGAACTCATTTGCTCCCATTGACGGATAAACACGTCAAAGATTTTTTTTTTTTTTTTTCTTTTTTTACTCGGCTGCTGGTGAATGAGTTAATAAGTCGGAAATAATGTGAACAGTGTTTAACATTTCAAATTGTGGTCAGCAGTTCACATGCCACCTTTTAATTGAATGTGAATATCGATTGTAGACTCGCTGTATATTCTAATTGGATGTTTCCTTTCTGGAGAAAATCACAGGTTGTCGTATTTTTGCTTGCTTTTTGAAAAAAATAAAATAAAATAAAATCATTACCAACCTTTGCATTATGTATTCAGTGTGCACCTTTTTTGGCATCAATGAAGGCAAAATTACAGCGTACTATAAATGCATTTATGCATGAGGGCCATAGCCGGCTAATTATGTCGATGGTATAATGCGCACACGTCGTTGAAAACACTCTTCAAATTTGTTTTAAGTAATTTATGAGCGACGGCGTCGGCAATCAATGTCTGTTTTCTTTGCACATCTTTGCCCTCCATCGCCTGCTCCCCATTTTCAGGATTTATAACCTTGCGCGGACGCGCTTCCATGCGCACTTCAATTGCATTCGGCAAATCCCAACTTGCTATGATTATATTATCGTCTTTCCGTTTTATTTTAGTTTTTTTTTGATCGCTTGGGGAGTTGCATTTCCTCCGGTTTAACGGACTTTTCAGTCCTGTGGCGTACTCGGCATCATGCTGGCAATGATTAGTGACATTGTTTTGCCACAATAGCCAGGCGGCCGCAGCTAGCGCGGTGGAAGTTAGCTTGCTTAGCCTTAGCATGAACTCATTCACTACCAGCCGAATAAAAAAAAAAAAAAAAGGATCTTTGACGTGTTTATCCGTCAATGGGAGTGAACAAGTCAATAGTCACAACGGAGCAGGTTATGAATTTTGATTAGCGCTCACAAATCAAATTCTGAATATTTGCCCAACTCCAAACGGAAGCAATTTGAGGTAGCGAGCCCCTGTTGCGTTCTTATAATAAAGATGAGATGCCGCTTAAGAGTATAGACGTATTCAAATGTTGCTCTTTATAGGCCAACAGTCCTGAAGCGACACTAAATTGATTAGCGCAAGTCGTTTTATTTTCTGTATGGAACAATTTCCGAGTAGGTCCCATTGGCATTGGCTCTTGATTTGTTCTCCTTCAACACGTTGGAGGAGGAGGAGGAGGATGCTCGGCGGTGTTTGAGATCTGATGAATAATAACTCACTAAGTGAAACTTGACGCTTTCTGCGTCTGACAAAATAATCTTAAATTGTGTTGCCGCGCCCTTCTGGGGAGCCACAGGTGAAGAGGACTTTCACAACTAAAAGATTCGGAAAGATATTTAGGGCCCAACCCATTTTTGAAGATCAGCCCGATAACCGATTCAATAGATTTATTTTTAATTCACTTTTTTTTTTTTTTTGCCATTCTTTGTCTTATATTGTAATTTATTTTTGGGGATGATTTTATATTGGATCCTACTTAACAAATGAGTTAATTGCAGCCAGAGCAGAGGAAAAATAATATATGCCTTGAAGTATTGTCTGTCATTGTGTGTTCGCATTCAGCTAGCGGACGTTCAACGTCGTGCGGTTGTTCAAGAACACAAAAAGTCATTCTCTTCATTTTATGTTCGTTTTTTTTTTTTCATTCAGACGATGTCCCAAACGGCTATTGGTTGCGATCTCACCCTGACTCCCGAATACAAAGACAGGAGTTTAAAATGCAAATATTTCTTTGTGGAGGCCGTCAGCATCAAAACCAGAAAAGCACAGTTGGAATGATGTTAATTACCACATGTTGCATAGAAGCCGAGACACTTCCAGGCTGCTGGTGTGAGGGCTAAATGCGGCAATTCAAGTGGAAGTGAATTACTTTTTCATCGCATGGAGTGTGACAAAAAACGGCCACTATGAGGACAGCTCAAAATTGAAGGGGGGGTGAAATAAAATAAAATCAAAATCCACACGATACTTATAATCGGTGGATTGTGAGGAAATCAAATCACGCCTCAGTGGAAGAATACAGACTATTTAGCTTTCAATCCCGCGTTGCACAGCTTGCTCTTGAACTTCCGGCGTCGGGTTTTATGTACGGTAAATTCGGCTGCAGAAGAAACGGCTCCAAAATGTGTCCGACAAAGATAATTAGTATTGCAAATAGTGCAGAGAGACAGGTTTGCGCGGATATGCCTACAGGCAGAAAAAGCCGCGCCACTGACCTCCGCTCCGATGATTCCCTCGCCGCCTACACACTTAAACCACAGCGTCGGAAGCTGTCTCCTCTGTCTCCCGACACACCAGCAAATGTTTTTTCTTTCCCGAGGCCGCCTAAGTGGAGCGGTCCACTGCAGCCTAGCCTCCGTAATTAACTGTCACAACGTTTCAAAACTAACAAATGGACTTTGTGTCAAGGAGAGCCCATTAATTTACTGGGCCGCACTCGTCCATCCTGTGCCTATTATCTCCATTACGGCATGACTTTCATGTCCGGGGCCTGCCGTTTCTCTCCTGCTCGCGTTTGCGCCCATGCCCTGCAATGTTGCGGTCAACTTTCAACACACGGGGGAGAAGAGGGAGCAACAAGGGCTTCACTTTAGGGGGGTAAAAAAAAAATCTAATTGCGATTTCTTTGCCTGATTTATTTAGTAAAAAAATAAATAAATAAATAAAAAATGGATCTTTGACGTATTTATCCGTCAATGGTAGTCAATGAGTTAATATTGCAATTGCGATTTAATAAGCAATTTTTTTTTTTTTTTTTTTTTTGCAGGACGATAAACGACATTTATTTTACATGAAGGTTTGGGTTCTAATTCTATATACTTTTTTTAATTCGAGTTAACTTACTAAACACTTTGACTTGCAGTCAAGAAATTAAGCAGTTTTTAATTTTTTTTTTTTAATTTATTCTGCTACATTCTCACGCCAATTTCAATTTGATCAATTGTCCGGCCCGAGACTGTCTGTAAATAACAAATGCGTGACTAATGTGATAATGCGATAAGCGGCGGCGTGGGTTGCAAAAGTAGGTACGCACTGATACGCTTCATCCCCACGCAGATATTTCCCTCCCGGTCAAACATATAGCCCGATTCCGCTCATCCGCGCTGACATGACAACCCGAGGGGAGACTTTTTGGGGATTGCCACATGACTGTAACGTTGCCGTCGTTTGCACGCTTCCACTGTACGCGTTCGCAACACGTTTCGCCGAGGCCCTTTTTCGCTTCCGTTGGTCCATAAAGGCATGCTCTGCTGATTTTAAAGCGGGGGAAAAAAAAAAAACGAAAAACCCCGACCTCAACCCCACCCAACACATTTGAACTACAACTGCTTCAGAACGACTCTTGTGGATGAATGGACAAGAATTCCCCACGGACACGACAAAAACGTCAGACGGTGCGCCAAAATGATATGTCGGGTTCTCGAGGATGTAAAGTCCAGTCGGCTCATTTTCTCGCCTGCAAATATGTTGATGGCTCTCTGAAAACAGGTAGGCGCGAGTCGCCTTCTTCAGTTTGCGTTTCGTATGATGGCACGCGCGTGGGCACACGAGAGCAATTCAGATATTATCCCTGACGAGACTTGAGCACTGTTGCGCAATCACTGCGCCGGCATGAATAACGGCCAAAATAAATGGGCGCCAATGTAAAATTGCACTTCAAGGACAAAGGCCACGAGACAATATGGAATCTAAATCGAAAAAAAAAAAAAAAAATCAAGGAGGAGAAATGTGGTTATTTCTCAAGTATGTTTTGCATTCATCGGTAGCAAGGAAGTACAGCCGCGCTCAACATCAAAAAGTCACGCAATCAAATGAGACTTCTGTGTTCAAATGTTGGGATTTTTTTTTCCCCTCTCCCTCATTTTTTTTTTTTTATCATGTGCAAGATTGAATCCTTACCAATAAAAAGGCAACGTAAACAACAGCGAGTCCGCTTGAAAATGCGCCGGAAACACGCGGCTCGTCTTCTATTTGAAGGCTCCCCCGCTGAGCAACACGCCGTTTGTTTGCGCGCCTCCAACTTTGTTCCGAGCACCACGTCCGACTGCCGCTCCCTCCTCACTTTCCTCCGCTCGGACTCTCTCGCCTTTGCGAAGCGGCGGAATACCAACGGAGCGCCGCCTTCCGTCTTGCCCGTTATGTCGAGCCGCGTTTGCGTTCATGCGTATTCATGTGAGCGCAAATTACGCACATACTGTAAAGATGCGCACGCAATTGTGATGCACCGCAGTGTGGTGACGAACGAGTTCAACTTTCTCATTCCGTGGCGGCGAGTATATTTTTACCATAAAAAAAAAAATAAATAAAAATTACGCCGGGTACACCCACCGCCGTGTCGCGGCACTCCAACGCTAAAGTGACCGCGGGGCTCGGTTAGCATTCTGTTGAGGAACAGCCATTAAATGTCACCCAGCTGGCGACTGATAAAAGGGTGGGAAGAGTCGTCCCCACATGCCCCCCCCCGAAACCCCCCCCCCCCCCACTCGCATCACTCGCTCAATCCTGCTTTTGTACACTCTAAGATTAGAAAGAAAAGAATTGAATTTAATTATGCATGGTCGTTAGCAGAAGGCTGAAGTAGCGAAAGTCCACCCCCCCCCCCCCCCCTACAACATACGACCCCCGCGCAAATATTCCGGAAAAGCCGCAATCGCAACGGTACATTTTTTTTCCCGGTCAAAACTCAATCACAACAAACTTCTGTTATCTGAAATTGAACAAGGGAAGCACACGAGCGTTGAGAATGGAATTTTTTTATTTTATTTTTTTTTTGCCCGGACCACGGCAGTGGGCGATTTATAGATGCTTTGCATATGTATTTCCGTAGCGCTGTGAGCTCATTTGGTCTCCATTTTCTTTTCCGCACATCATTGCCTGACCGTATATGACGCGATGAAAGTCATCTCGGGTTCCCCTTGGATCTTATCGGGGTGTTTGTCTCCCCAAAAAAATATTCTACGTGACCTGCTCATAGTTGAACGACTTCATTTTTTATTTTATTTTTTTCAAACTTCCACTCTTTGTAAGAGCTTGAAGGAGTCTGAGTGTGAAAAGTTTGAAGCAGCTCATCGGAATATCTTACCGCATTCCGTCGTAATGTTTCACGCTTTAGGACCGGAATAGAAAAAAAAAAAAGTCTGCAGACTCGGGTCAATTAGTAAAGAATTTTAAATTCAGATTAAAAACGACGGCCGACGCCCAACTTTTACCGCATTTCAAATTTTTTATTTTTTTTTTTGATGCCACAAAATACAAAAATCCCGCAACTTGGCCGGACACAGGCCAACTTCCTCGCCTCGTACTGTGGTAAGAGCATGTTCATCTCATGTTACCATAGCAACAGCAGTGGCAGGCGAGCGAAAGGAATGAACGGGATGAGTAGAAAGAGCGCACCACAAAAAAAAGAAAAAAAAAGAGAGAGTCAAAGGGAGAGCTAACGAGTTAAGAATTAAAGGAGAGCGAGAAAAAAAAATCAAGAAAGAACATGTCGATAATTACGACGAGGTCGTTTAGATGAGTGAAGCCATGTTAAGAACGGGGGGGGGGCAATCAAAAAGCCGCAAAAGGGTCACGCCATTCAGCCTCTTGACTCAGCGGCCGATCCGGACGTCAAGCCGTGAGAGCGCGGCGGCGTATTGTGCTGCCGGGCTCCTTGTGACGCCGCTCGTCATCATTTCCACGCGAGCGGGACACGGTGGCCTGTTGGCGGCCTCCGTCGATGACATGTTCCCTCCTCGGGATGTACGCGCTGTTCTCGTTGCTCTCCTCGCAGCCCGAATGGCGTCAAACTAGTCTGGCGCCCCCGCATACTCCTGGCTTGTTTGCATCAACGTGTCAACTCGCAATTTTCAACCACAACTTTCGAGTCGTCAGTTAGCCAAACATTCTTTTTTTTTTTTTTTAATGTGCAAGGAATTTAGACGAGTCGGAAAAAAGGGTCTGGATTTTAAGAACTTCTCCAAATGGGAGCCGCGAAGCATTATGTCGCCTGAAGATTATTCTAACGAGGTGATTTTTTTTTTTTCATTTCAGTTAGTTGGGAAACATTGGTTTGATTGTCTGCTCCCAAAAGTGACGACTTGACGAGCGAAAAATGCTCAACTTGACGTGTGTTTTCTGTGTGTGTTTAGACAACATGACAACATGTGTCTGCTTCTCCGCCGGAGCCCTTCTGGCGTGCTCTCCTTTTTGACAAACTAGGGCATGAAAATAAGCCTTGCGAGTGCCAGGAGAATTCTAAACGCCGGGGCCGCTTTTCTTTGGCCTCGCCTCTTTAATCAACCTCCTCTTATCTCCGCCTCGCATCCTCACGTTGGAGAGGAAGCCAAAATCTGCGCGCACGCCGCCCAGCTTCTTCTCTTCCTCCGGCCGTGGCCGCCCGTTCACCTTCCCGCCGCCTCCGTCGTCGTCGCACCGTGGTCGCAAGCGCAATGCAATGATGGCTCGAATGTGCAGTGTGTTGTAACAACTCGGAAACGCAGGAAGAAAAATAACGTGGAAACACGTCAATGGGTTTGAGCACGGGCGTTACCATAAACTTTTACTACAAAATGTCTGACACTATTCTCCGTATATTATTACAACACTGTAGGGCACAAAAGAGCTAATTCATTCAAATCCACAGGTAAGGATTGGCGTAGCATTCAAAGAAAATGTTTCCCATTTTTGATTTATAACCTCGATAATTTCGCCCACATTTCTTTCCTTCCTGCCTAGCGTATCGCGGCTTCCGAATTCCTCCTCCGAGCGTGTTTTGGAGTATATTGGCTAATAAATCCTCATTGATGGGACCAAGTCCAGACTTGCCTTGCTTAATTTGCACTCAAGGACAATTTTCTCCGCTGTTATAAGCGCCGCTCACCTTCTATTTGACTCTCAGTACTTTTCTGGCCCCTTTTCATTCCCTTTCCGTTTGGTTTGGACGCGGCGTACCTGAAAATTTCTCGCCTTAACGCACACAAAGGCTCTTACTCACTCGATATCGGATGCTACCTTGCAAAGAGTTTGCGAAGTTTGCCCGCGGCGACAGTTTGTATAGCGTATGAAGTGATCCGCGAGGCGTTGCCGTGGCAACAGGAGGGCGCGTCAAGATCTCGCCGACAAACACGGAGGTAGCAAAGTGGACTAAAAGCAAAAAGGTAAGGTTTAAAGGCTCGGGCCTAATTTGACGAGAGCGTCATTATTTTTGGGCGGCTTACGCCGCGACGATGCGGAACGGCGACGCTCATAAACAATGCTTTCTTCGCGAGCCCGCCGCGACCGGGAGAGAGGATCGTTTTCGGCTTTTAGGCGCAGTCAAGCACGTGGCTTGCAGCCAATCTCGTGAAATCAGGACGATCGGGGGGGGGGGGGGGGATTTGTTGCCGTTTGTCGCAATCGGGTCCAAAATTGTTCATCCGGCGCACGCCACAAGGTCATGAACGCGGTAAAGTAATTATTTTCATTTTAGCTCTCGAGGCTTTCCATTTTCAAGCATTACTCGAAATGACGAGGCCTTTTTCGGGAGATTTTTTTTTTTTTGCTCAAACCTTCGGCGCTTTCCCCCGCGCTGTCGACGCTCGAGTGACAAATGTAGCGTTAAATTGCCCCCCCTTTTACTTGCGTGGTGGTGGAAATGTCTCGTGGGAATTTGTGTTAATATTTGATATGTTAATATTTGTCTTGCTGTCAGCCAATGAATAATGCAGAGAAAGGAAGGCAGAACGGGCCCGCCTTGTTCTTTTCATAACGGCTGTGACGTGGCCTTTGGCATGTTCTTTCAAAAATAAAAAAATAAAAAAATTACACATATATATATATAATTATATATTATAAATATATAATATAATATATTATATAATTTAATATATATATATATAATAAATATATATATATATTTTTATTTATATTTATTTATTTTTTAAATTTTTTA
Source organism: Idiotropiscis lumnitzeri (assembly GCF_059441095.1). Classification (NCBI taxonomy): domain Eukaryota; kingdom Metazoa; phylum Chordata; class Actinopteri; order Syngnathiformes; family Syngnathidae; genus Idiotropiscis; species Idiotropiscis lumnitzeri. Next base: position 3,436,934 of record NC_142392.1, read on the forward strand.
ATTTTTTTTCTCCTTCGTTTAATAGCCCGAGCAGCGCTTGTAGAAACAATATGAGCTTGATTGCATTTCCTCCCACAGCAATCCGCTTTTCCTCCGAAGCGATGCAGCACGTAACGTCAACAATTGCGACTAACATGAGCGCCGTGATCATTTAACTCACCTCAATAGATTGTAATTGTTTTTTTTTTTGTTTTTTTCTAAAGAACTCACAAACTGCTGTTAAAAAAAAAAAACAAGCCGCGTCATCAGTCGTAACCTCAGTCGCGTTGGATTGACCGTTTCCGCCAAAAGATACGAGAGCGCCTCCTGTGCGCGCGCCGTCGGAATTAAACTTACTTTGAATCACCCCGCTGAAGTATAATTAGCATTTGATTTGTATTCGTATGGAAGTGGGGCTATAGCCGCGCGGCTCATTAAGCAAATCAAACTCTGACTTGTTTGCCGTTCTCGCCCTGATTTCACATGATGGGCAAAGGAGAAGAAGAAAGCGAGGAAGGGGGGCGGAGAGATGAAGGGTGCAAATAATAAACACCCTTAAATAGATGTAAAAAAAAAAATACTTATGCATGACGACGTCCTTGCATAACCGATGGAAAATAATAATAATGATGATATCGCACCTAAAATGCAAGTGAGACCATGTGGAGGAGGACATAAATAAAAAAAAGTTGAACAGCGTCAAGGTCCGTGCACATTACAAATGTGATTTTAAGACTTAAAAAGTCTCTCTCGCCATTGATTGATGGTCTTAAAATAAAAAAAAGCTGAAGGAAAAATAAAAAGGTAAGAGACAGCCGTAATTCAGAAACGCCGCCCTTATCTGACTCGCAGCCAAGTCAATTCTTTTTTCTTTTTTTTTTTTTGGGGGGGGGGGCAGTTTGCTGGCCCTGCTTTGTCAGCTCAAATTCTGGAGAGCTGCCCTGAAGAATATTCTAGTAAATATATTGTCTTGGAATGATTAGAATGGACAGCGCATAAAAGCCGGTGGCACGAGTTATAAAACAGTCTGGAGGTGGCATAGCAATTTTCAATAATATTAAAAAAAAATAAATGAATGAGTCCCGCAGATTTGATATATATTAGGGGTTGAACAATTCACTTACCTCACAATTCGATTCAAATCACAATACTTGTGCGGCGATTAGATATATATGAAAATTATTGATTATTTGGGGATTTGTGATTTTTTTTTTTGGTCGAAATTTTTTTTTTTTTTTTCTGATAATATTTAAACGATTCGATTTACTCCGGCTGTGCGGCTCATGCACTGGCTCATTCAGATGACGTCGGGGTGACTCGTCTGAATGCGAAAGCCCGCTGACTCACCTCCAACAAATTGGCACCACGCTGCCATCTGCTGGCAGTAAATGGTAGCTTTTTGAAAAATCGTGAAAATCGATTTTGTGGGACTCTCAGAAATATAAAATCCGGTTGAGTGAATCGATGTTCATGCTGATTTCACGTAAAAACATTTCTTGAAGGGCAGACATGAAAATAAATCCAAATCCAACAAAATAAATGAAAATACAACTCACCATGAGGCACTTTGTTGTGATTAGCAGCAGACGAGTGAGTCGAGAGCGTCGAGACTCTCCCGTAAACCGGCCAACTGTAAGACAAGACGCCGAAACGCGTGATTAGCGCTTAGCCAACTTCAAGTGTTCGTCAGCGCAGAGAGCTAAAGTCGACAAGTTAGTCAATTGGTTCTATGCACCCCCAAAAATTTGTTTATTCAACCCCCCCCCCCCCCCCCCCCCTATTGAGTGGGTGTGAATATTTCGACGTGAAGGACGGATACTAAGTGACTGTCACTTCACGGCATGAAAACACGCTGGAAACTTCAGCCCCCTTGAGAGTTTTGCTTGCATTTTTGTGTGTTTGCGCCGGGTGTGTGTGGGAGATGATTGACAGCTCGGCGCTGGTGGGTTAGTCCACTACTGAGAGCAAAGCCCTAGAGAGGAGGCGCACACCGGCGAGGCAGCAAACCCAAACGCGCACACACAATGACGTTTTTCTTTTTTTTTTTTTTTTTGGGTGTGTTTATCTTACTTTTTTATTCCCGCTGCTTGCATTGCCGCGCGCGCGTGTGTGTGCGTGCACGCGCGCTGAGGTCAAGTGTGTATTAAAGCAACGATGAAACACTCTAATTCAACTGGCGGCTATTCAACATTTAAAAGCACTCGACCGGCCCGCCTGCAATTAGTTGACGTGCTGACTTGTTTTAATGGTGAGCACCCGCCTGTGCTTTTTAAGCACGGACAAAAGCGAGCAAAACAATCAGGGAGGATTTCATTGGCTTCATTTGGACGCTTAAATAACGTGGAATTCCGTGCGTTGTCGTGACCGGAATAAAAGCAAAGTCGTTGGGATTGTTGCTGTCGATTTAGGCCGTCGGATAATGAAAATTTAATGACTCTGTTTGAGGGGTTAAATATCGTCTCGGGATGTTTCAATTTTCGACCGTCCCATGATTTTGAGTATCCGGTTAAATGGGATTTTTTATTTATTTATTATTTTCATTAATTTTTGAAGATTACAAAGCAACAAATAATCAAAGATATTGCCAAATTAAATTTTTTCGGTGGGGGGGGGGCTACATTTTTTATTAAATCAACAAATAATCAAAGATATTGCCAAATTAAATTTTTTCTGTTTCAATTTTCTACTGTCCCATAATTTTGGGTATCCGGTTAAATAAGATTTTTATTTATTTATTAATTTATTATTTTCATTAATTTTTAAAGATTACAAAGCAACAAATAATCAAAGATATTGCCAAATTATTTTTTTTCTGTTTAAATTTTCTACTGTCCCATAATTTTGGGTATCCGGTTAAATCAAATTTTTATTTATCTATTAATTTATTATTTTCATTAATTTTTGAAGATTACAAAGCAACAAATAATCAAAGATATTGCCAAATAAAAAAATTTTGGTGGGGGGGGGACATTTTTTATTAAATCAACAAATAATCGAAGATATTGCCAAATTAAATTTTTTTCTGTTTCAATGTTCTACTGTCCCATAATTTTGGGTATCCGGTTAAATAAGATTTTTATTTATTTATTAATTTATTATTTTCATTAAAAGATTACAAAGCAACAAAATTTTATTTTTTCGGTGTGGGGGGGGGGGGCTAAAATTTTTATCTAAACTCGGTATCAGCAGATACATAAAATCAAAGCCCTTCAAATGTGATTGATAAAGCCCGAAAAAATACACCTAATATTTTCTGTTTCATATCTACATTTCAATGACAGCCCACTGCCAAAAAAAGAAAAGTCATTGATGAATAGAAATGTGATGACACAATGCGCATGGCTTTATGCAATGTGACATTACTCCGAACTCTTGTGACATCAGAGACGTGTGATAAAAGACGAGCGGAAAAGAAGCCCCTGTTATTTTTGTTGTTGTTCCGGTGAGGATGAGACGCATGGATATACATCACCGTGACAAGACGAGTTGAGAAGAAAACGAGCAACTGTGACAGCTTTGTCGCTTCCTCGACAATCGCTTCATTTTTACACCCTAAAGAAACGCGAGCTAGCAAGCGGCGCCGCGTGGCCGCGCACCGTTTACGACATTTTGTCACAATGTTTCGATAACCTGCCAAATGCTGGCCGCTCAACTCCGTCCGTACAGCCGCTCGGCATCAAATTTCAAATTCCGCTCTTCACACTTGGGCGCTCTTCCCACTAACAAGTTTAAAATGCTCATCTCTTATCACGGGCGAGATAATTAGCATTCGGAGAGGCTCGGGCGCCGTAATTGCATGCTAGTGTATGCGAGTTAATCTACAATTCAAGTCAGATTTATTTCGAGTGCATCATCAGCCAGCCGAGGTCCCAGAGCACATAATAAAACACGCACGCGGATAATAAACAACAAAAACTACGTGACACTAATCCTCCACGCCTTGTGTATTCAAAAACAAGTGCGGCCAGACCCAGCGTGTGCGATTAGGATATTGACGCCGCTATTGCCGCCAAACAAAGATAATTAAAGATCCTCGCGTGGCACTCAGTCACCTCCGATCACCGCTTCTTAATCCTACACAAAAGTAAATATGACACTGGCGTTCATTATGCCCGTAACTTTCGCGTTACGCTTGAACTCTCTCGCCACTTGCGACTGGAGGTGGACAAACTTGGTGCAAAATAATGAGCGTATGAGCAAATTAACAGTATCTAGCGAAAATCAGATTTGTGTGTCGACAGTGCAGTGATAAATATGATAAAAGCGTCCCCCAAAAAAAATATATAGATTTTTTTTTTAAATTGCCTTTTTGGTGCACTTTACTAATGTAAAAGTCACTAATGGAAGGTCGACGGCACAATACAGACGCTGGGCCACCCACCGTCTGGGTAGCTTGCACATTCCGCCCCCAAAATGTCGTATAACTTCTTCAACTATAGTATGGAACGCTTTAAACTGGAGCATCAATGTTTGGACAGCAGTTCCGCTAACTTTTTTTTTTTTTTATTATAAATGGCCTGTCTGCCTGCCATCCTGGCCCAGAAACGCATCTTATGGAACAACCTACATATCGATGCCAAGATTGTTGCTCAAACTGAAGCAAACAACTAAAAATAATCCAGTGTTAGCCTTTTTGGATTTGACACTCAGAACACGTGATTATTATTAATATTCCCATTATTAAAACATTTATTTGGCTTTGCTCACACAAATTTGCTTCCATTACTAACCAGTAAAATATAATTCTGTCAGCTAACTGGCCAAAAAAACATGCTAACAGTGTTGTTTTAGAGAAATGCTGATCATTTGAACGCTATCGCTAGCTAGCGAGCTGTTGAGCTAGCTATCACCGCCGAGTGTCGTATTAACGGGGAGTACGTTTCGACTTTAGCCGCATGTCGCGTTCTTAGTGTTCATCCTCGCTCGAGAGGGACCGAATGAAATTAGCTTGGCCGTGGAAACGAGTTAGCAGGTATCAATTAAATTTTATCCTGATAATCATAATTAGATTAGATTAGAACATTGTCAGAAAACACAAAATCGCTTTAGTTTTGTTTTTTTGCGAGTGACTGGCAATGCTAAGTAGCTAGCTAGTCCACACTTAAAAGCTTCCCGTCGTCCCTTCAATCAAAGAAGCTAATCGACAGTGATTATTTTTAACCTCCAGGCGAAATTAAAAACCAGCAAAAGGCGGAGAGGTCTGTTCTCTATTAAAATTCTCTCGCCTCTCTTTATGCTCACTCAAACTGCCGTTCACTTCAAAGCGACGCATTCGGCGCCGTTTGGTCGTCGTCATGAGGCCTTTGTGGGTTCAGAAGCTGCGAAAAGGAAGTAAGCGAAGTCTCAATTGCTTTCCTCAGCCACATCACGACGAAGCCTGACAGAAAAGACACCTCGTGACGCTCCATGAAGCAGGATGTGCGCACTTTTGCAAGAGGCTCTGCAGGGGGGGGGGTTCTTTCGCCATGAGAACATTCTGAAGCGCCCCGCAGCTTTGACGTTCATTTGTTTCGACAACACTGCCCTGGGACTTTGCATGTTTTGCGACCTAACTTTGCCGTTAAATTATTGGGATGGTCCGAGGCCTTAACGTCGGAACCCATGGCATCCTGTTTTCCTGGAAATGATTGCTGTTAATTCATTCGCATCTGAACTCGCTTTACTTTTTAATAAGACAATGGTCGTATTCGTTATTCAAGGCGTTACTTCTTAATCCATACTCTGGTTTGGCTCCTGTCCTCCATCCTTGAACGGCCAATGAATGAACATCTCATCAATTCAGCGGAGCTTAGAAACAAGTGCGCCGATAGACTCGCTGGCAGCGTGTCAAGAAGACTTGTCGGAAATCCAACTTGGCTCGTCTTTCCCGGAGTTGTCAACATCTCTGTGATCACACACGCAATTTTTGGGGATCAAACAATCCGAATCAAGTGTGCCGGGCGCTTCCGCTTGGAGCGACTGCTCCAACCTGCTCGCTACCACCAGAACATCATTCGATCATGCTCTCTCAGAACAAACGTCATCCCACATTTCTTGAGACTACAACAGAGTAAAAGAGTAAACTGGTTATGCATGGCACGCATGTCGTACAACGAGAGGATACTCCAGAGCGGAGCGACATATAAATAACGGATGGAGTGTGACCCGAGACAGCCGAACTAAGTGATCCATGGAAAATGCCCGCACTTTCTATAGCGCCTGCTTTCCATTTACATAATCGTATGCATTGCTTGCTGCACTTCCTTCCCCCCGACCCTCGCGTGAAACAAGGAGAAGCATCTCATCTATGACATGCTCTTCTCAAAGGCAAACATTTGCAGATGATATCAACTTGAGTACCACGGAGGACCACCGCCGTTTCTATGGTCATTTATTATTTGATTCTGACCGACTGGCGTTGCGGTATTTGTGGTCTTGCCAAGTTGACGAGTGACCTCTACAAAATTACAGGAGAAGAGAGGAGACAAGTAGGCCAGATCGCAGACTCATTTAAAGTGTCCAAACAAAGACAATGTTGGTTTGAATAAACACCTCAGATCGACAATTTGAATTGCAAATGTGTTTTTGTTGTGGTCAGACAACAGCGCGTTTGCATACAGAGAATGTTCCCGTCTGATGAGTCGGAGCTTCCTTTGATGCACCTCCTGGGCGAGTACGACCCGCCGTGCCGCGGAACCCGAATCGTTGACGGAGCGTTTGCGGCGTGTTGGCGGCAAGATGAGCAAATGAGCGGCGTGGCATCAGGTTCGCCATATGGCTATCTGATCTTTTCAGCTCGGAGCAATCTGCCAAAGCCGTGGGAGCTTGGCCTCGTTCACTGCGCGCTCCATTTCAAACGCTTTCTGATAGCAGTCGCAGCCGCTGGGCTCAAACGGAAGATTTATACCAAAGAGATACGGTCACAACTCTTGACTGAGGACAGTACTGAAGTCGAAAAAGTAGGACTCAACAGAGCAACGCGTGATATTACTACGACAATATCAGGACTCAATTCAACCTGGGCGCACCCTTCCGGCAAATGGTTCCCAATCACCAATCCCAGATAGGAAAAACTCTTCTGGACCTTTTTATGTGGGACTAATTATATCGGAAAGAACCTCTTTGGTTTAAACGATAACCAACGCTACTAGGCCGAGGCAGAAGTAGCAACAAAACCTTGACGAGATTATTTACGAAAGGCGGTATCATTAAGATTGAGGTTGCTAGAAATGGGAATAAAGGTCACGTTGCATGTTTGTCTCGAGGGCTTTGACATCTTGAAATGTGTTACAGGCTAGTTGGGTGCTGCTTCACAGGGACACTCCGGTCTTCGTTTCAGGATCACTTGTCAGGATCCGTGCGAAGGAACTCCAGGACGACTGCCTCTGCGATATCATCAGGTAGGAGGAAGTGCTGGGATAAAAACACAAGCTCTTCATGATCAAAGATACGGAGGAAGCACGACGTTATAGGAAGAGAGGAATGTCTGAATAAATCCCTGGAGACCCTCCATCAGATCTACAGACGTAATCCGCACAAGATGTGTTAGAATGGTGCCACAAAAAACTGTATATTCCAAACCCCAAATATGAGTTTTTGCCCTTTTGAAATAGGCCACACCATCAACCGGCATCTTGACAAAGAGATCCTGCGGCGTTTGCTTTATTCAGTCCGCTGCAAGCGGCGAGAGGCGGGACAACTCGTGGCTGCCATGACAACGTGCCGGCACCGAATGCCTTGAGCAGCCGACAGAACATTTCCATCCAGGAGCAACCTTCCGACTCACCTGACCTGGCTCTGTGTGACCGTTTCTTCTTTCCCAACCGCAAAGGGGTCTATCTAGAGTACCCGTTTTGAAGACTTCAAGATGACTGTGACGACGGCGCTGTGGTGGATCCCCGAAGAAACCGTCCAGGAGTGCGTAAAGGCGTGGGAAATGTTTGAACTTTACTGACACCTATGCACACTCGGCGTCATAATAAATAAGAAAGTCTGGAGTCGTTTTTCCTCGGACTGAGACATTCTTTCTATCCTGACAAAAACAACAACGACTGTGCGATTTTGGAGAAGTTTCTGTCGTCCTGTCAGTCGCAGGTGGCAAGAGGGCATTGAACAAGCTGTCAATCAATCAATTAATCATTTTTAAAGCACGGTGGCTTTAATCTGAAGACCTGAACGGTTCAAATTCACAAGGAAGGAGACCTTGTGTCCCGGCAAATTACGCCTTTTCGCTAAGTGCCGGCTTTTCGAATAGTCAAACTAATATAAGATCTCTTTAAAAGTTTCATTCCGCGTCGTTACGAGACAAATGAGGACGAGCAGAAGATTTATGCGGCGCAGAAGACAGCTACCTGAATACTTTCTGCCCGTGTGAATCGCACCCATCAGTTGAAATTTCTTTGGTTCACTGCGACTCTGCAGGCTTTTCCTCTTGATTAACTCGGGTATGTTTGCACAAATTACCGGCGTGGCCAGAATCGTGCAGTTGGCGACCCGTTCATTAGGAGGCAAATTACGCTTTACGTCTCCCTTACAGAACGTTCCGTCGTCAGCAGCAGACGGAAAAAGTGTTGTTTGTTTCAAAAATGGAAATAAGATGCGGATGCCGTTGACCTGCGCTGAGGCTGAATACAAAATTGCGACTATAAATGTTTTCATTTTCACCAGTGACTCACGTTCCTCTCTCCAACTTCCTCTTTGTCTCATTCCATCTGTCCTTGACAACCTTGCCACTCACGCGCATGAGTCATTACTCTTCCATTTTCCTCCGATTAGACCGTCTCCCTTCAAAGTTAATAAGAGAGACGGTCCGAGACGAAAGACAAAAAAAAAAAAAAACGCTGGCTATGTCGTTGCAGAATCTACTGCTTGGCCCCCCCCCCCTCGTTTAAACGCATGCATACATTGACTTTCCAGTGTTGAGCCATAAAAAAATAGCTCAGTCTGTGTCACACTTTATGGTTTCTCCACTTTAATGATGTGAAAGTCGCCCGGTGATGGATGACCGCCGGAATGAGCATGGACGTTCTGGATGAGCACAGTCTGTTCTGTTTTCCGCCATTGCCAAAAAGAAACGCGCTCGCTCCTTCGGCGCGTGCCATCCTCACCCGTCTTAATCCCAGGAACAGGTGGGCCTCGTTTACCATCGGGGTGGACTTGCGGGAGAGATTAATATTCATAAATTGATTGCGGCAATTACGGATGACAAATCCGAATGAATGTTCATCAACATGGCACGGCTAATGGCTCAATGAAGTAGTTGGTTACCCCGTTTAGCCGGATGAGATTCTCCTCGGTGTGATGTTCGGTTCAAGGAAACCACAATAATGACAACGCGTGACAATTTTATTCTGCGCTAAACACACACTAGATTGGGCCAGTAACGTTGTAAAGTCGTGCCCTTAAAAATATGCGATACCTCCTTGATACCGTATATTACAACGCCAAGTAGAAGCGAGTGAAACAAAAGTGGCGGTCGACACTTGCACGGTTTGTTGATCTCAATGGATCGGTCCCTCCCGTCTAAATGGGGCAGAACTCACAGATGCATGTTCATTCGCGATAAAAACAAAGTGCCCGATCGGAACGTTGTTCACAACCGTGACATCGGGGAAGCTTAGGGCTTCCATACTTTGTCCTGGCTGACCTGTTTTTCCGTTCCTCTTTTTTTTTTTTTTTTAACCACCTCGCCTAATGGTCCGGAGGGCAATCGGTGTGTTTCAAGACTTGATGAAGTGGGGCTTATTGTAGAGAACAAAGTCTTACTCCATCTTGGTTCTCTCTGGCTGACGCGATCGATCCCTGGGGGAGTTTGAGGCACTGCGCCGGTTGCTCCGTCGCGTTGGATGGTTCGGGAGACGACGACGAATGATTACATGAAACAATTTAGCTTTTGTTCAGACCCAATTGATATCAACTCGGCTTCGGTCTTATGTGGTACTACAAGAGGTGACTTTCAGCACTGGTGTCACAAAGGCTGCCTTTCATACCCAAACAGGGAGTTCTCCCTTCGACTGTGCGACAGACCATCAACCGGCACGTCTACAAAGAGAGCTCATCGTTCTGAAGTCTTGGACCACTTCAAAATGGCCGCAATGCCAAAGAGGATCCCCGCAAGAAGTGGGGGAGGAGGAGATTTCTTCTGTGACGAGTGGCTCTTACATGCTAGTCGGGAGCAAAAACCACAACACCGGTTTTCACGGTAGTTCCTCAAGAAACCGCAACAGGTGCGTCGACGTCATTGCGCCAGACTCGGTACGGATGGTATCCGTCGGAGAAGCAAATGCAAAGTTGCTAATTTCACATTGCAAAGAGGAGCGCTGGCTCACAGCAGATGCCACGCGAGTGACAAGACATCATGTGTGAAATGGAGGAAGCGAGGTCCTCTGGGAAAGACTCCTCTGTCACGGCGTAGCGCCGCCCGTCACATCTTTTGCCATGTTCCACTTCGTCTCTTTTGTTTGTGTCAGATTGCATTTCATTTCTCTCAGTGCGTTAACGGTGGGGTGAAATGAGGTAAAAGCGCTTTTCTTCCACTTACTGATCATTTGGAGACTAAGGAGGAGTAAACCACTTGGGCATTGCTTATAGATGTAGTCTCTGTCGTGTTTCTTCCTTTCTTCCTTTCGTTCTTTCAAGGTCTATTCTGGTTTATGCTGACACTTAAGCTTTCTTCCCTCTTCTTTAGCGTCGTCTTCCCTCTTGTGCCAACCACCTCTGGCAGCTTTTCAATTTCTGCCTCTGTAGTTCTTGTTCCCACTGCCGGGAAGCACAGCCCGGCTTCCCTTGGGGATAAACACACAGAGACGGCGCCACACTCGCCTTCGGGGAACACAAACACATTGTCCGGTCTCACGTTATGTTCGTTGGAGATGCCACAAAACCGATGTGTTGTTTTCACCGAACAAGTCTGGAATTTGGGCGTGTAAATGGAATATTTTACGAAAGCTGGCTCGACATGGGTCAACAGTCCAAACTGCAGCCACAGGTTCAAGCAGCCAAAGCTTCCAAAAAACAAAAGCCCCAGTGGAGCTTAATTTTCTGAAAAAGCTCTTTAGTAGCCGTTATTTACATGAGGGTGCCGCTCAGGTGGAGCTCTAATTCATTGACATCGGCTCCTGTCAGTGGTGACAAATGGCGGATGGGGGTGACGGCCTAATATGCGGCAGGGGTGCGTTTCACAAAGTGGCTGACTGGAGCCCAATGGAAGGAAATATAGAGTCCATTATCGGCGCCGCATGGGTCGGCTGAGTCAGGGGAACATCGGTAAAAGGAGGACGGGGGGAGTTTGGGAACTAGTTGGGAGTTTTTTTTTGGTTTTCTTTTGAAACGCAACAAAAAAGCTACATACACAAAGTTCCCGCGCATGCAAGCGTGTAAAGTTGACTTCTGCGGTGGACAGCAGCACCACAAGACCCTCGCCGCTCACCTGACACGTCCGCAATCCCATTATTAGTGACTAATTTCTTTAACGGGCTCGGAATTTGTCTGTTGATGCGTTCACAGCTGTTGGGGACTCATTAGCGACTTGATGTAATTGTTTTTTAGCCCGAACATGATTGAGCATGCCCGGCCCAGTAATTGTTCTAATCCATTTGGCTTTTGCAGCTCTTGCACAAGGAGGCTTTATGCATCGAGTCAATGTGAGAGCCCCCCCCCACCCTCTCCCGTTCTCCTTCCCCACCGCAACCATCTGCGTCACTTCATTAATGACGGGATTTTGTAATGAATTCAAGATTGGCTTAATGTCTCCGAAGACTCTGTTTAGGGAAAGGAGACAAGCTTTGTCAGATTAATCCAAAAGCATATGGCTGCAATGACATGGAAACAATAAAAAACATTTGCGCTTGTGGACATTCAGATATTCGACAGACCGACACACGCATAGCCAACACTTATTAGCACCCGCGTGGCCTCTCGCGCGCACGCACGCCATTCTCATTAGTGAGCGCTAATCCAATATTCGCTATTAATGAACAAACAAAGTAAATAAAGCAATCGGGCCCGCAGGCTCGAGCAGTGATGCAATGCGCTTTTTGGACTTTAATTAAAATCCTCATGTAACAGTTATTTTGAACAAATGACCTTGACGATATACCGCGTAAATATGTTGAATTAGCGCAGCGGAGGCTCCTTCCCCTACGCGTTGAGACAAAGATTTCACTGTAACCGCTTTTAAATAGTCAATCAAAAGTCTTGCCAGGATGGATAAAAAAAAAACGAGCTCCTGTGAAAGTTTCCAATTAAACTGCAAAGTTGAACCCTTAGAGAAAAAAAGCAAAGGTCGCGCAATTACTGAATGACAATTTTACATCGGCGCTTCGAGGCTAGCTTGGCTTGGTGACGATACCGTTGGATCTGCGTCAATAGCTTCTATTAATTACTTCAGGTATTTCTGACCACGGTTCTGGAGAAACTGCTACGACCAACTGCGTTCCCATGGAATGCCAGCGACCACTTGGCTAGCTAGCACGGCTAAACGGTGTCCGCTAACCATGCGGGTATACGCTTTCAGGTCAGACTCGTGTTGTTCTCGCACGAAGAGAGAGCAGGATAAGATGTGAAATGTAGAGTAGCGAGACACTAGACTAAGGGCCTTGGTATCACGGCACCCGTTTAACGGACTCGTTCATACTTTAAACTCTCAGCAGGCATATTGAGAGAAGAGCAATGTCAGCTCGAAAGGACCCCACCATGATGAGAGCGGAGCTTAAGCGATTGGTTTCGGAGAGGAACCAAACAAATCTGTTTGTTTACAACAAGTGGAGGTCCGGTTCAACTGGCGCTGCCACAAACGGTACGCAGGCGCCAGGATGACTCTCTCTGCATGCAAAATGGCATCCGAATATCTGGCTCGACAAAAGAATGTCATTTAGCAGCGATACAAAAAACAAAAAAAAAGGGATTCCGAGAAAACCGGTTGACCCGTATTATCCAGCTGTGACGGGTGGGGCGCAGCCCACTTCCTCCGGCCCATTGCGGAGTAATGAGAGCCGGTCAAAAGCTGTGCACTCGGCCTCCCCAGATCGTTAACTTCCCACAACACGAAGCGCGACTGGCACAAAAGGTCTCACAAAATGAGCTATGGAAGTCCCAAAGGTCCCATTAGTCACTGCAGGATTTAGCCAAGCGGCGGGATAGTACTCAGCATGTGACAGTATTTCTCAGCTTCTTAAAAAAAAAATATGATTATGACCATGGGTCACTTGAAAGAAGCATAAGTCGTGCATTTTTACCGTCAATCAACCTCCATCAAACTGCGGTCAAGCTCTCATTTATGCCGCCACCATTTCAACGTACGAATGGAAATACTTCATACTATAATTCTTTCAGTGAATGCAAAATCCATATGGGGCATCGACTCCTTTGAGATGACACACTGAGATGGGTTATTAAAGAAGCCCCAGCACTATCTGGTACCAACCACCTGCCGACTTGAGGTCACTAAAGAATTTATGAAGAAAAGAACAGCTAAAGGCTAATTGTTGCCACCGATTAAGTCACTTCCTCCTCGCCGCGTTCACTTCCATAATGTGCTCCCGCCATTGGTCAGGAGGATAGATGAGAGGAATGCACGCATATCTGCACTGGCGGCGGAAGAACCCGAAGAATCCCGGAAAATGAAGGCGTGCGAGAACACAGAGGCAAAGATAAGAGACTGGCCTCTTCACAGAGGACACAAAATGGAAGCCTGTTACAAATATATGAAAATTCCAGTATCATTTAGTACATTTTAAAAAAAGCCACAATGCCAAAAGAAGGGGCCCCAACATTGAGCCTTGTGGAACACCACACATGTTCTGTACCCATGAAAGACGCCAAAGCCGTCAAATCATGAAGTAATAGGAGAACTACTCCAGTTAAAAAAACTCAGCATGTAGTGCAGTCCTTTGGGCAAAGACTGGACAAGATAGGTTTTATTATAAAATTAATTTCATACGCAAGATAACTCAATGATTTCTGACTTCTTCCTACCCCTTTTCGGACATGTTGAAAACGACTTATGTATATGTGATGTATTGCTTGTAATGTTTTGGTTATTTTTTTATTTGTTATTTTTTTTAAAACAGACTAAACTCCATATATGCTAGATAGAGTTGGTTTACGTTTAAAGATAACATTCTCCAGGCTTATAGTTCATGAAGTCAAAACTACTCGCGCACGCTCTATTATTAGTCGCACTAGTTTTGATAAAGAAAATATGTCTGTGCATATTGCTAAATTGTCTACATGTGTTGCTGCACCATTGCACGAAGCGCGACAACACCACCACTTGAATGCCACTCGTTAGCCCATCTATGCCGTTAGCATTAGGCTAGTAGCCTCGCTTGCAGCATCTTTTGCCGGAATTATTCTCGCCCGAATCGGTGCTCGTTGTGACGCCTGGGGCTATCATTTTGGGCGAATGGCCGACGACTAAACGTCGGCGACAGTTTACAGCCAGTTGATGACACTGAAGTTGTAAACGTTTGAGCGAAAGGAGACGACAAGGCCTCGGTCATAAGAGATAGTGCCTCCATCGCGCGATAAAGCTCATCAAGTGAAGATTGATGCCTCTCGCATCGTTGGGCTATTATACAACATCTGATTTATATCGGCGCGGATAGTAAATTGGTGAGGGGGAACTGCATTGTGTTGTCCATCTCTGTGCAGGGATGTGTTAGAACGGCTGTTATGACTTGCGGGCCGAAGCTCTCACCCCTCCGAGGAGGGTGACGATAAAAAAAATAAATAAATAAAAAATTGAAAAAAAAAAACTAATCCATAACAGGATGAGAGGTGTTCTACATGGCTGCTCCTCTCATTACTTGATGGCGCTATTTTGCCAATTGCTCCGTTCCATCTTCCCGCCGTGTCGCCAGCCAGCACACGGACGGGAGCTTTCAAATTTTTACTCCCCTGCATTGCCGCGAGAAAACGCTGCAACGGATTTAAATGCATGCTTTATCTAAGTGAATTTTTTATTCACCTGCATATCTTTAATTCACATTTTTGTTGTACTTTGCACTTTCTGGCGATTTTTTTTTTTTTCCGGTCATTGGTATATTTGCAAATTACGCCTCTGATGAATTAATTGGTAGCACTGCGAGTGTTTCTATTCTAGCTGAATCGGCAATAATGGAAGTCCAACTAGTTAAGTTGAGAATCCAATCAGATCTAATCGGTGAGATTGGGCTGCCTTTGTACCATTAAACACGCCGGTATTTGGGATTGAAATTGCCGTTTTAGCTGGGAAAAGCTCCGAGCAAACGAAGGCTCATAATAAAAGTGTGTTGTGAAGCTTGAACTTAACTCCGTGGATCTTGGAAAGAAGCTCCGACGGGGATATGAACAAGGGAGAAAGACAAATAAATGGAACTCAAAGTGCAGGCTTAAAAAAAAATAATAATAAAATAAATAAATTTTAAAAAGCACGCAAAGTGTAATGTATACGATGACCTGCATTTTTTTTTTTTTCAGCGACAAGGGGTTTAGTAGTCAATCATTCACAGGCAGGCAGGCAAAGAGTGATAAGCATATAGAAAAAAAAAAAGAACATTGTGCCGTTTGCTTGGCGTTTTCGGTATATTTATAGAATGTGGAACACTTTTCCGGGAAGCTATTCAAGCATTACAGTATTTGAATTCTTCTATTCATGTTTTTCTAAACGGGTACGCTTTCACGCGCCAACGGGCACGGCGTAATTCTTAAATGGGTGCCGTGTAGAATCGCTGTAAAAGCACCCCGAAAAAAACAAAATAAAAAACAAACGCAATCCACATGTGTTTTCCTATTTTTTTATTTTTTTTTATTTCTTCGTTTGACGTTACGTTTAAAATTTTTGCTTTGGTAATTATTAGGATTTAGCTTCATGCGTCCGACTCTCCCGACAAACTCGAGTTACTTTAAATCCTATCTAGGGACTTTGTTTTCTTTTTTGTCAGAATACTCTACAAACAGTTTATCAATGCCTCAAAGATTTTTATCGCCAAACTAAGACTTAGCATTTCACAGTAGACATCAATAACCATGCGAGAAGATTAGAAAATCAACCCATCGCTTTCTGTCGGCGTAAAAAGCAGGATGACAGCAGATGACATTCAATCATTTTTCAAGCACTGAAATACAGTACAGTAATTTTGTGTTTCTTACACCAGCTGAATAAGTCTGCGACCATCTAGTGGTTGATACTGGAATTACACCCAACTAACGAAAATAAATAAATAAATAAATCCATGAAATAGCAGGATCACAAACCGGGAATTCTCTCGCTATCGCTTTGCTTCCAAATTCCATGAGAAAAAAAAAAAAAAAAAACCTCGGCCCGGGGATCAGAGCGTCCTGCACCCTGGCAGGACGTCTGACAACCTTCCACGCCAGGAAGGCCTGCAGCACTGGCAGCAAGTAGGCAAGCAAATCCAAAGAACCACGGAACCAAGTCCCAGCTCATTTTTAGTCTCGACTCTAATTAGGTGACACAGCTTTGGGTTATTGCGATTTTTTATTTTTTTTTTAATTCACAGTTCAGTGTTGTTGAACGAATAATAAGAGAATATTTGCCCTTCTCGAACAATGGCGATTAAAAGCGGGCGTTATATTTAGCTTTTGTGTCGCAATACGAGACCAGTATTCCTTTTTCCACACTCCAACTCAATTTTGGGTGGCTTGTTTTCAAGAATTAACATTTGAAGTTAGGCTGGGAGTTGAACACTGCCGACAGGAAGTCGGCTTCTATCGGGCAAACGAGTGGCACATTGTTCTTGTGGGCTTGCTTTTGGAAAAAAAAAAAAAGAAACGGGGCGGAGGGGGGGGGGAAGAAAAAAAAAAAAAAAAAACAATGTTGAATATTATGCTAATCCTACAACTGCTTCCCGCATTTAAAATCAGTTTTGCGCGTCACACACGCACATGCAAAAAAAAATAAAAAATTCAGAAAGTATGCACATATATTAAACAAGTTCTCAGACAACGCAAATTGTAGCATTCAACTCTATGTCCTGTTGCATTATATAAAAAAAAAAAAAAAAAGCCCCCGGGGGAGGCAACGTGGGGGGGGCGGACGAGGCCGGGCGTAGCGGGGTGAAGATGTGAAAACGTTGCTAAACATTTTTTGCTCGACATGCCGGGCTCATTTTCTACTTGAGTGCAAAAGTAGAGTAGCGGCGTAAAAGCCTTAATACATAATTCACCGCCATCTGTCCGCAGCACATGTTGTGTAATAAAAGCTGTCTTGTCTCTCGCACTCTCGCCGCCACGTAGGAATACTTCCACTTGTCCCTCCCCGCGCTTTGACACGTCTCTCACCAATCGGCGTCATTAGCGGACGATCTATTGTCTGGGACGGCGTTTTTTTTTTTTTTTTCGACGACGAGGTGAGGTGACCAAAACACTCCATCCATCTGCTCCTCCCTCTGTCAAATTTTAGAACCCACCGTGGCCCGTCAATCAAAAAGTTTACCCACCCCTGGTGTAAAACAATACGGATTGGCAAAATCCATTTTTTAAAAATCATCCCATTCTAGAAACGAACGCAATAATGCGACGAGTCCCCCGCTTCCCCCCTTTTTTTTAAATGACTCTTTGATTGCGCGCGGCTTTTTGCTGATTGCCGTCTTATTTGGCTTCACTTCCGCCCGCTTTCAGTCATTTGTTTTCCCTCCCGAGCCGTTCAACATCCCCAGACTATATATTTGCGTTTCTCGACGCTCTTCCCATTTGAGGGACCACCCCAATTATTTTGCAGTGAAGAGGCCAGGGAAAAGGTCTCGTCGCTTAACCGTAGATCACCGGCGCCTATTTGCCATTCCTCTTCCCGCTCGTGGGGGAGGAGGCACGACTGTTTTAGTAAAGTGCCGCTCTTATAAATCCTCCTCTGTCGGTGCGTGGCAAAGAGCGACGCAGAGGAATTGTTGCATTGTTCGAGACCGCTAAACCCGAAAGGTAGTCTAGCAAAGGCTGGGGCCCACATACATATTTAAGACAGAAAGGGAGGGGGGGGGGGGAGAAAATAAATAAATAAATAAAAAATTCTTCCCAGAGCTACACTTGAACATTTATTATTCCTGCTTTTGCTCCTTGCTCGCAGCAAGGAATCTTTTGCAAATAAAAAAAAAAAAAAGATGGCTTACAAACGTGGCAAATGTTTCTACGCAGTGGCGTTTCAAAGCGCCATAAAAGCATCACGTCCAAATATTCCGCCGCACTCGGCAGGTTGCGAGGAAAATGCTCGTTTTGCAATTTACTGTCTGGAAATCGGCGACTTGAAGGGCCTTTTTTTTTGGAGCGTGTGATTTCATTGGTCAGGCCAACCTGCGCTTTTATCTCATCTTCTTTGCCTTTTTTTGGGTTCCTCAAACTTTCGGACCAAAAAAGCCCACATGTCCCGCTTGATTGCAAAACAAGCACCTCCGAATGCAGCCAAGGCTAATATTGACTGCCGCCGGCGAGAGGAATCCGACATCATCTCGCTGAAAAGACGATACAGAGAAAGTCAATCCCGTCGGGTGCGAGAGACAGAACAAAGTTGCTCTGGCATTTTTTCTACACCTAAAAAAACTTTTGTTTCTGAAAGTGCGGTACAAAACATTGCAGTGCTAAAATGTCGCGGACGAGCACGTCTTGCGTGAGCTTTCGCCCACGATTGTTGTTCCGCTCTCTGATGTCACTCTCATTCGGGATCGTGTGTAATTATGGGATTTTTTTTTTTTTTTATTATCATGAGCAATGCCGCGCGGCGCAGCGTTTTTAAAACGCGTGGAAGTGTACAGTCACACCGTGCCTCGGTAATCTGGCCCATTAGGAATGACATTTCAAAGTGGGATGAAAAAATAAAAAATAAAATAAATAAATAAATACAAATTTCCATATGGATGAATTCACCCTGCTTTTGCCTTGCTTCAATTTTCTCAAAACTGTCATCTTTTCGCTTGTTGTCGCTTTCCACTTATTGTTCTCGATACTTAATTCCCTTAACTCATTCACGACCACCCGGAAAAAAAAAAAGGATCTTTGACGTATTTTGCCGTCAATGGGATTAAATGAGTTAATGTGGCAGCTCTTAACAATTACTCGTGTTTTTTGGGGGGGGTTTTTTGTTCCATTTCTACTTCCTGTGCTTGGTGGGAAGCAAGTGAGGCACTTAGGTGATGGGGGGGCAGGTATCCTTGAAAAAAAGTTGCCCAAAAAAAAAAAAAGAAAAAAAAAAAGCACTCCAGCAACTTGAAGGTCAGTCACGACGCACACAATTTCACGCGTAAAACACAAACTGCTCCCAATACGTAGGCGGGGTCACCCTGGAGTGCTCCAAACTCGGTACCGTCTATATATGGTGTGACGGCATCTCAGTCGATAAGGGGTGGACATATTTCTACAAACAAGAAAAAAAAAACAACAAAAAAAACGACGCCATTGCTACGAGCGTGAAATTCATGAAAAGCTCGACCGATATCCCGCGGATAGTTGAGGGCCAAACAATTCGACAGTCTGAAAAATTTCAATGTACTTTCAGTCCATGCAAAAATGATTGAAAGTTGAATAGGAGCGGGAGGGGGCGAGGGGGGTGAAGGAGGGGCGGGGGGGGGGGCTAACGTTTCCAATTTTCTCCACGGAAGAGTGAGGGGTGATTTGGGGAAAAGATTCCGACCGAAAGGTAAGATTGCGTGCAGAATCCAACGCAGGTGAGGCATATGCGAGAGAATGACTCAGCGGCAGACGAGTCTATTTGGAACTGGGGGAGAATTGAAAACAAAATGGCCGAAGGAATTAAGCCAATACGGAGCAAAGATGCGCAACTTCGATAAAAGTCCAAACCAAACAAAAAGTGTCAACTTTCCAAAAATCCAACGAACACATTGACGCCGCACAAACCTCACTTAACAAGAACGTGCTTCACCTTCAATTGCAGTCTTTTAACACCACCCCCCCTCCCCCTTTTATCTTGTCCACCATTGTGATGAAAAATGCAGTGGGGGGCCAAGTGCAGGGCTGCCACACTGGGCTAAATTTGTCTATCGACGCAGGATTTATGAATAAGTTATTAGCCGTGTCAGGGGCTGAAGTGTCGACTTGAAACCACGGAAAACAGAATGTTTTGGTTTGTTGGTTGTGGCGAACAAATAACCAAAGGGATGATGTCAAACGTTTGCTTCCAGATTCTGGTCCACTTACTATGGAATGAAAAATGGATTCTTATTTCCACACTTTTGCGCGTTTACTATTTTGGGATGGTTCTCGCCGTTATTTCGCAGTTCATCCAGAATCAAAATAATACATTTGGAGGAAATCATACGTACAGGACATACTGTAAAGCAAACAGCAGGGGACCAAAGATTGAACCCTGCGGGACTACAAGTTTCTCATGAACGGTGTAACCATCTTAACTGAAAACACTCCAAACATTTTTCCACATTATAATGATTGGAGATGCCTTAAACTGACTTGAGACCGCCCCCCCCCAAAAAAAAAATTGCAATTGGAAAAAAAAAATAGCACTAGAATATTCTTCTTGATAAAGACACGAAAAAAAATTTAAAAACTCATTTAAGGAAGCCGAATGTGGTCGCTTCAAGTCGCCGTTAACATTTCACACTTGAGTGAAATAACAAGCAGCAAGCCTTCACGTGTCACTAAGCCGCTCAATGAAAACGATTCCCACAATGCACCAGTGACTCAAAGTCACGGCAGCGCGGTCAACGGAGCTTAATTGAAAACGCGAGGACGTGTGTCGCTAACGTCGCTAAAGAGTGAGATGACACCTTTTCGGCAACTTTTGTTTACTTCCGCTCGGCTCGTTTCCTCGCTGCGAGCGTGAATAATTGCGGGTGGCGGGTAATGACGGCGGAAATGGGGTGGGGCGTATGTTTGATGGATACTCTTTTTTAGGACCCAAGGGCTTCTTACGACAAGTGGTCATATATTTCCAATCTAGCCAGTGGCAAATTTGCTCCGAAACATCTTTAATGGATGTGAAATGTCGGTATGAAAAGTACGGAAAGCTCCTGTTGGCGATTTGTGCAATTTGTGACAGCCGCCATTGTGTCTCTTGATATAGCGGCAAAACGGTGGAGTTCAATTAGTCACATTTGTCAGTGTCGCGCCAAGCTTGTTTACACATTCTGCCAGGGACAATGAAGTCCCATCAGTGACACGCCGGCGCTAGTTTGACAGTTTGCAGCGTCGTTGACTGAAATATTGGTCTTATGTTATATGTGCTGTCGATTAAAGCGGCCCACATTTAATGTCGCTGGTGTGCTGTGTGTTACGTAATTATTCCCCACTCCTATTTAGAGCCAGAAAGAGAAACAGTTTTGCCTTGAAATTTTTTTTGCCTGTTTGACGCGAACAAACAACGCAAAACACCATTAATTACATATTAATAACACTTGATGGGTATATGAAGAAAATCAGTCGTAATAAAAATAGTCACAGGCATATATTATTCCTTATCCTCTGCGAAGAACGACTAATATTACTGCAGCCTACTGAGGAGCGGCAATGTCTGTATTATACTGCCCCCAAGTGGCTTGTATGCACACAACAGAAGGAGCAGCACAAATGTCCATTGAGTTGAAGCAAAGAAAAAAAGTTATGTTAAAAAAAAAAAAATGACGAAAATAAATTATTTTAGCGAGTCGGGAACTTATTAACGCCTTTTCCATTTATTTCAATAGAAAATAAGTTTTGAGAAACGAATTTAACTTTATCGCAAGTCTAATATTGAGATTTGCATTAAGACTTTTTCTTTTTTTTTTTTGCCAAGACGAAGCAAACGTAATATTCTGTCAGATTCTCATCTTGTGTATTGAAGTGTTTCTCTGTGCTACAATATTGCCGGAGTCTACATGACAACTTGATTGTTACATGCGGAGATATTGGCTGTCAGAAAGAAAGCATATTCCACGACTTCCTTGGATATTGTAATGTATATTGAATAACCGCATCTTCGGGCGAGCAAGCGCGCCGAAAAACAAACAACTGACACTAAGGAAATGGCGGCAGATGGAGAAAAAGGTGCTGTCGAGGGAGGAGGCAAGAGAGCACGCCAGCGGGAGATCAAACAGCGGAGATGACATCAAGCGGGAATAGAAATGCGCCAAGGCAACGCACGATGACAGCTGGAATTAAAAAATAAAAATCACCACAAAAAAAAAAAAAAAAATCAAATTGAACGATGATCAAACAAGGGAATGACAAGAATAACAAGGGATGCAAGAAGCTTAAATGAAATACGGAATTAAAACCCGCACTGGCTTTATGAATAAGACACGCACACGTAGTGCAATTATACAAAAAAAAAAAAAAAAAAAAGGAGCCGTAAGGGAGGTGGAGGAGAAAGTTACAAGAGTGCTTATTATGTGGTGGACGCCTGCACGTCACACTTGGCCGCTGAGCGCTATTGATGCAGTGCGCTGGGGAGGGGGCGGGGGGGCACAATCTTGTCATGTGCCAACATATTGCGCGTTGGCGCCGAAGCACACCGACTGCTAATGCCATCCCTCGCTTCGGGAAAGAATATTATCAGGGCGGGGGAAGACGGGGACCAGGAGCAAATAAGAGAAGAGAAAGGCTGCGATAAGGAGTATAAAAAAAAAAAAAAAAATGTTAAAAAAGAGGGGGAGGGGAGGTGGTGCAAATGAGGAAAAGGCAAAGCGCTTGTTGGCGCGGAGCTCGGCGCAGGTGAGAGGGAGTTGGAAGAGGATGAGAGTGCGAAGGGAAAGTCAGGAAGTGCACGTTGAATTCTAAATGCCTCGGAAGCGACGCAGGGTTTCGTGGGCGGCGGCATTGGCGCGCAGGACGCATGCTGGATTTAACCTCCCAAAACACATGACGCAACCGCGTCGTAACGTTCGCGGGTCGGGAGATTTTTTTTTTTCTTGTTTGTTTGTTTTTTTATTGTGGATTCAAATCCCACGCGTTGTGCTAAGACGCTTACGTTGTTGTTAACACGTGTAGCGGGCATGTATTGTGTGGAAAGCGGTTGCTGTATTAAAGAGGGAGGAAGTTTCAATGTTTAAAAAAAAAATGGAATAGGGGGATTTAGTGTTGTAGGGGTTAAAGGACGAAAGATTTTTTTTTGGATTAGTTGACTCGAATGTGATGAAAGTCAAGTCGAGGTTGATTAACTTATTCGCTACAAGCCGAGTTAAAAAAAAAAAACTTTGACGTCTTTAGCCGTCAATGGCAGTAGATGAGTCAATCGATGATGTCGATCAATCAGCCCCACTCGCCGAAACGCATTCTGATTAATATTGCGTTTGTGGAATACGAGTTAAGCGGCAAAATCCAACTCAGGGGGCGGCCATTTTACTCATTTTCCGTCCCCTAAAAATGACATCACAATTGCTCAAGACTCAGATAACGACCAATCACGGCTCCTCTATTTTCTGATAGTGAGCCATGATTGGTCATTAGCTGAGCCCTGAGCAACGGCGATGTAATTTTTAGGGGACAGCAACTGACAAAATGGCTGCCCCCTGAGACATACAAAAACGGTTTTGCTTCTATTCCACAAACCCGATATTAATTAGAATGCCGTGTTTCGAGTTGTGGGCTGCACATATGCAAGCACATATTATTGTTCCGATTTTTTATTTATTTTTTTTTTTTTTGGTAGACTTCCCCTTTAACGACTTGTCGATTCGCTGACTAGTCGATTTTACTGCTCTGCATTGATGTTCAAACTTTAAGTCAAGAAATCACAAAAGACATGTTCTTGGCATCTTGGCCATTGGAAAAATTGGCAAATGACATTTTTGAATCGCTCACCTGCTGTTGTCGACGAGTCAACTAATTGACTAGTCGACTCAGAAGAAACTCAAGCAGTGCTAATTAAACTAAAAATGTAACCTGTCGTGTAACCTCAAGTTATCTCCCTCAGAAGTTAATTTATTCTTGTTACAGTTGGTTCCAAGTCCCGTTACCCAAATAGATGGTTGCATTATTTGAATGTGTCAAAAAGTCAGCTCGGAGCCTCGGGTTAAGCCGCCTTCATGAGAACCACTCATGAGGCACTGTTAAAACGGGAAAAAAAATTGCTTTTTCAAGTACCTTCTGAAAATTGGAGATGAATTCAAAGACAAGTTAAGATTGATTACATCAAAAACCCAAAAGTTGATTGAGGCCATTTTTCAATCTATTTTGCTCCCCCCCAAAAAAAAAAAAAAAAAAAAATGTTTTCTTTTCGCCACCTTTGATCGAATTTAGCAGCAAGCGCCTGAAGAAAGTTAAAAGCGAAAAAAGAAAGTGCGCCACAAAAGAGGGGGGGAAAAATTAAAAAGTATTGGATGTTGAAAGGCTGCGAACGAAAGAGAGAGACAATCAAGAGTGGGTAAAGACAGACGCAATTTGAGGTGACCGACAAAGGGAACAATTGTAACAAGGCTGAAAGGATGGCGAGCGGAGTGGGGGGGAGTGGGGGGGGGGGCGGATAATGAAAGTGAGGCAGAAGAGGAAGTGGAGTGAAAATGAAAGTCAGAAAGACAAAGAAGTATGAGAAAATTGATGAAAGCTTAAACAGGAGAGAGAGTCGCGCTCGAGAGAGGTCAACGGAAGAAGAAGTCGGGGCGCCGGAAGTTTGATTTGTCCGAGTAGTCAAACGGTCGAAGAAAGCCGAGACGTCGACCAGCGACGGAAATTTAGGTCGATTTTAGTGGGTAAGTATGTTCAAGTGATACGTTTCTGCTGAGAAATTTTTTTTTTTAGCCCGGGTTGTTAGCGGAGAGACTTGCACACACAGACTAAAATTCTTTAATTGTGAGCGCTTTGAAAATTATATTTGTCAAGCAGCTCGATAAAATATTCTGTTACCCCGGAGACGAAGACGCAATTTTCCACAACAGAAGCCTTTTTTTTTTCATCATACATATCAGCGTCGTAGATCAAATATCCTGTGACCTCCTTTGAGAGGAATGAAACGCAAATGTTTTGACTTCTTCCATATTGCAAAAAAAAAAAAAGGCGCTCCGATGCATCTCGTCGGGCACTTCAACGGCGTAACATTTTGCGGTTCGGCGTCAGCTCTCCTGCAAACGTCTCCGTCATGATCCCGTGTTTGTCCTTAGCCGCGAACGAGCGGTGAATAACGGCGCCCCCGAGCCCGCGGCTCCCCTGAATGGAACGCGGCCTCGCTGTCGGAAGGGTCACGGAACACGCTCGCAAATTGTCTCCTCACATACGATTTATTCCGTACCTGACGCTGCGGCGATTCATGGCCAAGCCGCCGAGGTAAAGGACGATTACGAAAGCGGCGCTATCCACACGTCGCCAAAATGACTAAACGCGCTTTTTTAATATTTAGATTTGGCGTCAAAAAGCTTCAAAGAAATCTCCAACCTGTATAGACTGAACACAACAATATGATTCTTCCCACAGCATCTTTTTTTTTTTTTTTTTCGGTGCGTTCCCCCACTCGAGGCTCTCGAGATACACACTCGCGATTGGCCCCCGCAATGGCGCCGAGTTGGGGCATAATTGCTCCGTCCTCTCCGCCGCCGCCGGCTGCATGCGCTGGCTAAGCCGGTCTAAGATCATCATTTCAATTTGCTCTTAGCGAGGTTGTCAACACGCCTGTGTTCCTGAGGGGGGGGGGGAAGGCGCGTCGCGTCTGACCCGCCGACTAGTTGCTAATCCTGTTACGCTGCTGAGCGATAACGAGAACAAAAGCTTCGTACGGCGGAGGAAAACAAGCTAAAGCGCCGCCACATTTGGATTCTGTCAAAGAGGCGGTGGGAGCTCCAATTTACAATTACACGATGTAAACATATACAGCCCGTATGATGTGGCTTACGTCTTGATTTTTTTTTTTTTTTTGCCATCATGAATTTCAAGAAGCTAGGGTCAGCACGTACACTGCAGTTGCAATAAATCCGCACATTTTACCGTGACTTTTTTATCGCAATAATCGCGACAAAGGGAGAGGTGCTCACTGACAGTTTGTGAGCATCGCGTTGCATTTGAAGATGCATGAGCTGTCCAAGTAGAAGCAAAAGGTCGAATTTGGCAAAGCAAACGAGGCGCATTCGGGCGAGCGTACACTTCTATTTATGATGTCACGCGGGCAGAAGCCGTAGACGACGCATATGCCCTTCATCGGTTCCTTGTTATGCGCCGTGACACGTTTGCGCATATGCGTGTGTTTGTTTGTGTCTTTCTGCGAGCGCGCCCGCAGTCAGTAATGGGATTGGACAGATTATGCTCCGGCCATTGTTGGCATGTCCCCGTGTTTTGCCAAATGCCTCGCCGTGAGATGATGCGGCTGTGACAGCCAATCCCTCATCTTCAACTCATTCATGGGTCTTTAACGTATTTATCCGTCAATGGGAGTGAAAGAGTTAAATTTAGCCAGTTTGTTTTTTTTTTGTTTTTTTTTGTCCTCCCACATGCGTTGTTATTCAAGCAGTCGTCTCTTACTTTGGAAAGACAGTGACAATAAATACAATTATGGAGGAGGGGGGAGTTTAAAAAAAAAAAAAAAATCATCTGTGTTGGCTGCTAAGCGACCGTGAAGACATCCAGGGGAATCATTCGTCAAATAAATGGACTTGGACGTGGACGGCAAAGCACTTGAATGATGTATATGTGTGTTATTAAAGCAACACGGTTATTTATGCGCGCGTGCGGACCTTGGAACGAAACAAATAACGGATACATAAAATAAGATGTTAGTAAAAGAGATCCAATCGATCCAATACTCGCCATGTGGGCAAGTAATGAGAAACAAGACGGCGTTAACAACGCAGCGAGACACTGATGGAGCAGCGTTATGATCTGCATCTGCTTTACGCAGTCACTCAATAATCTCGCTCGTTTTCTTGCCGTGATCCCAGTTGGGAAAGTTGGGCAGCGAGAGTGATTAATGATGTATTGTGAGGCTCAGACAACGGCAAGAGCGAGACTGTTACTGCACATGCGCATGTTTGTTAGCCGTGAAATGTAAAAATTAAAAATGCAAAAAAAAGTGCATTACTGCCACCTACAGGATCGGAGGGGATTGATTTTTTTTTTTTTTTTCATCGTTATTTAAACGATTACATTTTTCTAAAATAGTGTTTGATATGGACAGAATTTCCAGCGGAAAGAAACGAACAGTGGGTATAAAAAGTTTACACACCCCTCTTGACTGCCATTTATTTTGTGACTTAAAAATGTGACCAAGATAAATGATTTTAAAATGCTTTAATTTCGCTTTCTAGCAGAATTCTGAAGGTCTCATCGTCTCGTGTATTTTTTTTAAATCGTTTAAAAAAAAAAACAATAATAACGTTTTGAAAAGGGTGTGCAGACTTTTTATATCCACTGTGGAGACGCACGCCTCGGCTCACTTCTGGGTGCCGCATGTTTGTCGTAACACATGTCGCACTTTGGCGGCGCGAGCGTTGTGTAACGAGCGAAACAGCCCGTGTCGTTACGCATCTGATCACGTCGGTTTACATAACGGTCCTTTTGCATATCTGGTGTCTTTCCTTTTTTTTTTTTTTTTCTCCCCGGCCGATTCGTCATCCTGTTCGTCTGCTCGTTATCTCATTATCCCATCAGTCAGTTAGTCGTCACTAAGCATCTGTTTCCCTCACACACACATATTTTCTCACACACACACACACACACACACACACACACAAGTCTGCAAGTCAACACCATTAGATGGCGGGTCCGTCACTGGCTTGCCGCCTGACACTTGTCCGATTCATCCTTGCCAGTCGTAATCAATCAGCGGAATCCGCCGATGGTTCTCGATGCAATGTGGCATGTTTTGTGGGGGCTAATGTGGCCCAAGGAGCACAAAAAGGCGTCATCCACGTACTGACTGAGCACGAGATGGATAACGACGATACACACTCCCAGTTACACACTCCAAGTGCTCATTAACAGACTCAAAGGATGGCGTCAAAGCAGGTCATTAAGTGACAAATATCATATCAAAGGCAACCTGGTGTGTTTTTGTTTTTTTTGGTCATATTGCCATATATGGTCAACAGCATCAGCTCAACCTGAACAATGAGTCAGAAATTCATCTTTAACAAATTCAGTCTATTTCAAACAACCACATGGCTTTGACTTATACTAACGTCTGCTAGCTTAATGCTAACAATAGCGCCGCGCAATAAAATGTACTGTAATCATGATTTCACATATTAAAACCCGCACCATATATTATTTATCCTCTGTGAAAAATTACTTCAGTATATTGCGTCAGGTAGTTAACGTTTCTTTAGGTGTGTATGTTTGTATCATACTGCCCCCTGGTGGCCAAGATGCACACTCAATGAGGAAAGCTGATTTGACTCTTCCACTGTCTCCTTCTGATGACACTGTGACACTCAAAGCTGTGTGTGATTTCTATCAAGGACAGGGCGTGTGGTCCCGGTAGGTAAGGAGGCAGCCGTGCGGTTTGTCATCATGTCACGGGCCAGTGATGCAACGTCGGTGTCATCACAATCGAAAAAAATACGACGCTCGACCCCACGCAATTGATTGCTCTCAGCGGAGCCGCCAATCAAGCTGTCCGTCATCCTCCCGTCTCACCAAAGACAAGGCGCAAAGTTCCCAAATTTCCGTCTCTCTCTCTCTCTCCCCGTCTTCTGCTTTTTGTGTCCCCTTCCGAAAACGCAACAAGCGGCGGCGAGCCGCGGACCTCGATACGTAGCGCGTCGGAAGGAATGAAAGATCGAATCAGTTTGGCGGCGGCAGGCTGATAAAAATAAGAAGAGAATAGATGCCACAAGACACATTGTCACAATGCACTTTTCCCTCTCGGCGAGTCGCAATCAAATGCAATATGGCAGCCCATTACAATATACAAGGCTGCATATTGCTCAGGAATAATTTATGAGGCTTGAAAGATTATACCGGCTTAAAATGTGAGTTAAATATCCACATTATGACTCATTATTGGCCGTGGTTTCAGAAACTTTACGCCGCTGCTGCATGCTGGGGGATTGGAGCTAATTATCGATACGCAGGTTACTTAAAAAGCGCAAGACGGCAGGCTGCGAATTAAGTGCATGGTAGGCGATGACCACCCACCAGTTATGACCGAATATGCACTTGATATTTCATACAAAACAGTTATTTGATTTCTTCATTCTATTGTAATTAATACGTTGGCGTGATAATCCTGACGGGACTTTCGTGGCATTTGATTCTTTTTTCTTTTTTTTTTGTCCGTGGCACTTATAATGGTGCAGTTCAAGTTCTGCCTCGCCACAAGTGACCATGAAAAACAATGTTTTCACTTCACCTATTCGATAAAAGATATAAATGCATTCATTTGAATGGGTAAATTATTATTATTATTTTTTTTTTGCAATATTACAAAAAATACAATAAGTATGCTTGATAATTGAAAAAAATAAATGAATAAGAATGAATAATAATCATTAATAAATTAATTATATATATATATATTTATATATATATATATACATAATTTATTATATATATATATATATATATAATTTATTAGATATTATATCTATTATTATATTTTGTATTTTTTATATTTTATTATATATATTATTATATTTTAAGGCGCATGCTCTTTTCTCTTTTTTTGGGGGGATTACAAAAACTAGTCCATATCACTGGAAAAATAAGAAAAGAAAAGCAAAAAATGACTGCGCACACCAAATAAAGCCGTTATTAAATAAGTAATATCGCAACCCAGTTTCTCGTACCTTTGCTTTTTGCGACTCGCTCTTGTCCGAACATGTGACCCAATCGTCCAGCTTTGTCCATTTGTCCTGCATCGCCTGAGATCGTCTTTCCTCCTCTTTTCATGGAACACCCTGAGACAAAACAAAGTGATAAAATGACACAGGTGCAAAATAAAGTTCAAAAGGCCCCAACTATAATTACATCGCCGTTTTGAATTTAAATGAAGCCTGAAAGAATATGTAATCATAATCGCTTGTAAAAGCAGCGCGCTCTGTTCCTCCGTTGTTATTCCAAACTGTGCTTAACCGAGCTTCCCGCGGCGATTGTGCTCGAGTGGGGAAAGGATCGCAGAAAGGTCGAGCATGCTTTACTGCCCTAGCTAGCCTAGGCTAACGGGAAAGGGGGGGGGGTGATGACTTATGGATGTGCGCTTAACTCATTCACTACAAAAAAAAAGAAAAATAGATCTTTGACGTTTTTATCCGTCAATGGTAGTTAAGTGATGGATGGCAAAGGCAGCCATGTGCTTTTTCGCGCGTGGCTAACCTCGCGATGCACCGCGCTACACAAGAAAAGGTGAATTTCGATTTGAAAAGATCCAAAGCAAAGCGGCGTACATTGTTTTGGAGAGTACAGAGAGATGCAGACGTCAAAAGTTTGTTGTTTTTTGGGGGGGTGGGGGGTGGAGGGGGAACAAATGTCTCATATAGACGCGCAGACCTTTCAGGATCTTTGAAAGAAATAACTCGAGCTGCAAAAGTAACAATTTGTGGTATGTACTTTGATTTTTTTTGGGGGGGGGGGTTTTGTCCCCGTTTGCAAACTCTTGCTAACTTCCAAACTCCATCAGCATTGACAAATTCATTATATCGCCAAAGCAACGGCTCTTTTTGACTTTGCAAACAGGCTTTTAAGCCCACTCAGCATCATTCTTTATTTGTTTATCTCCTTCTCCACAGAAGGCAGGCTGACACGGATCCAGACCCCCCAAAATAGAGCTGCTCTCATCCCACTCCGATTACACACGTCGGTGTCTGGTGCCAAAAGGATCTCGCTCGCTCGCTCGCTTCCACGCACACACACACACACACACACGCAAAACCATTTTATGTGAACGTTATGTACAGCCAGTAAAAGAATAACGCATAATGCAACGAAAGAACTCCTGAGGGAGTTTTAAGAGGTCATATGCGGGGTAACGTTTACGATTCACTTTAATCATAAAAATGTATTCATGACACACAATACATTACGAAAAAAAAAAAAAAAAAAAAAAAGGCGGGGCCTGGACTGGTGAGTGACATGGGTGCCAACCTTTAAGCGTAAAAATAAAACGCCTCATATTCTATATTTTACCCAGTTTTTTTTTGTTTTTTTTCCCCAACTCTCCCGCCTCGTACAAATGAGCCTCGCCCCGTCATTTCTTCCGCACGAGGTCAACGGGGGTTAAAACGCGGCCATTACGGGACATTATGCACTCTGGCAGCTCAACGACACAATCAGACGTGAGGAACCGCGTTTGCCTCCGGGCTTCTTTTATGCTCACATCATCGTGTATGTGGGTCAAACATCCAGTGGACATGAGTGTAGTGAAGTCAAATGAGCTCGTCATTATTTTATGATGATTGCGATGTTGCGCTCGTGGCAATATCGCCACATATACCGCCTTTATAATGCGTCGCGAAATGCGCGGTAAATTGGCCGCCAGCGGAAGTTATTGGAAATGTTTGTGGGTTATTAGCATAAAAATTGAAGGACGTAAATGGTTGCAAATTTTGAGGGGGGGCTATTTAAAAAAAATTGTAATCATCTTTTGTGAAAGGACAGAGTGGCATCAGAGATCGCAATCAATCCCATTTAGGCGTCGGTTAAACCCAGGATTTGTATCCATTATTAAACAGCGTGAAGCCAGATTTGCGTATAATTTACAATCTGCCTCCGAGCGAGCGTTTAGCTCGGCGGTCGCTCCCGCTCACTTTCATGCGGCACTAACGAAGGAAAAATTCATAAATATCCATATTGTGCTCTTGGATTCGCTTGTGGACAACTTGGGCTGCATGCTTAGAAACGGGATTGTGATTTCTCCTCGTATGCATACAAAGTGACACATAACCGTATTATGCATCCACACACACACACACACACACGGACGAGGCTGCTCATGTGTGGTGTACCATCTGTGTCGTGAACAAGGAGTCCTTGCGTGCAAAAGGGGGGGGTTTCGCTTCTCATGTCCTCACGTACGCCGTTATGTTCGACACCTTCTTCTCCGTCTTTGCAGACGACATGATAGCTCCTCGAGACGCGTGCGCCTGGGGTGTATTTGTCCCGTGTGTACATTTCATCTCCACCCGTGGCAAGCGTGTTTCTGCACTGCGTCTAAAAAAGTGAAGTACTGCGCCGGCATTGTCAGCCGGGTTCTATACCCGAGCGTGAACAAAGAGCCTTTCCTGAGTTGTTGCGTCATGTCGTCCTTCAGGATCAATTTAAAGCGTGACGCAAACCAAGGAGGACTTATAATAAGGAAACCTTTTCTGGCTGTTTCCTTTCAGCAAGTATATTTACCGGAATTATTTGACGACTGATGAGTCCACGCTGGTTGAGCGTCGGGGTATTTGATACAATTATTCATGGCGGCGTTCCACTGAGGTGGGAAAGGACAAGACGGCGCAAGGGCCGGAATGAAGTTAGTAAATTACGCTTGTGTTTGGCTGCGGTGGAACTTTTGGGACGCAACGCGGGGGGGGCAGCCAAATATTTTGGCGGCCCGTTCACGTCAATTGATATGGCGCGAGACTCCTTGGCCTGCTATCAATATGCAAAGTAAACACATTTGACGGAACCTCATAAAATGTCATTTCAAACGAGCTGCGTTGTCGGCGAGCGCGAACTGGACTGACCCCCGCTCGCGACATCACCATCCATTTAAGATGAAAACTGGGATGAAATTAAAAGTTGGCCGCAACTCTCTCGACTCATCTCGCTTCGTGTTTGATGTCGCTGGCTTATGGGAAGTTACAAGCGCACTGCGGGTCTTGCCGGTCACGCGGGGTCAGGCAAAGGGCGGCTGTGGCGACCTGGAGTTGAATCGCGCTTAGCGGCGCTCGTTATGTCGCTGCTAAAATTTATATTTCAGTTTTTAACTACAGAATTCTTTTTATTAGCCTCTGTAATTGCTAAAAAATGTTGCTTTGGCGCCATCTTGTGGCATCTTACTGCCATAGAGCGACACTAATGCGACTTGAGCAGCTTCATTTCGACAAAGGTAGTGCTTTGGCACCAAACGGAGGCATCTTGGTGCCAAAAAAAAACTATGTGGATGTGGGTTGAGGAGCTTCATTTAGACAAAAGTAGTGCTTTGGCAACAAATGGAGGCATCTTGGCGCCAGGACCTACTCCATGCTAAACGTGAGTTGAGCAGCTTTATTTAGACAAAAGTAGTGCTTTGGCACCAAATGGAGCTATTTTGGTGCCAAAAAAAATTGTTGATGTGGGCTGAGGAGCTTCATTTAGACAAAAGTAGTCATTTTGAAAAAAAAAAATGTCCTTTTGCTACCATTTTGTGGCCTCTAGAGGTAATTCCCGAACACAGTACAGGTTGTGCAGGTGCGCCTAATCGTCTGACCGGTCCTTTTTTTTTTTTGCACAGTCTACACACTTTTGGAGCACCGCGTTTAAAATATTTTCCCTCCACAGAGCTGTCACAAAGATGAATGGCTAAGCGACAGAGCTGAGGATCCATCGATGGCGCGTTCACAAAAAAAAAAAAAATAAATAAATAATGCAGTCATACTGGAAGCCGTTTAAAAGCATCACAGGCAAGAAATAGAAGCTTGATAATCCCGAATACCTCTCAGCCACTTTGCACACCCTCCCCAGACAATAGATTACCCTTTTTCCAAGCGCACCCCCGATGAATTTTCCGTCGGCCGAATCTCCAGGGGAGTGCGGGCGGACAGCATCCCAGATGGCGATGTGTTGGCTCCTGCTGAAGGCGACTGTTGTCCCCACACGACCTCTGACATTCCTTCAATCAGCAAATAAAAAAGAGAAGAAGCATTTCATGATGACAGAATAAAAAAAATAAAAAAAAGAATTTGGAGATCACGGTTAAAGCAAGTGGTTACTCCTTTTAGATGGCTGAAACGTTTGGATTAACATTTACTATCTCAGATCTGGATGCTAAGTTCAACAATCAGACGCGCCGGGTAGATTGCAGGACTGTCATTTTTGACACGGTCATGATCACCAAGAATAGAAATGGCGACAAAACACACACGTCGGGTCGGGTAAAGCTAAAGTCACAATTGGCGAATTGGAGCTGACCGATTTTCTCGAGGTCGATGCCGACACCCATGTCACTCACCCCGCGGGCCAAATCGCACCTTTTGAAGCCACATTGAGTGAATTGTGTAACGGGCTCATTTTTGGTGTTTAAAATCAATTATGATCCAATGAGAGAATCGGAATAATCAATTCTAAAAATATTTGATAGTTACAGCTTTATTCAGGCAATACTTGTTCCATAATACGAGAGGATATTTAAAAAAAATAAAAAAAATAAAATGGAAGGACGTACGTGATGGAAACAAAAGATTTGAGAATGCAGGTGGGGGAAGCCTCCATTATGTAATCCAACGGCGACGGTGCTTTTCGAAAGTGGAAATGGATGAGCACAGTATATGTCTGCAGTACTTCAGGGGGACTGGCGCAACTTTATGAGGCAATAATGGTCCCACAGCGCCATCTGTTGATTGCAAGGGGGAATAAAATGAGCACGCGTTTGGTTAGGAAAAAATAAATAAATAAATAATATTTTTATTTATATATATATTATATTTATTATATATATATATATATTTTTTTTTTTTTTTTTGGTGGGATTTATCTGCTTACCTATGGCTCGAATGTAAAAAATGTAGGAGTATTTCTCCCCCATCCCGTGAGCATTCAAGGCAACAAGGGAGTCAATTACTGAAAATGTGACACATTCACTTCTAATTGGAGTGTTATGTTTGTCCTCTCTTGGCACTTAGAGACATTTTCCCTTTCCAGTCATTCCCTTCTCACGCAGAAAAGCACTCGCCAAATCGATAAGCGCTCATTGATCAAGGAGCCATTAAACATTGGGAGATTAGACACAAACGTGGGAGCTTTCCTGAAAATTATCGATTGGGATGAAGACGCGTCAATCGTCCCTGGGGCGGCTAAAACAAAACAAAAATGAAAACGCAGGAGGAAATCAATGTTTATGTCACCCAATGGATGGCACATACAAAAGCCTGCAAAGTCCGTTTATCATAAAACAATATTGAGCCTTTTTACCAGCTGCTGCTTTGCACGCTCACAATAATCCAAAATGAATTATACCGTCGTTACCATATAAGGCCATAATTCGTCGTCGTCTCCTTTGCAGCAATAATAGCCAAATCTTTTCTTCTTCGTCTGCTTCTTCTGGAAATGGAAATAAAAGTGCTATTTTTGGGGGCATCTTAATAAGAATGTAATCTACTCGACATTATGCCAATTGCATTCCAATTGGCCTGTTATTCTTTCATGCGGAAATGAACAATGACTTATCTTTTTGGCGTTTCCTCCATTATTAAAAAAATAAAATAAAATTAAAAAAATCGAAAGTCCTAGAGAAGTTCATTGGAGATTTCCAGATTACCACCTCAGGCATGTTTGATGGGATTTGATGACATCCACCTTTTATCTGCCAGTGAAAAAAAAATCACCCCACTCACAAGAAAACAAGAATTCACGTGCACTAACAGCACACATGTATTCCCGCGAGGGAACGTCACATGACCACGTTCGGCTCTCGCAAGAAAGAACGTTCCCACGGGGAACACGGGCTGCCTTATAATTGGCGACAGGCTTCAAATGTGGACTCCGATTGAATTTCGATTCCTTCCTTATTAAGACAGCGAAGGGAAAGACGCTCGGATATCCAAAGCCAGCCACCCGCTTTGATCGACCTTGCCCCTAATAGGAGCGCCACTTGCGCTTCTTCTTTTTTTTTTTTTTTTGTACACTCCAACACTCCAAATGAGAGGAATTACAGTTTGAAATATGTCTAAAGCGAGGGAGGAGTCAGACAAAATGACCGAAAATTGTCCTTCCCATGGCGGCATCAATAACCTGAAAAAAAAGAGCTGTTGGGATATTTTAAAAGTGTTTATTTAAACGGACGTACAGGAGGAAGGTCAAACCGCCGTTTGAGAATTGTTTTTTACTTTATTACGTAATACTTAGAGATTGAGTGCATTTTTGTATTTTTTTTTTAATGTGCATTCTATATTTATTAAAAAAAAAATACTTAAACTAATAAAAAATTAACTAAAATGAAGCATTCTCAAAAAAATTAAAATAATAATAATTAAGACAAATTAAAAAATGACTACCATGAAAAATCCAAAACCTTAGCAGCAAGATCCCACAAGGTGGCGCCAAATAAATACTCCTATACTAGGCGGCATTTTGGCTTAAGCACAAAAGCAGAAGTCAGTTTTTCAGCGAATAATAGAAGATAGATTTTAAAACCACGATATATATATCTATATATGTAATAAAATAAGTAACTTTAATTAGTAGCACTGTGAACCGCATGCTTTATAATGAGATGCGCAACCTTCATCCATTCGCATGCACTCTCACACCACTTACGCACAAAAACGACATTGTTCTCAAGTAAGTCTGCCACCGCACAAATACACGGAAAATAAAGTAGAATGCTGCATATTAGCCACCTTGCCAGGAAGGATTTCTGTGCGGCGCAGTTAAATCGCTCACAATTAGCGAGCGACGCACAGTGAGTGACTCTTGACTGTTTACACCGATGGAGCCTTTGCGCAAAGTGCTTATTAAAAGCCCGTAAGAGGGCAAAGACGAGAGGGTACGTATGACTGCATTATATACGCTCATTTCTGTTAGCCTGTTTATGGCGTTTCACGTTGTGTGTTAGCATTAAGCGAGAACACATTGGTGAATAAGTGCACGATTAATTGAAATACCTCGGCTCCACCGCTGACATCCTCTGACTTTTCCTGCAAGCAATTTCCTCCCCTAGTTTTCCTTTTCATATCTTTACTGTCACCCGTGATCCTTTCCGGCCATTACGCTCGCATTCACCTGTCAGCGGCGCCCATTCGGGGGCGACCTGACCCCTATTTGGCGTGAGGGCAACATTGCGGACCGCCGCCTGCCAACAAGACTGACGTACGTCTACGTGTATGCATCATAATGACAAAATAACACAGAAATATATAATGCTGCAACACTTGAACCGAGCAGTGCAAAAATTGAATGTCGAAGCCCCAAATAAAAATCGCCCCCACAAGAAAAATAGCACTGTATGGCATTGTACATGATAAAAACAAACACTCGTATTACTAATAGATGGTGGAAATTATTACAGTTTACGCATCTTGATGAATGAATTGCGCCTTTTGCTGTTCATGCCTCGGCCACAAGGGGGCCTCATAATACACACATGTGAAGGAGACTCGCAATTTTGGGGAAATGTGCAATTCTAGTGGTCATTTTTTGCAAATAAAGAATACAAACGAGTATTGTCACACTTCAATTCACCGCTATATCGATGCTAGTTTTGTTAGCACATCTATGGTGTTTTGCTTTCAGTGTTAGCGGCAAGATAATGATAAAATGATATGATTATTTTTTTAATACACTTGTAATTCATGTCATTTGTTTTATGTTTAGTTTGACACAAAAGTTTAAATGGGCCACTCTTTTTTTTTTTAAATGTTGACATTTTCAAACGCAAAAGCCCTCACGTGAAAAACAAACAAAATATATTTTTGGGTGATTGTAGTTGCGTCATACTGAGACTGTTTCCAACATAGCAATGCTACGGAGGGCTTTTTAAAAGTATATTCGGACTTAAAAACACAAAAACACATTGCCATCTCAAATATTTTCATTTACATAATCGATACAATAAAAAAAATCTAAAAAATATATATATTTGTTAGCAGCTTAGCCTGGTGTTTGTTTACCTTCACAATCTTCATCTTGCTTGCAGCTTTCTTGTACACGCGAGGGTGACGCCTGGAGAAAAACAAACATAAAAATATAAAGTACACCGTTGGAAGCAGAAAGCATATTTATGAAGATGGAAATTGCATTAATAGTTTCTTTAAAACAACAAGAATAGAAGTTAAATTGTTCCTCACCCATGAGGCCATCGACCGCGTTGGCGTTAATCATCCACATGGAGTTCGGCGGCGGTGAAAAGGTAACTCCAAAGGGGTGTATCATATAATTTGTTGGATTTTTATGATTTGACTTTAATGCAAAATTTATAATAATGTATTAAACAATTGAAAAAGGCGAAAAGAAGAGCGGCGGATGTATCGAACGCAACAAACAGTTACACTGGAAATGATTGAGCAACTCTGTCAGCTGGGAAGGACAACCGCAGACGAAAGTGTAGCGACGCTAGCTGGACAAGTGCGGAACTGCAGGCAGGCGCCGCCCAATTCATCAGCAGAAACGCCCGGAAAAAAAGCATATTATTATACACGCAGGGAGGCACGAGCATTAGTAGTAGATGAAAAAAAATCATTACAAGAATGTTTAATTTTAACTTAGTTGTGGACTTCTAACAGAACTAAATTAAATCTATATTACTTTAAGTTGTTTTAGTGTAATTACATTTTTTTTATAAATGTTGTACACTAACAATAACAATGACATGATTGTTTTTTTTTTGTTTTTTTTATCTAAAATATTCAAAGATGTTGGTACATTTTTGTTTGGTACATTCAGGGAGGCACCACTAAATTAAAGCAAATTTTAATCAGTTGGTTTTGTGTCACTAGCCATATTTTTTTACGCTGAAAAAAATGGCGTCATTTTTTTAGATATTGAGCAGAAAAGCTGAAAAAAAATTTACGAAATATATTACTGTTGTACTTATTATCTTATTAAGAAAATCTGATGTGAATGGAAAGAAGTTAGCATTTGCATCGCTGATTAAAAATAAAAAAATTAATTAAATAAAAAACATATAAAATATTAACAGAAATATCCAATTCAACATCTGAATTTAAATTAAAATAACCAAAAATATCTGTAAATGTTATTTCATTTCCTGTACGTCCTTTTTTAAAATATATATTGTCCCAAGTGTTCTCCAAATTAGGTCAACCTACTATTAAAAATAAAATAACAAAAAAGTACTGGATGGAAATATAAAGCAAGCAGTTCTACTTTTTCTGGCCCGAGTGGGTAATACCTCGTCACCATGAGCTCCTCTTCTCGTCTGGTCCAAATCAAAGACATCTCTCAGCATCTTTTGTGCTCCATTACCCCGCACCGCCCATCAATGTGCATTTCTCCTTATTTTCATCATCACTTCCACCTTCTTCTTCTCTTCCTCCTCCTCAATCAGGCTGCAGGTTTGAGAAGGTCAGCGGAAGATAAGTGCAATTCGTATCCGTCTGGCATCTTGTTCGCCCGGCAGATTGCTTCTGCCCGCAGTCACGCCAGTGGACAATTCACCTCTCACCCTCACTTTTGTCTTCAATCTGCCTTTCAAAAAAGGTCGACTTCAATCCCTGTGTGAGTGTAACCGAGCTACCGCGAGATCAAATGACCCGTTACTGATATTTGCGAAACCTTCAAATGTGCGTGATAAGACTGTGAAATTAATATTAAATAAGTTTGACTCGTTACCGAAATAAATGTTAGAAAACAAGAAATGTACGATGTGGGATTTTTGGGGGTGTGTGTAATTCAGTGATTCTTTCTCACACCACTAGAGGGCGACCACTGCTACGATTCATGATAAAAACCTACATAAACTGTTAACTAGTCAGCTTTCCAGAATCTGAGGGGCCCTAAAACAGACCCATCATGTGCACCAAGCTGTCCCCTTGGCAACTTGGGGCTACTCTAGGTAGAATAGGTCACAAAACGAAAAAAGTGGTGCAGAATTTTTCATTTCGTGTTTATTTGAATAGGAACAAATGTCACAACATAGATAAAAAAAAAATCCCCAATGCAAAGCATAACGAATAATTTTTGTTTCTATCAGGGCTTTTAAACGAACAAACAAAAAAAAGTAGTAGTGATATAAAAATACAAACCCAAAATGATGAATGCAAATGTATTGTACTTAACAAATGTACTGCACTGGATTAACAAAAAAAAAAAAAAAGGTTTAAGTCACAATGACATTACACACAGTTCGGACATTTAATTAAGCAATTCTTTCATATACCACTAGAGGGAGCCCACGTGCTACCAGAGTTAACAAGAGACAAAATCTTTCTGGCCCATCATATTGTTTCCATGGAAACATATGCCTGCCAAGGAAATCGGAAAGATTTTTTTCCCCATCGTGTCCTCTGTGGCTCAGTTGTCGCGCAATCATTACATAAGCTAACACGCCAACGACAAATCAACAGCTACCTCCTCTTTGCCGCCACCTGCTGTTCGGGTGATGTCATTTCCCTAAATAAATGACACACTTTGCCTTCGCCTCATTTGCCGCACGGTAAGCCATCGCATATTACACAAATAAGCATCCCCCCCTCCTGAATTGCACCTAACAAATGAGTTTAAATAAGGCCGTTTAGGTGTAAGTGCGCCACTTCATCACTTTCCAGCGTAATCGTTATCGGGGACCGACGCACAAGTGGCCGGCTCGCTGAATTATGCATGTTTGTTTGTTGCTTTCATTACGCCAGCAGGCGTCTGCGGCGGAATAATGGAGGATTTGCCAGCGTTATTATGTGGCGCTTCCTCATACTTTCCGCTTAGAGGGATGATGAGCGCTTTGGGGGCCTCTTGGCGTCACGCATCGCCGAGACAAGCTTCGTGTTTCGTATTTCTGCCCCGTGAGCCGTCGCTTGTACTCATGTGCCGATTGGGATCCAGCTGTAGTGAACAGGCAGTCCTATTAAAAAAATAAAATAAAATAAAAAATAAATGACATAATACATCCAAGAAGCCAAGTTTCACCCAAAAACAGCATTCAGATCTCACACAAAAAACTAAAAAGTGTCACACTCACCCCAAAAACATTTTGTGGGAGCGTGAAAGTTTTTGTTTTTTTTGTAACTGTGAGAGAATTTTTGTGTGAGACGCAAAAGAGATTTTTTATGAGATTTTTGAGGATGAGTGTAAGTTTATGTGAGTAGTTTTTATTGTTGTGTGAGATTTTTGTGAATGGGAGACATTTTTTTGGGAGAGCGAGTTTAGTACGAGAAGTTATTTTTTATGTGAGAGATTTTTAGTGTGAGAAACATTTTGCGCTACAACAGCTCAACATGTGTGAGTTTTTCAGTTTGTGAGTGCCATTTTAGTAAGACCGAGGGTTTTTGTGGTTATGGAAATTGAGAGATTGTGAGATTTTTTGATGGGGATGTGTGAGCAGAATGAGAGATCTTTTATGCGTTTTTGGGGGTGAGTGTGAATTTGTGTGTGGGGGGTGTGTGTGTGAGATTTTTTTTGTCATGTGAGATTTTTGTGAGCAGGAGATATTTTTTTTTGGTGAGTGAGTTTTTTGTGGGGGCGTTGAGAGGTTATTCACAGTGTGAGAGATGTTTTTTTTTCATGAGAGACATCTTAGGGTATAACAGCTCTACATGTGTGAGGTTTTCAGTTTCTGCTGCATGAGAGGTTTTTTTGGGGGGGTGAGCATACGAGTCTTGAGAGATAAATGTAATATTCAGCTTATACAGCCTTTGATTAAGCAAACACTTTTTTTTTGCTCTCGTATTGGATGTCATTAGAGTATGCAAGAAGTGTATTTTCAAAAGTTAGCTTCGCAGCTTGATGAGAAAAGCCGCTTGAGTTTGACAGACGTGCATGGCTTGGTGCTTTCCGGCTTGACAGCCAGTCGGCAGAATTCCCAGCAGGACTCCGGAGGCCCGCTGTTAGCCTGGCCGCCATCCGCTTCTTGCTCACAGGAGGAAGCGCCAGGGCCCCCCCCGGTGGTCCGTAACGAGCTGCGGAGCCAGCACCTGCATGCACCGCACTAAACCCACGCTGACACTCGGCCTTGTCTCAAGACAAGCCCGAGAGTTGACACTTATCTCCGTGCAGGGCGATGACAGATATAGTTCAACAGCAGCAAACCTTTTTTTTTATTTAATATATGAGATAATGTGACAAGAATATATTCTTTATCATCTGCAAAGAACGACTAATATCACAGAGTCTATTATTTATACCGATATGTCTGTATTATACTGCCCCCAAATGGCCAAGTTGCAGACACTGGAAGGAGTGTCGTTGAAATGAAGCAAAAACTGTGAGTAAAAAAAGTCATAATAATAATTCATTATATTCAATTTAATTATGTCATGGGGGAACAATTATTTGAGATACAAATCTGGTCACGGAAGGTATTTAACTTGGATTCTAAGGCACCATCGTATTTATTTAGTTTTTCTTTTTTACCTAAAAAAAATAAATTTATTATCAATTATTTTATTTCACATTTTTTTTAAATGGATGTCATCTGAATATTGATAACTACAGAAAATTTTTTTTTATTGAGGCATAATTTCAACTAAACTGCAGTTCATGGACAAAAATATTGGGACATAGGGCCATTAGCTGTTTTGTATTTTATTTGCAATCTATTTTTATTTTCATTTAAATGCATTTTTCTCTTCATAGCATACTTTTGAACTCTCACACACACACTCAGAGTCATGCAGTTTTGCTGATTTCAATAAATTAGTTGATTTTGAAATTGATTGAATTGAGATCAATGTTACATCTCGCCGCTATAGTGCCATCTGCTGTCCATTATTAGAATCGTTTCTTCATTTCAGACGACATAAACCCGCACGCGCATGTGGCTGTACAAGTGATGTTGAAAACATGAGATGAGAGCATCAAAACACACCTTGAAATTGCAGCCAGAGATTGGATTGGAACATTTAGAAGCAAACACGTGAGAGCTTCGAACTCGCATCCAGAAAAAGCAATACAAGAAGTGGTTATATTGAACCAATCAGATAAGCATATCACAATCGGGCCATTTAATCATGCCGCATGCTCCTTTTGCAAACGTTGCCGTAAATAAGATCCTCCGGCTGGATAATTCGAGCACTTAAAACAACACGCCGCCGTGGCGTATCAGTGCGACGAGCCAGACAATTCGCTGCGATTGTGTCTCATTAGGCCTAATCTGCAGAGGCGATAGTGCCGAGTCTTTAACTAATGATCTCCGCAAACAATAGATGTCCTGCGGAGAAGCTGCTGTGAGATGGGAATATATCTGCTGCCGCACTGCGTGTCACGATTTGGAGAGCTTGAGAGCTGATTGGTGGCAATATAAAAATATTTTTTATTATTTATTTTTTTTACACGTTAGAATGTGATTTTTTTTTTTAAATATTCATGATTATTGGAAGTGCAGAATATGGATGAAATAAAGTGGATATAATGTGGGGTGAAGTTGCGAACAATTAATAAAGCTTCATTGAATAAATACTGAAAAAAATAAATAAATAAATAAATAAAAACCCGGATATGGGTCAAAAAGCACCGAACATGTTCAAATGTTCCAAGTGGCTTTCAGAGCACCTTATTAGGCAATTTAGCATGACCATGACAACCCCATGTCAAAAAATTAAGAAAAGAAAATGTCACTTACGTTGACAAACCAGCAGATGGCAGCATCCACAAATGACATGACTGGCCTCTCCGTGTACAGTCCATCCATGTACGGCCAGATGGCACAAATTGCTGTCAATAGAAACCAAAATATATTTCAAGTTTTGAAGGGCAAGTGTGAGGACAGCAGCATTGTCTAATTTGTTCAGGGAGTAAAGCTTCTCGTGGGGACATAAATTCGATCAAGCCATGCACCTTCACTCCTATTTATGCATGTGATGTTGTCGTTGTCACGTTTTCTACTCTAACACGTTCACTGTGCGTGCGTGTGCACTCACGCGTATAATTATAATAAAACAAACGCATTAAATGAAACCGCCACGGGCCTGGGTGTGTGTGTGTGTGTTTTTTTTTTTTTGCCTTTTTTTAACACG
The DNA here is from genome assembly GCF_059441095.1 of Idiotropiscis lumnitzeri. Taxonomy (NCBI): domain Eukaryota; kingdom Metazoa; phylum Chordata; class Actinopteri; order Syngnathiformes; family Syngnathidae; genus Idiotropiscis; species Idiotropiscis lumnitzeri. The sequence continues at coordinate 3,480,556 of NC_142392.1, forward strand.
CCCCAATAAACTCGAGATTCTCTCCATGAGCACACAATCCTAATTTTTGCCTCTGTGCATGCGTGTGTGTGTGTGTGTGTGTGTGCCGGGGTGTGTGTGTGTGTGTGTGTGCCCTTGACACCCCCCCTCTTCTGTGTGTGTGTGTGTGTGTCAGCTTTTGCGTGTTTTTTTTTTTTAATGCATGAGCACATCAGTGGGAGAGCCGCTCCCCTTTTTATCTGCACCCGGACACACGCACACGCACACACACGCGCGCCAAGAAGCGGGGGGTCTCCGTGGGGACTCACACATACAATAGACATGATAATTACATGTGAGATGTTGCCCTGTTGCACCTTCACTTACTCTGGAGGTATTTCAAGGTCGAAGGCAGTCTTTTATTTCCAGGATTTACCTGCACAGTCGGAATAAACGCAAAATGGGACATTGCACCGGAGGGAATTTTGGCCCCAGCTTTTTGCTCCCAAATGAATGCGTGATTTTGAACGCGCACGTTGAACATCGTGGCGTTTGCGGTTACAAGCGCAATGTGAATCGATCGCTGAGAGCACTTGAGATGTAATGTGGCCATTTCATTTAGTCCTGAAAGTGGTTTGAATTATTGACTAAGAAATCGGTCATACGGATATCCATGAAGGGCTGCAAATAACTATTCTTTTAATAATCGATTTTTTTCCCCCGATTAATCGATGAATAGGATGATTCGATTTATTTAAAGAACAGGACATGGTTTCAAATTGATAGTGCAGGAAATACACAAATGTGAATTAATTATGATTTAGTCACGGATTTTATGAAATATCAAATTCCCTCACTTTATAACGATCACAGCGCCTCCTGTGTGTGATAGGAAGAAACTGATTTTTTTTTTTTTTTTTTTGCATTTATCAACGCGGGCGTGGCTGCCATTTCCGCCGGAGGCAGGGGTAGAAGAGGGGGGGCAGGCGGGGGGTCTGCAGCCGTGGTCTGCCCGGGGGGGCTTGTGGATGCTCCAGTGATGGATGAAGAGTGACAGATCAGGGTTAGCCGCCAGGGGAGTCCATTTTCTTCGCAGTGAACGCAGAGATATAGCAAGAAGAGAGGAAGGCGTGAAGAGAAGAGGACCCCTCCTCCCCCTCCTCCTCCTCATCTACACTCTCTCTCTCTCTCTCTCGCCCTCCACTCCGGTGCATCAGTGAGCTTCAGGCGGCTCCACGCCGCATTGACGCTGCTCCATCCCGCTCAAGTCACACACAGCGACTCAAATAGTGGACGCTGGATTTTGGATCTTGGGTGGCTGCCTTCCACGGATATGCAACACATCCCCTCCTCTTCCGTCCAATGAGGAGGCGCAGCCCACTGCCCGGCGATGATGAATGCAGATGCGGCACGGCAACACATTTGGATGTAAGCCATAACTTTGCGCTTGATGAACGCGGCCATTTGTTTGTGTACATCTTGACTGAGACGGCAATTCTACCGCGCTGTCTCCAATATGGCTGTTGACTGAACGGAAGAGAGTACATGAAGGCGCACTTTCTGGATTTCCAACTCCGCAATCCCCCCCCACACCATGCAGATCCTCTCACCCGGGATGTTATTTGTGTTATTCCTCGTCAATGCACATGTGTGTTTGTCCGTGAGAAACGGCGGGCACGTAAAAGAGGACGTGAGCCCGCACCCCGCCAGGACTTCTAGCGGGTCACCCCGGGACGTTCGGCAAAACAAAGCCAGAGACCGCGCCACAGGTGAGTCCCCGGCGGAGCTGCAGGCAATCCTCCGAGGGACCTTTAACTCCTCGTATCCGTGGAAACGAGGGGCGGCGGGGGAAGTGAGGCGTTTTGCACGCAACAAGCACGACTTGAATAGGACGGTGACATCGGTGAAGGATGCTGTCTCACATTGGGACCTGACGCGCCACCGTAGTAAGAGGATAAAGTTGAATGGCGGGGTGAGTGGTGCGGGTGCGCCGGCAGGTGGACATCACAATGCGCCAAAGCCCTCCTCAATGGGAGGAGGGAGGCCCACGGAGGGAGATCGACACAGGAGGGGTACAAAAGAGGAGAAAGCTTGGAAGAGGGGGCGAACCCGCCTGAACAAAAGCTCAGGGGCTCTGGCGTCGCCATGGGAACCTATCCCCAAGCCGGTGGCCCTCACAGCCACCGACGCGCCCTTTGACATCTTCACCAGAAGGCCCGAGCGCTTCACCTTCCGGGAGGAGAACCCGTGGGACGCCACGCCGATCACGCCGCCCGGCTCGCAGGACTTCGGGGACGAGCTCAAGAACCCGTTCTACCCCGTGACCAGCGAGACGTACGGCGCTTACGCCATCACCTGCGTCTCCGGGTTGATCTTCCTGGTGGGCATCGCGGGCAACGTCGCCATCTTGTGCATCGTGTGCCAGAACTATTACATGAAGAGCATCTCCAACTCCCTGCTGGCTAACTTGGCTGTGTGGGATTTTGTGCTCATCTTGTTCTGCCTGCCCATGGTGGTCTTCCACGAGTTGACCAAGTCATGGCTGCTGGGGGAGGTCACCTGCAGAGTGGTGCCGTATATGGAGGTAACATGATTTCAATCTTAACACTGTCAGAAAAAAAAGGATACATTTTTGCCTCTAAAGGGTCACTGAGACAGAATCCTCATAGGTATACTGATTTTACCCCTTAAACGGGGACCTTTAAAATTGTACAAGGGGTGCTTTCTAGGTCAGGGATGGGCAACTTATATAAACACTTCCCTTACCCCGCCTGAAAAGTTTGAAGTTGTCATAACATCATTGGCAGACATCACAGGAGCACCTGTTCGTCCCTGTTAGCCTAATGCTAACACCGACTGGCTAGCGCTATACATGATGCAGATTTTTTTTTTAATGTAAAATCAGCTTGAAAGGAAATCAGCCTTTTTCTCCATGCATGATGATGTAATTACAATCTTAGACTTGTCAGAACCTCGTTTAGGATCACACGTCCCACGACCTTTTCCCGCAAACATCGTCAATCTAGGCCTCCCTCACCTCAATCTGTCATTTCCCCGCACTGGCAGCCACCTTTGAATGACAGGTTGTTTACATCATGTTGATTCCTTCCCCTTTGTGCGCTCATCGCAATTCCATCAGCGTCACCTGACAGGAGATGATTCCCTTTTGTATTTAGAAACGGGTTGTTTTCAACGCGACGGTTTTGTTTTTTTTTGGGAAGGGCCATTGTCATGAGGACAGCATATGAAGGCGGGTTTGAAGGCTTTCCTTGTGACATAAACAAAGCGAGCAGAGCAAATAAGGAAATGAGCGAGTCTTTTTTTATCTTTGTTGTCAATCTTGAATATAAATTTCAAAGGTGTACTGATTTTACCCCTGAAACGGGGACACACCCCAAAACACTGACTGACGTCGTCACCAAATTCCGCGAGGAAGTGTCAGCATCTGGCCTATCTAACTCGGCACGCATGCACTACCACGAAGCCGCAGATAACGATGCCTTCGGTGAACCTGTTTTCATTCGGACGACAAGCGGGGCGGAGATTTGGGATGCAGCCAGCCTGTATTATTTCAGATAAGCTGAGTTGTCATGCGGATGTCAGACGGTGGTGCACAGAGCAGCACATTTGTATGAGCGGCTGTTCAGGAGAGCATTTTGGATTACTTACACACGATTGAAATGCTCTCAAACGCGACTAACGATTGTTTTTTGGTTTTTTTCAGTTTTATAATGCGCTACTGTAATGCACTCGTACGTTTGGGAAATGTTCTTTGTTTTTTTATTTAGGAATTTCTGCAGCGTAAGAAGAAGGAAGGTCATTTGGGAATTAACGTGTATTTTACTTAAATATGAAATTATTTTTATTTCGTTGTAGTGTGTTTTGCACTTGACAAATATTCCATATTTTAAAAAAACTAAATCCAAGACTAAAACTACTCAAATCGCAACATAACAACAACTGAAAAACCCACTCCAAAACTAATTAAAAGAAATTTAATTTAAAAACCAAAGTCAAAACAAAATAAAAACAATAAAAATACTATTTAAAAAATATTTAAAAAACTAATTATTAAAATATTTATGATAAATTTCCATACATTAAAAAAACAACTAAAACTAATACTAAAACTAATCTAAATTAAAATATAATTTATGAAAAATGAACACTTCTGAAATGACTTTGCTCACATACACTCTTGATCTGCTCTCATGCACATTCCTGAATTCCTTTCACACATTGTTTTGTTTTTGCGGGGACTTTAAAGCCTGCAAAATAACAACCAGCAAAGGAAGCATTTCGATAGCTGCAGGGGACAGGGATTGTTCTGTTCCACTTGGAGCTAGAGTGACAAAATAATCTCAAGGAAACATAATAGCAACCAAAGCATACTTGTAGGACACGTCGACAAACAGTTAGCATTCCAAAGCGCGATAAGATTGTTGTTATAATTGAAATAAACGCCCCGTGTCTTATTGCCTTAAATGCGCAATGTCACACATGGTCACGCATTATTTTTTTTTTGAAGCTATAGTGGGAGACGAGAACACCAACACGCACACGCTTCTTCCCATCTGGCGTCATGCTAATTGCCTCTCATCATCTGGGAACACAAATCTAACAAGTCCCTCAAGGCGCGTGAAATCCGAGGTGAGTCTTTTGGCAGTTGGCCAGTGACAGTCGTGCTACGTGATCAATATGTCACGTGTCAACGACGGCGTCATAAACATACGACGAAGGGATTTTTCATTAGGATTTTATTAGGTACACCGACTTGTTCTAAGAGCCAAAGAACGGACGGATGCATTACGAATCCTAAGGGCATGCTATTTCGCTGTTTTTTTTGTTTTTTTTTTTTTTCTTTTTTTTTTGGTGGAACGTATTTTTGGAGAAAAAAAATCATTCTTAGCTTTGGTTTGTTTATTCTATTTGGACTTTTTCTTTTTGAATATTCAGTTGTTTTGAATTCATTTTTAGAGGGATTACTATTTTTTTACTAGTTTAAATTTTTCTCAAAAATGCTTCATTTTAGATTTTATTAATTTTAGTGTTTTAGTTTTTTCCACCAAAATGCTTCATTTGAGATTTTATTAGTTTTAGTGCTTTAGTTTTTTGGTTTTTTTTAACAGAATAAATAAATAAAAATCTATTGAATATAAACCCTGACAGTTTATTTACGTAATGAATTGACAAAGTTTACGATAATTATCGTCTTAGTTATGGTCAAATTGAGTTTTGCACGCAAAATATTTTATAAACGTAAAATGTCGTTTTTTTTTTTTTTTTTTCTAATTAGTCTCGTTAACCAGACACCAGAAAATTTGGTGAGATTTACTCATTGACACGTTCCCATTGGTTGACTTTGAGGCAGTTTTGGCATCGTCATTTTCTCGTCCGCTCGAACACATGCAAAGTTTAGTGGGGCATGCTTATCCGGCAGATGGGTAGAACGGCCTTCCCTTCCCTTCCCTGCACTGATCGCTGCCCGCAGCGATTCTCCCTGCATCAGCTATCTGTGATTAGACAAAAGCCTCGAGGGAACACACACACACACACACTCACCGGCTCGCACACATTAAGTACAGTGTTGAAGCGTTCGGTCGCCTCATTCGACAGCTACTGCAGCGACATGCCACTAAATGAGACGCGGAATATAAAATTGCACATCTGTCCAGACAACCTGGAAAAGTGACTTTAGCGGCAGCTCAAAAATTAGAGGCAAATGTTTTTTTTTTCCAGCTCCAACGGAAATATGCCCAGGACTGTGATGTAATTTAATAGAAGAGGAATTTATTGTCCAGAAGAAAGTGCCCGTGAGATGCTATAAAACGCAGGGAGCGGCATCACTAAATGGAGCTTTTGATATTTGATCTCATGAGAGGCTCTACTTAGACTAATTATTGGATTTCATTTTGTTGCACACTGCTCCAAGCCTCAAGGCAATTCATATAAAACATTATTAGGGCATATCATCAAATCCTGAGCGCCTTTGTCCAGAAGTGCGTGGTGGTATGGTGGAACATTTTTCAGCCCCCGGGCGCATCTTACAAAAAAGTAGACTGACAATTTCGTTGAGGTCATCTGATTTCACCAGTTTGGGACAAAATTGCTGAATCTTTGGAAAAATTGATTCAGTGAAGCCGACGTCATGATCCGCAAGGGGGAATCTTGCAGTCCCCAGCAAGTCTATTTTGGTTTCCGGGAAAAGACTCCTTCCACTATTTTACTGACCCGCCACCTTGAATGACAAAAAAAAAAAAAAAAAATCCAACATACCATTTTATTTGAGATGTCAGAAGGCTTGACCCATTTGAAGCAGCCAATTATCCGACACGCCCCGGCTGGCAGATGGACGATGGTTGAGTTAAGGTCTGGTGAGGCTTCTATGGCAACACACACACACACAAAGATGAGTTGAAGTGTGTTGTGTGTGCACACTATCCTTATTCATCCTCCGGCGAACTCTCGTTCCCGTTGACAGTGACGGCGGTCACATGACCCAGCCGGCTCCACCAGTGCTCGTTTGGAGCCAATTAAGAACGCGCAGCCTTTGTGGCACCGTCGCACCGAACCTTTAATCAGGAAGTTAATGACCTTTTATTGAATAAATGCACCGAGGGACACCTGCTGCTCGTATCAATGACCACAACATAAAAAAAAAACATGTTAGCGTCTTAGTCCAAGATTAATGCTGACAGCAGAACGGGATTTTGGAATTCAAAACCAGACCGTCGCAGCAGACTTGAGTAATACCTGGCTAATAATAGCCGTTCCAACGTATAAATTATACATGAAGCGAAATTACGTTTTAAATATGGATGTTTTCCCCGCCTTCCGATGAAAGTGAGCTGACAAAAAGAAGAAAAGTAAAATAAGTGACACTCTGAGTGACTTTGTGTCACGGGGCTTTTCTTCCCATTTCGATTCTTCTTGTCGCTGTTTTCCCCGGCTCATCTGCATGAAATCCGACCCCCCCCCACCCCCTGAACACGGCTTTGTCACGCCACCAAAAGCTCGACTTTTGGACGTGTCTCTTTTAAATCACCACCCCAGGGAGCAAAGCTTTTTTGTGGCGCCGTGGTGCTCCGCCCTGATGCGCTGATATGTTTTACAAACGTCCATTCGTCAAATATTCATCGGGATTTTGCTGCTGAAGTAAAAGATGACATCAGGTTAGAATGAAAGACCCGAAATTGAATTTCGACTTGACAGTGAGCGTGCGGATCGTTCCGCTTTAGAGCGCCTCGTTGTTGCGGCGGGTGGGAAATCTGCCCAAGAAGTTTTGTTTCCAGAAGCAAAGCTGAGGCTCAGTGGGGCCATCTGGGATGCTGGCTGTCGTAATTAAATTTGATATGACGGCAGGGATTGTGTCGGTGGGAGGCGGCGTCGCGGCGAGGAAACGGATGTTTAATGGGGAACGAGAGGGCGAGGAAGTAAAAGTCACCGGGAGAAAAGCCAGAGACGGAATGAGGAGGATGTTGGGAATAAGAGGGAGTTTTACGGCCTCAGGCCAGTTCATGAGATGGTTGGTGTGAAGACACACACACGGACACACTCCAGCTGCTGTGGAGAAATACATCGGAGGGTGCCAAAGTGGCTGTTAATCCAACAGATCCTTTTTGCGTGAGGAACAATCCTCCTTGTGAGCTTTAATAGCAGCTTGCAGCCTTCTGTTGAGTGTCAGACAGCCTCATCTTGCCTCTGTTGCGAAATCCACATCTAATGAAAAAAAAAAAAAAGTAATTTTTGACGGCTATTTCCGTCCATGGCAGTGAATGAGTTAAGATTCCGGCAAGTGGAGATAATATCGTATGCTGATTGTGATGTCATTCTCCGACAAATTCCGAAGGTGTGTCGCAAGGTTTGTCAGATGAGCACTTCCTTTCCTGGAGGTGATGTTGGCTTTAATGTGACGTTAATCCTCGCCTCCTTTCAGGTGGCCTCCCTGGGCGTGACAACCTTCACCCTGTGCGCGCTGTGCATCGACCGCTTCCGGGCGGCCACCAATGTGCAGATGTACTACGAGATGATCGAAAACTGCACGTCCACCACCGCCAAGCTGGCCGTCATCTGGATCGGGGCGCTCCTGCTGGCGCTTCCCGAGCTGCTCATCCGGCAACTGGTGGTGGAAGACGCCGAAATCCCGGACGAGAGTCCCGTGGAACGCTGCGTGATCCGGATCTCCACGGCGCTCCCCGATATGCTCTACGTGCTGGGCTTGACGTACGAGGGCGCCCGGCTGTGGTGGTGCTTCGGATGCTACTTCTGCCTGCCCACCCTGTTCACCATCGGGTGCTCGCTGGTGACGGCGCGGAAGATCCGGCACGCCGAGCAGGCCAGCGTGCGCAGCAACAAGAAGCAGATCCGCCTGGAGAGCCAGATGAACTGCACGGTGGTGGCGCTGGCCATCGTCTACGGCGCCTGCGTGGTGCCCGAGAACATCTGCAACATCGTGTCCGTGTACATGGCGGCCGGCGTTCCCGAGAACACCATGTCGGTGCTGCACCTCCTCTCCCAGCTGCTGCTCTTCTGCCGGGCGGCAGTGACGCCCGTGCTGCTGCTGCTGCTGTGCCGCCCGCTGGGCAGGGCCTTTTTGGACTGCTGCTGTTGCTGCTGCTGCAGCCGCACGCCCTCGTCCACCACGGCCAGTGACGATAACGAACACGAGTGCACCACCGAGCTGGAGCTGTCGCCGTTCAGCACCATTCGCCGGGAGCTGAGCAACTACACGCCGGCCGGGTCGCACTGCTGAGATCAAAGTCCGTTTGCCTCCGCCGATCCCGTCCCGATGGAGGGCATTTCCTGGCTATTTCAAATCTCAATATTTGCAGTCCAATGAAAAATAAGGGAAATGGTCAGCCTTTACACCCAAATAGAAAATGAAAGCACTCACAACGAGCATGGCGAAGATGCTAACGATGAATTAACCGTGCTCAGCTGCCCTGAAATCAGCATATAATGAGTTTAGAAGCGAGAATTACTCAATTGACATTTCTTAGCAATTATCTAAGAAATATTATCGTGGAACTTTAATTTCTCAGTATTTTTTATGACTCACTAAATTAATTGTGATGAAGAGGGGAAAAAAAATTAAAAATTGTCAATGAATTTTACTCTCATCATTAATATTTTCTAATAAGTTAGAAAATATTTAATAATTGCGAGTAAATGTTAAATATTTTCAGCAAATTTAATATATAATATAAATATTAATATAAATTTACTCAGGACCACCAGTTATAAAAAAAAATTACATTGAAGAAAATATCACTCGATTTTTTTTTTCAAAATAATTTGTAGGATTTTAGATTTTAATTCATTTCAATCGGGAAATTTGATTTGATTCGCAACCTTGGTCGGGGGACGAAAACTTCTTGTGATGCCCTCGCATGTGGGAAAGGCGAGCCACCCGGTCAGGCCCCGCCTCTTGACGGCACATGATTCTACTCACACTAAAATAACGTACAGTATTATATCATATTTTTTTTGTGTGTGTTGAAATATTTTTTACAGTGTGTTATTAAAATAAATGGTTGAAATACATTTAAAGAATTTTTTTTTTTTTTTAGCCTTGGCGAACGATGCTGCACTGACTGCCATCGTACAAAAATTCACAGGAATGAACTCAGCTCATGCCGCTCGGTGCTCCTAAAGGCGGTTCATTCCATTTCCCAAACAATTCCTTCGTACAATAAAAACATGAAGCGAGTCATACGTGTGCTCGGACTGCCAAACATTCTTTTTATCCGCTCCTTTCAAATTATGCCAAACTTGTATAATACATCCAGTCAGTCGACACTGCCTGGCCGGATTCTGTTTACATACGAAATCGACCGTAATTGTACTCGTCGTTATCCGCACATTTGTGACGGGAGAATGCACGTCCTGTTGAAATCCAGTCGAAAATTGTGCAATATTTAACAGATGTCGATACAGTCGCTTGTGCAAGTGCGCTAATGAGGTGTCCTCATTGTACATATTGAAGACATTATCGGGACTGTGTTGGACATTACTGGGCTGGTCTCAGAGAAGCATAAACAAGTGGAAATAAAAAGGTTCTGGACGGGCTCATCAAAAGGACCGCGATGGAATATGAAAAAAGCGCACTCCGCATGGACAAAAAAAACGGACGGACTGCCCATTACACTGTTGTATCATATTACGCCTTGTATATTAAAAAAAAAACTGTAAACTCTTTAGTGCTCTTATGATGAATGCGCTGTAAACAACAAATCAATCAGTTCCACTTCGAATGGCGAGTAATTGAACTGCACACTTCATTTGTGGTCAAGAAGACAAATGGTGGTTTATTTGCGAGTGTGGACGATACTCACAATGAGCTAAAATGAAAAAAAATAAATAAATGTTGGAGTAACTGATCAGCTCGAGAGTAGAATGCGACCACAAGCATGTTAAACAGCACCAAAGTGTGTAAAAATAAATCGATACTTGTATGGTACTGTCATTTTTTTATTTTGTTTTTTTTTCACTGACAAACCTGGCGGAAGATTATTTCAAAAATATCCCTCGTTACAATCACGACGTTGAGGGGAAAACAGCCAAAAAATTGTTTTACATAAAAAGTCGCTGCTGATTAACTCATTCACTACCATTGACGGCTAAATACGTCAAAGATCCATTTTTTTTTTTTTTTTTTTTACTCGGCTGGTAGCGACTTGTTTTTTTTTTCTTCTTAGATTGACCAAAATGAATCAAACCAGGCCTTATCACAATCACTTCAATTGCGCACTGCCAAACACCTTTCTATCCGTCTTGTGGTAGCAGCCGTTCCTAGCCCGCGCGAGGTCAGTTTGGCTCCAACGTCGACAATCCCAAAAGTTGCCATTAACGTTGCCAACTCAGAGCTCACGATTTAAATTCAAAGTTTTTGTGACGGAAGTCAAACTGACCTCCCAAATTTTCCCGGGACATTTTTACGCGATGGGGGATTCTATTAAGTGTGTAGTTTTGTGCGGTTCAAGCTGTTGATGAAGTGGTTCTTGTGGCATACGGTATGTAATCTCAACTCTGTCCATAATTGGTAAGCACATGCACTGTTGTCTTCAAGTCCGCTCACTGGCTTCTAAATCGCTTTTGATATAGCCAAAAAGTGTCCCTTTGTCTATCAAAGAATGGAAAACTGCATTAAAACCCTTCAAAACAAGAGTTTACTGCTGTGTGCTGTTTTCATCCGGAGATGACCATGGGCCACAATGGGTTCTAAAATTTGACAGAGGAGCCGGACCAGGAGCAGATAGATGGAGTGTTAATAATAATTTTAAATGAAAATGAACAAAAGCATTAGAACAAAATATCTGTCTTTGACACACCACAGAATTTAGAAAATATAACATCAACAAGGTTTATTCATTTAATCTTTTTTCAAGTTCAACGGGCCGGATTAAAACGTTGAACGGGCCGCATGTGGCCCCCGGGCCGTAGTTTGCCCACACCTGCTCTAGAATGAATATACTTTCACTGAATATTAAAAAAAAAGTCTACACACACCCCTCTTCAAATGATACAAAAAACAAGACCCAGTTACATCATTAATGTGACCTTATAACATGTACCTTTAAAAAAAAATCTCTTCAAGTGCGGGGAAGTCAAAATAACTGAAATACCGGGTTTGCAGAAGTGTGCACACCGTCTTCTACCTAGAAACGTGGCTGTGATCAGAATTTACCAATCGCAGTTAAACTAACGTTTAATGGAAGTCCAAAGATATCCACCATTCTGATTAAATTTGATGCTCCAGTAGGCTTTTCCTGCCAAAAAGTTAAGTTTAGAAATGGTGGATGGATCGGTTAGAAAACTAAATAAATATCAGGAAAAGCCTACTTGAAGAGTTCAAGTTTATTAGGGGTTAATCAGCAAGGTAAAAAAGATCAAATTAGCTCATGTGCAATGTTAATGCGACAAGTTGTAACGTCGCTATGGCAACAGCCTCTGATGTCTCTTATTCGTTCTATTTAAAGCAAAGCAATAATCCATGCCGCCATGGCAGTCGGGTTGTTGCTATGGAGACACGTTACTGTATCGATATTGCTCTGCCAGTGAGGTAAATAAACTTGTGATAAAAGCAGGCTTGTCTTCAAGAATTCGGATAAATCTTTACGCCGCCGCCAATGAGATGAGCAAAACACCGGAGAGAACAGCATGCTGTGTCATGATTAGTTGTCCCCGTCGTGCTTCTCAAGCTGTTCGTACTGAATTAGTTGGCATGTGAGCAGGAAAACGGAAAGGTTCGCTTTTGTTTGCCTTGTCACTCATTTCTAGGTCACGAGGAAAATTGAACGCTTGACAGAGCTTGAAGCATATTTATTGATGATCTCGAGTGTGCGCGTGTAGAGAGCAAAATACCTTCAACACAACACACACCTGCACCACTGCTGCAATAATAAGTTCCGCATATGCCCTTTCTCGTGCCAGGGAGCAACTAATGAGGTTTTGTTACTTCAAAAGGTCTTTTCTCTTCCAATCTAAACGGCGAGCCAGCAGGCCGGTTAATGATACATTGGCGCATACAAAAACGTCCGAGATGTATTTAATTCGCTCGAAAGGTGAAGGACCTCAATTAAATTATGCAGATTGCTGGTATACAAGCACATGTAACAGTCATTTTACATGGCCGAGTTGTCACTGAGGAAGTGTTGCCCCACCGGTGTTGAACCAAGGCACGTATTTTACATTTAGAAAATATTTTATAGCATATTCAAATTTTATATATTATATATATATATATATATATATATATATTTTTTTTTTTTCTTTTCTTAAATATATATATTTTTTTTTAAATATATATATATTTTTTTTTTAAATAATTATATATATATATATATATATATATATATATATTCCCCAGGGCCCACCTCATATCGCACGACTCATCTCCATCCTAAACCTTGAAATTCAAATTTTGCAATATCAAAAAAGAAAGGAGTGTTTGTCAATCAATTACGCAAACATGCAAGAGTCTTCATTATCACGAGAGCCACAGACGGGACACCTGCTGCTGACTACTTGATGGGCCCACTCTAACGAGCGCCCCCTTATTGCCATGGAAACCCTCCAGCCGGCAGACTGATCATTAGCCAGCGGCGATCCTTCTCCAAGGTGGCCTCGTTCCCTCTCTGTTCACATCCCCTCGTTCCCTCTTGTGTCATCTCTCCCCCCTGTGGTGCTCGAGGTTATCTTTTGCCGATTAATCGACAGCATCTGCGCTTTTATCGCATTCATCATTCAACCTGTTTTTACTCCCGTGTTCTATCTTTAGGCTCCTCAGTCTTAATCTATGTTCCTCCTTCCAGCACTTCACCGTCTCATCAATAATCACCCTTTGGTAGTTTTAATCACAGAGAGGAGGACTAATTGAAACCCCAATTAATGCCCTCCAACTCGTCAGTGCTCAGAGGCAGCTAACACGCCGCTCGAGTCCCACAGATACATCGGTTTTCATGGCGACGACTACGGCGATAGCAAAGCGCCGGGAAATAATCAAATTAGTTCCGGACGCCATCACGGGGTGTCATAGTAGGTGACATCATCACATTATGGGATGGATCGGCCTTCATTTTGTGATGTCACATGTTAGTTTTGCAACATGATGTTTTTACGAGGCCACGACCGCTCCAAAAAAAGTCTCGTGTACACTCTCCCCACCATGTGACACACAACAGGGGCTTCCTTTTCTTCTGCGCCTCCCTGTTGAGACCATCTCATTGCTATCTTTCTTTCAGATTCACACACACACACATTACTGATAATCTCCCATTGATTGCTCGGACCTGCTGAAAGCCCTTTTCACATCATTCAGTCTGAAACTAGAAATGAATTGATGACTGCAGCAGATCCTGCTGGGCATCTTCTGGATTTGCTCATGCGTAAATGACTGTTTCAGAAACCGATAGAGATGACCCGGAATCTACGGTATTCCACCGCAGTTAGGCTACTTTAAAATCCAGTGTGACAAGAACCCAGCTCGGCGGACTGTGCTTCGTCTGTCGGTGAGGTGTGACTGCATGATTATTGCTCTCAAGCCACAAGCTCCGCCAGACGCTCCTCACGGGGAGGCGGCAGTCGATGGCTAAGTACGTCGGAAGCACAAGACCAATTTGGTCGAGCCGAAAAAAAAATCGCGGATGCTTTCCTTTGTGTCTCCAGCTCATCCTTGAGTGAATTTGCCATTCATTTCCTGGAATTGACGCTTGGAAGACAATTACGCTAATAGGTTACCTCATTGCCTCCCATTGACGGCTAAAGACGTCAAAGATCCATTTTTTTTTTTACTTGGCTGGTAACATACCAGACTCGTCCAACGCTGCCTCGACGTTGTGACGACATCATGCTATGACCGCGCCGACGCCAATGACTGAACGTTCCGACACGGCGGGACGCTGCGGATGATGTCATGACACGACACATTAGAGCTGTGAGCGGCCGCGTTGCTGTGATCGAAAGAAGCCCGTTGCGGCTGTCCAGCCTTTAGCTTTGTCAGTTACACCGTTTTACAAGCTCCTGGAGCCACGCTTTATCATGAACCGTGAGTACGGCCTCCACCGGTTCCCCGCTCCCTCCCGCCGCCGCCGCCGCCGCCGCATAATCCGTATGGCAGACTCACCCTCAAACACTCTCTACCTCCAGTGACCTGAATCCACATTTCAATCAAGCCAATTAACCTTCACAGATCGTCGAAAGCGGTCAATTTGTAAATGGAATGGATAGACGTACAAACACCATGCGCAAAAGAATTTAAGTTTCACGATCAGCTTGACCCGACGGATGACATGTCAATATTATTCCACTATGCAGCATGGAGTGATGAAACAAGTTCATCTGGAAGTGTTTTCGGTGAGGAATTAGATCTCAACGTCGGATCTTTGATATGCTCCCCCTCTGCAGAATACACGGTGGAGAGTGTTTTGGGGTGCGGTTCGTTCGGAAAGGTCGTCCACTGCAAGAAGCTGGCCACCGACGAGTCGGTGGCGCTAAAAATCATCATGGAGAAAGAATTCAACAACGACGCGCAGAAAGAGGTGGAGACCCTGGAGGTGCTGAAGAATTTCAATTTGGAAAAGTACAACATCGTCAAATGGTACAGCTCATTTGTCTACGAGGGACATTATTGTCACGAGTTTGAGAAGCTAGATATGAGTCTGTACCAATATCAGGTCACGGAGAAAGAAGCTCTCGAGCTCAAGGAGATACGACCCATCCTGCAGCAGGTTTGCTTCCCCCGACCGGATGTCGGATTTTTTTAAATGATCTACCGTGGTGGAATGACAAATCTTCCTCGTTTCAGGTTGCGTTATCGCTGCAACTCCTGAAGAGCCTCGGCATAGCGCATACCGACCTCAAACCCGATAACATTATGCTCGTGGATCACGTACATCAGCCCCTGAAGGTGAAAGTCATCGATTTTGGCACGGCCATTTTGATTTCAGAGAGGTGCAAGGGCTCGGAACTTCAGACGCTCTGGTTCAGGTGAGCTCGTCGCCGTGACGACAGACGATAACTAGCGAGAAGTAAAATGGTTATTAAAATGTGAAATGTTTGGTAAAGATCTCCAGAGATTCTTCTGGGTGCTTCCTTCAATGAGGCTATTGATATCTGGTCTCTAGGCTGTATCGCGGCGGAACTGTTCATGGGCAAAGCATTGTTCCCGAGCAGCGATGAGTTTGATATGGTGAGTCCGCCAAAACAGACATCCCGCAACATTGCGATAAACGTCGATAACTCTGATTTGACCAGATGAGACACATACTACGAGTCATTGGAAAGCCACCCAAACATCTGCTGAATACCGGAGTGTACACCAAACAGTATTTCCAACATTATTTTGCAAGATGTGAGAAAAGGAAACCAACCCTTTGGATGTTTAAGGTATGGAACGTTTTCCAACTTTTTCTATTCCGTCCGTCTTTTCCAAGTAATCCAAATAAAACATCCGATTTAGTCAAAGCTGTACAGCTCCGCTTGCATCCCCTGCACCCTCAACAGCCTCTACGACCTTCTGGAGGTAAGACGCCCGAAGTTGCTCCGAGTCCTCCCGATCGGGAATGAGAATTGACTTATACGTGATTGTTCTTTTGCGAGGGATGCGATGAACTGACCGGAGAAGACGCGAGAGCTGACGACCTGGACCGGAGGAGCTTTGTGGACCTGCTGGTGAAGATGCTGCAGCTGGATCCCGACGAGAGGATCAGACCCAATCAGATTCTTCAGCATCCCTTCATCACCATGAGCCACCTCGTCGGGGACTTCAATGACTGCCAATAGTAAGCTCTCATCTGGTCTTCGTTCCGTCGTCCGGGTGGTTGGCTAACCCAAACTTGTTTCCTAGTGTGAAATCCTGCTTGGATCTCCTGAACAGGCATTTGATCGAGGCCTCGTTGAACCAAGGAGACTTTCAACAGTCCAGTGCGATGTGACCGCGCCCTCGGAAGACCCTTCAGGTGGATTCAGGACGATGATTGACGATTCAGACAAAACAAAGATGACACTGATGTGACTTTCTACTCTCGGCTTGGATTTGGAGTGTTTCAATAAGAACAATAAGTGTCCGGAAAATATCAAGTGAAAGGCAAAAATCAAAGAAATGTGTTGCTTCGTAAAATTCCGCGTGAGAGCAAGACATTGAACGGCAACGCCCCCTAACCCCCCCGTTCAGGTCCTCCCGTAGTTTTTAAATCAGACAGGTACTTTGACCCAAAACAACTGGTTCCCGTGACTTCATGACTGATTTTAACGCAAATAAATGGCTGCCCTGAAGTATGATGGAAAAACTTGGCAGCGTGAGACGGCTTCTCCCTCGTGGCGCTCGTTTCTTACACAACCGACAAGGAACTGTTCAGTTCCAACGCTTTTTTACACGGGATTAAGCCGCATTGTAAATCTTCGTTTCGGGGATTTTGGGTATCTCCTGGTCGGATACTCGAGCTGCCGTTCAATTTGAATGTATAATCAAGGTGAGTCGCTTTGCGGCGTACCTTCATGAGCGCTCGTAATTGAGTGTCACGCATCACAGGACACAAAGATGTCAAATTTTAATTCGGATGAGTGCTTTTTTTAATCCTCTTGAACACCTAAGAGCCTTTCTCTTTCATGACTCAACCAGTGCAGTATTGATGATGCAGAATTACGAAATACGGCACAATATCTTCGAGTGCACCAGAATTCGGTCGACCGCAGAATCTTTTTCTATACCGGAGTGTTTTCTGACAATTCTGGGTTTGTGGAAAGTTCAACGTGATTTGCGAAATTGAGGACACACACACACACACACACACGCACCCCCACAAGTGTCAGGAGAAATCTTTGCATTGTCTCCCGCCTAAATGCCAGCGCCTGCCTTCATCTCCGCCCACAAGAGGAAATAACAGGAAACACATAAAGCAGCTGTGGGCAAACTGGCCCGGGGGCCACTTGCGGCCTGTTAAATCTTTTAATCCGGCCCGTCGAAATTTTATGAATAAACCTTGTTAATTTTTTATTTTTGCTGTAATTTCGATGTGTCCCCACTAGGGGGCGCACTCTTAGACCGATATTTTGTTCTAATGCTTTTGTTCATTTTTATTTATAATTTAAGCACATTTTCTCTCTATACCAAATGTATTTTTTCTCCATCTGCTCCTGGTCCGGGCCCTCTGTCAAATTTTAGAACCATTAGTGGCCCACAAATCAAAAACATTTGCCCACCCCTGACTTAAAGGGTGTGTGCAAATAGTATGCGTCCACCCTCCACACAAGAGCTAAAAGTGTCTTTAATTCTGGTGTCCTCTGAAAACGTTCAACCCTCAACCCACAAAAGAAAAGCCCTGAGCCATCGTAAAATCATTGCAGCGCCATTTTACCGATGGCCTCAATGAGTCAAAAACTGAGAACTCGTCCCTCCCCCCCACCTCTCTTTGCAAACACCCACTCGCTCGGTTCTACTCTGGTTCAGCCCGAGTTTAAAAGGGGTGACATGGCGCATAGCCTGGACGCTAATGAGAGGAATCAGAGTCAACACAAATAGGACGTGATTCCGCCGCGAGTGCTGTTCGCCAGGACTGGAACCTCTTGGTGACAACGAAGTCACGTTTTTCGAGATTATTTGTACAATTTGACTCAAAATACTCGAGAATGTCAGGGATATTGGAGAGAACCTCGGGGTTCTGACAACTTTCTGTCACACACACAAAAAAAAAAAACATTTTATTCATATAATTGCCTGTGCATTTTTTTTTCAATTTATTGTCACAATACAAATATTATAATTTTGTTTTTATTTCCGGTAGAATCTCAATCATTCGGGTCTTGATGCATAATCCGACATTTATTTATTTTTTATTTTTTTTAAATCTGGTTTACAAAAAAAATCGTAGCGCTCAGTTTGGATTGAGATCAGCCTTATTATTAGATTTAGATGCTTAGATTGATCTCATGTAAGAATCCAATATGGCCGCCATCCTTATGACATTCTTATTCTTCACCGTAAACCGATGATTACACTCCTAAATCTCCCTTTCATTCTCTGGTTTACCTTGCGCCTCACCGTTTGAACAGATTAGTTAAATCCAGACACACACACACACACACACGCAGTTCTAATCTTCTGTTCATAGCTGCCGATGACTCAAGCAAAATGGATCAGGGAATCGGGGACTATGTCCAATGAAAAGGAATCGGCCTCATTGCAACGCACGCACGCACACAGAAAGACGACAGTTCTCCATTTTTAATGTCGCACAGACAGCTTGACCTAGTATCTCGGTGTGCGGTTTGCGTTGTGTTTCGAGGCGGAAGAGCGCACAAATTCATCGTTTGTGTAAATGTTAATGCATATGGAGGTGGAGCCGCATCCCGAGTCGCGCGGGCGTCCCGCCTGATGAGTCACAAAAAAAAACGTCACGTTGTATCAGCATATCGTTCGGCCCACCTGAGTGGAATTGTCAAACGTAACCAAAGGAAAAGACATCGGCTGCCATGCGACCGCTTTTTGACCTCCCTCCGGGCCTCGCTTTTGCCGTGGCCTACATCCTCGCCAGCTGCAACCCTTTCCAACTTGAAAATACAATGTTTTGGCAAAGCGCGCTCTTGTTGCCAAGTCAACGGCGCGTAGTGGAAAAAGGGTTGGGAATAAACGCTCGCAACACAAAAGAGGGTCGCTCGTTAAAATAAAACTCAACTTCGGAGCGGAAACTATTAGCTGAAACGAGGTGGGTTTTTTGGGGGGGGTTTTTTCTCCCAGATTCAGAATATTACAAAGTGTAATGAGATCCCGTTTAAGCTCGACAAATGACATTCTGATCTGATAAGATTTGACGGAGATAAAAGCAGCCGCTGAGCGTGCTGAATGGGATTTGCCATGTTTTTAAATTGCTGCCTAATCTGGTTAAAATATGGATAAATCTTGAGATGAGCTTTAGGCTGACGGACTATATTACATATAATTTTAGCATTTAGCATCATGAGGAGATGCTTTAGGCAAAAAAAACAAAAAAAAAAGCCCATTACTTTAGAAAGGTGAATTGCGTAATGTCAATGCTAGCATGCTAGCTAATGCTAATGAAGGGCTTCAGATAAAAGTGGTTTGTTTGTGTGAAATCATTTAACACGTTCATTGCCATTGACGGAAATAGACGTCAGAAAGTTGCATTCTTTTCATCTGGGCTGGTCGTGAAGGAGTTAAATACCGAAAACATTTATTGATGTTTCATAATCATTTTTTTACAAACCTGTTTAAGGAGAGGCAATTATTTGTGGGTTTTTACGCTGCCTTTAGGCGGTGCGATCCTATTTTGTGTATTTGTAAAATTAGACATTAAATATCACTTTGTATGAAAGCATTTTGATCAAGTTTAACGTAAAACTCACATGAAATGAAGACAATTACACACTTTGTATTTAAGCTAACACATTTATCTCAATGCTAACGCATAATGCAAAATGCCATAGACGGGCTAACTGACAGCATCGATGTTGCGCAATCATTTTTAATGTGTAAAAGATGTGCTATTCGTATATTGAAGTGAGAAAGCTGTGTTTGATAAAAGTTAATATTTTATTAAAAACATTTTCATAAAAAAAAAAAAAAATTAATAATGTAATAACTGTTTGTCAAAGGTCGGTGCGTGACTTCCACGGTCAAAAGGGTCGCGCGAGAACAATACCCGTTGTGTGCGTGACTCTGTGTGTGTCCGTGTTTGTGTTGGCTCGTGTGGGAGTGATCCAAACGGGACCGGTCAGTCCCCTGTCACCGCACGCGCACGCACGCACGCACGTCTTACCCGGCCCACTCGCACGAAAATGTCGATTTTGCCGATACGCCGCCCTGCACACACCAAGTGTACAGTGCGCTGACAAAGGGGAGGCAAGTGCGCAATTTGCGAGTCAAAGCCGCACTTGTTCTCGCAACACAAACACACACTTGGACAAAGACGACGGAAAACAGGAAGGGAAGCTGTAACTTTCCACCGAGGCTTGGCCACGACCCGAGTTCACTTTCTTTGGTGTGGTCATGGCAGCCTTTGTTTGCGTGTGTGTGCGTGTGCGTGTGCGTGTGTACCACCTTGCATCCTGTGGGCATGTCAGCACGACTGGATGAATACAAGAGGTGCCAGACAAGGTCGGCAGCCTCATTTCAACAAAACCTTTCTCTCACGACTCTGCCGCTTTATTTTCACATTGACCGCCTCATCCCTCAATTGGAACTACTTTTGTGCGCGGAGTAGTCTTGCAAGATTTATACATGTGGGTCATTGTCTCAATAAGTGTCACAATTTTATTTTACCCACTACATTCGATTTGTGGGCCGGACTAAAATCAACCTCCGGCCTTTGTTAATCGAACCCTTGTTTAAAATTTGTCCGGCTAAAAAAAATGGACGTCCGGCCGGGCCGTAAAGCCGGAATATTCCGCCCCCTCTTTAAATTTCAAGTACATTTTGGCACTCATTTTGGATAATTGCTTGTTTTTACACATTTCAATGCAATTTTCATTTCATTTTTAATTACAATACATTTTAACTTCACGTCGACATGTCTTCAAAAATTATCAATTTGTATGAAGTGGCCCGTGGGAGGAAAAACATTTTGGGGACCAAGTGAATCGAACAACCTCTCCTATTTTGAATTAGCATTTAAAATAATAACATTAAAATTGGAATCTGGGTGCTCTTGTTAGGTCTGAAATGTGAATTAAATTCTGTTGTGTTTTGTGAGAACATTTGTGCGCACATCAGTGAATTAGTCAATTGAACAAGCTCCTCAAATGACCCAATATTTGCCGCGTATGCCAAGTGAGCACTCAGGTACAATTACAAAAAAAGATGTGCTGCACGCGGTCATTGCCATAGTAACCGCAAAAAAAAGTCTCCTTTTGAATATCTTCCCTTAGAAGATTTCGCGCAGTGGAAGCCGTCAGGAGATATGCACGGAGATCAACGTGAGAGCACGTAAATCCGCTCCCAGTGTTCCCAGCTGCGGCGTGCGATGGGATGGGATGGGAGGAAGGGGGAGGGAGGGGGCAGGCTGTTGCTAGGTGGCGCCGCACTAGTGCATTTCAGGCAGATTAAGACAGGGTTAACTACACTTGAAATGTGCTGAAAAGCACTCGTTTACATTTAAAAGAAAAAAAAACGTGCTGGTGGGTGGACCTGCATATAAAAAAATATAGAAGATGAAGCGAGGCAATAGCAGAAGATGGATGGAGAGGAGGATGGGGAGAAAACACGAGGGGAGGAAAGCGCACATAGAAAAAGGGAGGGGCAATCAAATCCCGGAAGTGCAGTTTGATGGAGAGGCACTCACTCGCCATAATATTAGGAACACCCGCACAATCAAATGAGAGAAATGCTCAATTGTCATTGCATTATTTTAATGCATTATAATTATTATTATATGCAAATTAGAGTCGGTTCTGATTGGCTCTTGTTCTAGATCAGGTGTGGGCAAACTACGGCCCGGGGGCCACATGCGGCCCGTTAAATGTTTTAATCCGGCCAAACTTGAAAAAAAAAAAAAATGAATAAACCTTGCTAATGTTTTATTTTCTAAATATTGTGGGGTTTTTTGTGGTTATATATATATATAGATATATATATATATATTGTTGTAATGTTCACTTTCATTTAAAATTAAATGTATTTATTTTCTCTGATGAGGTGCGGTTACCAAAACACGCCATCCGTCGGCTCCTGATCCGGCCCCTCCGTCAACTTTTAGAACCCATTGTGGCCCGCCAATCAAAAAGTTTGCCCACCCCTGTTGTACAAAATAACAAACTGCGTCAAGTCTGACTCCGATTTTAGTCATGTCTTTCTTTCTGAGTGGCGCTGGCCATTGAGTTGTCATCTTGGATGTTTTGCCAAGTGGTTAGTGGCTAATAAACTCTGAAGTGGCTAGCGTGACTTCGATACCCCGTGAAGACCCCAAAGCGGCAACTGCTCTGCATCATACTGAGAGCCGCCGCTAACATTTAGCCCCTCGCGCACCGCCTTTCCGAGGACAACAAGCAGCTCTCATTACCAAAAAGCTCACTCTCAATTACAAAAGGCAGATTTGGGGCTTCTCGACAGCAGCAGCCCTGCGAATAAAAGAGGACAAACAGCGCCAACCGATTCATGTTTTGCCCGTCGGATTGAAACAAGGGATTGGTTCGCGCAGGGTGATTATTTATTGATTGCGTCGCGGATTAGGGGGGGTTTATTCATCTGCATCTTGTTGAATCTGAGCTACGGTCTGTCGGTTAGCCAACAATGTGACAGAGCCTTTTAAAATGTCATCTTGGTAAGCCAAGATGCAGACCAGAACAATAAACAGTTGAAGGCTCAAGGCGGGCAAAATTCCAGCCAACACGGAATCAGTCCTCGGCTTAATGGGTGACAAATCCAAACTCGCACACGAGAGCACACACCTATGCGCTGGCTGTGGGCCAAATGGAGTTCACCATGGCAACAGGAGAGTCCGACACAGGTGGTCTGATATGTGTGGACGCACCTGCACACATGGATGCACGATTGAGTAGTCCAAAAAAAAAAACAGAGAGCCTAGCCTACAGACGACTTAGAGATTTCTTCTTCTATTTAAATATAAAAAATCTTTATTTTGGAATAATATGCTTCTAATTTACATAAAAACGTTTTTTACTTCCCAATACCATTGTCCAAATATGCACACAGAGGGTAAAAGTCGGAGAATCCACAAGAATTACGCGAGCGCCCTTGGTAGAATAGAATCCCCGTCTGCCATACCGCAGACGGACTAGGGGAGACGAAACGAAAGAAGGCGGGGCTAGAGAGTCAGTCGGGGACAGAATGGGGTCAGGCGCTAATTCTCGCACTTCCTCACTGTTGTATGGCGTTCCACAGGGTTCAATCCCGGGGCCTCTGCTCTTTTCATTGGATGTGCTGTTCTTAGGTTCCAACATGTTTTTTTTTTCTCATCTGAGCCAGATGGCTAAAGCCAATTCTCCTAATCCAGGCCTTCAACGACTGAATAGAACTTTATTAAAAAGTGCTTCACACTGCGGCGACACCTCGCGGAGCCGAGCCGTATACGTGATGAATGTGATTCTGTCTCCGAAGGCTGATGGAATAACGGATGGGTAGATACAGCCGACACATATGTGTGAGCCTCATAAATAGATTGTAAAAAGATTCAAATCGTCTCCAGAGACATTTTTACCGAATCAACCAGCAAGAATCTGGAACGTACGCACAGACACACACACTTTGTACTCCGGCCGGGATGTATTTCAGACGCACTTTGATCCGGCAGATTTCTGAAGGGTGTTATAAGATTATAGGGATCGTTGGCGGCAGATATGGTGAACTCCCCCCCCCCCGCCCCGCTCTCGTTATCTGCTGTTGTCTCTCTCGCTCGTGATAAATCAATTCGGAAGATGATTTCTGCGCAACGGGAGGAAAAGTCAATATGAAGCAAAAGTTGAATCAGGCCAGATTTACATGAATGATTAATCGAGCTGGGTGAGCGTGCTGCTTTCAGCACCTGAGCACGTTACTTGATTATGCACTTTAAAAGGTACGGGGGTTAGTTATTAATGCATGACCGGGAGACAAAGAGGCAAAGGCGACGTCGTGAACGCAGACGAAACGACGAAAAATGAGAAGTTGAACGCAAGCAGATGGAGGTCAGCGGGGGGGGGGTATGATGAATTCAAGAAAAGGGGGCAGCAAAGAGATTTATGGATGATTTATGGATCTTTTCGCCGCCGGGGCGGCGTGCCGACGAGGACGGCGAAGCCCAAGGTTGAATTATTCAAAGAAGTCGTCGGGTAAACACGTGAGGTTGACACGCGCATTCATTCGGCCGTCCTCGGAGCTCCTCGCAGACAGATGGGACAGGAAGTGTGTCAGTGGGTCAAAGGCAGACGTCGGAACCACGGCGCCAACTGTCACCTCAATTAACCCCCGTGGGGGGAAATTGGTTGTTATATTTAAAGGCTACTAGTGCGAGTCGGATTCCCCTGATTCCGGCATATGTTCTTTATCCTCTGCAAAGAATGACGAATATGACAGCGCCAAAGACGCAATAAATTGTTTCTAATTGGATCTGCCAGCAATAACGACACGCCCCAAAGCGGAGCACCGAATTCTAGTTGAGAGTACAAGAGGTTAATAAACAAGTTCTGGCAATGACTGATTTTTTTTTTTACGATTGCACTATTTATCGTGACATTTATTTTAATCCGATGCGCATCAGACTTTTTTTCCGCAAATGCTAATGTGCCATTTCCATAAGAAACCTTTTAACCATTTAATGGGCCGTTGCGAAAGGTTAAAAGTGGCAGCTCAGCTTTCTGATGACACGAGAGAGCGTTTATTATTACCGACGTTTATTTGTTCGAATGAGAATGAGCCATGGTGTATTTTTTTTTTTTGCCAAGTAAATAGCGTAAAAAGATTGATTGTGTCCCCCACTTTGAGTGAATCGTGCAGGGATAATCGTCGTCATTTAATTTGATATATTTTCTATACTTCTTTTTGTGTTAGCGTCATTGAGGCGAACCGTCGGACCCTCGTCACCAAAATGGATGCTAATTAACGTCGGGATTATGCAAAATCCAAATTGAACTATGAATTTTTCCACGGCGCCAATGACCTTGTCTTCTGATTGACAGCGCGCTGGTCCTCAAAAAAAAAAAAAAAATATATATTATTTGTGCCGCACGTGGCGTGTGTGAGGAGGGGATCCATGTGCCGGCCGTTGGAGGCCCTGCTGTCCATGTGCATGAGATGAATGATAATTTGCTCATCAAAAAAAAAAAAAAAGGGCTGTTGCCGCTAAGTGTGTGCGCAACAGACGAGCAGACAGCAGCGAGCGTGGGCGCCGCGTCGTGTGGGAAGTGACGAAGGAGCGTGCGAAAGATGGCGTCGGCGCCAGGATGGCAACGAGGGAGAGAGGAAATAAAAGAGCAGAGGTGAGTCGCCGACGCGGGCAACAGACGGAGAGAGTCAAACGAGAGCCCGTTTTCAACAAGGCCCGACCTCATCGGGAAGCACGCAAATGTCATCGGAATGTTGAAAAAGTCGGAGGTAAATTTGTTGTCGCGTTTTGTTGCGGCTTTTGTTTGCTCGCCGGGCATTCTGAAGCCAGTTCAAAAAGCTCATGTTGGACTCTTAACTCATTCACTGCCATTGACGGCTAAAGACGTCCAAATTTTTTTTTTTACTCGGCTGGTAGCGAATGAGTTAACTGGAGCTCGTAACAGGTTGCTTGCGTATTTTAGAAATCATTTTGAGATTATTTGATTTTATTTCTACGAAAAATATTTGAAAGACTTTCACAGCGTTGAGGCTTCCGCCGCCTCGTTTGGCAAGACCGTCACATGCTCGTTTTACCTCCATTCATTTCCACTCCTCCCCCCGACTCATCCTTCAGTGACACACGGGATCAAATTTGCTCTCTTGGGAGTATGATGCAACTTAATATTAGTCACCGATATGCAGAGGAAGGCTCTTTTCTCCCCTACTGGGAAGACTATGGACTGCGTTTGTGTATGTTTGTCGTGTTTGAGTGTTAATGTGAGATAAGTATAAGCGAAAAAAAAAAAAAAAAAAAACTCAATCGGATATGTGAACAAGAAAGCAAAAGGAAAAAGACCCTTTATTTTATCTGAGACATTTCAACATCATAGACAAGAAGATGGCGTCTCATCTCCATTTCGGCGTGGACGTTTATTAAAAGACACACTTTGTGCTAAGAATAGATTTTGCAGAGCAAGATTACGCTTCTGAATGTTTTGCGTCTTCGACATCTGATCATATTGTTTCAGGTTAATATATGTCCATGCATTCATTTTGTTTTGTTTTTTTTTGGGGGGGGGGTTAGTCACTCACCGGGCAGAGCTTTGCATTTTAAAGCCATACACACGGCAAGTCACAAATACCGTATTTTCACAACCATACGGTATTAAAAGGCGCTGTCGCTGTAACGGGTGCTAATTCTGTATTTAACACGTTCATTATTATTCTGTGTCGGCATGGTAACACATAAACTAGCTTAAAACATAGACTAGCTAGCATGCATGCTAAAACGTAAGATAGCATTCATGCTAGCTTACGCTTTTAAAAAGTCAGCGGGAGCGCAAGTGAGTTTGGTTGTACATTATTGAAATATTTAACACGCCGGGTTCGCTCTCGGCATTGTCGGGGTCCGTTTCGTTGCCGTGCGGCTCCTCAGAAAGGATCCCGGCTTTTGCGAAAGCTCGAACAACAGCGCTAGCATCCACAATCCATTGACAAATTGTGGTGTTTAATTTTTGCAAAATGTCATTTTCAAACTCGATTATTGGCAACATGATTAGTGACTTCTAATAAATGTTCCGATTTAAATTTTTTGTTCACTAAAATACCAAAATAAAGCCATCTGAAGGTCACACCGCGTTGCTCCCGGCGCCACACTTGATCGTCAACTTCCTACGCTCTGCCTCGTCTGTCTGAGTCTGAGTGGATGCGGGGGAGGAGAGGGGCGAGCGAGAGAGCAACAACAACATCAGCAAGCGTCCATGCGACTAAACGCCCAAGTGGACGTCGGCCTCGACCAATCGCAGCGCAAGTGGAGTCTCCGTAACCCATGGCTACAATCTCCCACAACCCCCTCGGGGCCTCGGAGAGGACGGCGAACAGGATGTGAAAAAGATGCACAAAAGGCCCGCAGTATACAGTTTCAACGTGAGAAGAAAAGCCGAAGCAGACATCTTTCAGCTAAATTGGATCATACACCGACTGAGCAGGCGCTCGCTGGAACCTGGAGGTGGCGACGGCTACACGGAGCCAGACAACAGAGTGTGTTGCCAATTTGACAAAGGGGGGGGGGGGGGGGGGGGCGAGTATGACAGGTACCAGGAAAGGTCAACAAGGTGGAACAAAAGACTTGTAAATGTCAGTTGCTATAAAGTTGCCATTGACAACCAGGCCCGAGCTCAAAAGAATGGTGACAAATCATCTTAATTAGATTGTCCTCCATAAAGAGGCTCTTGGTGCTTTTTCGGCAATGAGGAAGACTTTCTATTGATTTGAAGACGACAACTGGAATGCAGCGGCAAGCACATCATGTGTAAAAAAAAAAAAATTTATGACCGAGATTCCATCCAAAGATTTTAGCTCACTAAGAGCTAATTGGGGTGTAACACGAAAAAAAAAAGAGAAGAGGTGAAAATGGAGGTGAGGTTGAGGTTGGCACGGCGTACAAGCGAGGAGGAGGAGGAGATTGGGGTTATTTGAGATGATGAGGTGAAAAGGAAGGTCAGCGGAAATCTGTTTTTCACTCATATTGCTAGCTTGCGAGTTTAATATTAGCCTCAGCCTCAAAGACCGGTATCAGCCCACGGACCACTGGTTGGGCACCACTCTCACAGTCCATTACCAATCTGGCCTAATACCGCCGTGAAGTCATAATTTCAGAAAATATCCATCTTTTATATGGAATAAATATCTGATAAATTTACATTTTCAAATTTGAAGCGTTATCTTTTTCACGGATTTCAATCATATTATGCTCTGAGATACAACTACAAACACATACAATTAATTTATACATTATATCTGACCTCTCCATGTATGACGGATGTGTCTGGCAATATACCCGAACAATAGGCTGCTTAATGAATAATAAAAGAAAGAAGCCACCAGGGTTGGAGAGGTTCATTAAATCCAAAAGGGAGGCGAAAGGCCGGAAAAGATGGCGACAAGTGATATTTGGGCAAGTTGATTACAATATCACCTTAAGGCGAGGAAGGGGGACAGAGGAGATGTGGCTGTTTTGCTTCTTTGTGACAGGGCGCACACTCCCCGGTCAGGGGAGGGGGGTCGCTTTGAATCCCAAATGAGGGAACTGTTGAACGCCTCGCGGGAATAATGCAAAGCTCCTTTTGGGAGGAATGTCTTTTATCCTCCCTTCATCCTTCCCGCCGAGGCACAAATCTTATCCGAGCAACAGGAACCTTGGAAATATCTCCAGTGCAGGAAACATGACAACACGGTGTAAACAATGAAAGGCAACTACAAACATTTGGATGATGAAGGCCTCTCATTGGCTACACAAGAGCACGAGGTCATCTGCCCATTCATTAATGGCAAAAAAAATGGAGGAAATGGGTTCTGAAATTACATTTTCTGGCCGTCTCATTCCAAGTGCACAGCCGCAGACTCACATTAATTTCCGGAGGGACTAAACGAAGGGTCAGCCAAAGTCAGATTCATCTTCCGGCCGTTGGTCGGCTGAAATGAGCCTAATGGAACGGATTTGATGAGAAAATGTTATTGTCGTGCTGTGGAGCATCTTAATGGGATGAAGATGTGAGTGGAGCATTTTGGTTTAATGGTCTTGACAAGGAGGAAAATGCTATTAAATGTTTGATGAAGCACAGGATGGGGGTGGTGTTCGTGTCAGTGTTGTTTTTCTTCTTTTTTTTTTTTGCTACATGTAACCATTTTGCTCATGTTTTCTGTGAATGACGACAAGATTTTTAGCTCAGAAGGGGCCCGCCCAAGACAGTACCCAAAACGTTACAATGCTGCCATCTACTGTTCAATTTTAGTACTCAAGTATTATGCTATACTCCTCATTTGCAATAAATTTACATCAGAATACAAACAAACACGGGAGGGAGGATATCAAACTCTCGCTGCACAGACGACGCGTATGTACGGAGGCGGAAATATCAAATTACTTGCCATAAATAGACGTCTATAAGAAATTAGCATGGAAGACGCGAAAGTGTCGCTTTTCCCAGAGGTACATGAACGCACCAATAAGTCAGCAGATGCTCGCAGCCGCTGCGTTTAACTGCATAGCGCCTTTGAAAACAATGTTTCAGGACAGGGAAGCAGATGCATCTCGCTGACTAATGATGGCCCGTCGTTCCAGAAACAGATTTCGATTCTGGAGTGATGAGTCGAGCGGTTCCGGTTCCGATGAGGATGCGGAGAGCGCACGGTGGTTGCCGCTATGGATGCGGCTGTACTTGTACGGAATGCACGGCGTCACCCTAGATGTGCTGCTCTCCTCGTTGCGGGGGGTTCTGTCCGACCGGGGCCCGAAGTTGGTGGGCTTTTCCTCGCTGTGTATGTGCGTGGTGCATTCACTGACCCACTTGGCGCTGGAGAAGGTCTACTCTAAGAAGAGTTGCTTTCAAAGGAGGCCTTTGTATTTTCACCTGCTCCTCTATCCGTCATTTTACATCGGACTGCAGATTATGATCGAGGGCGTCATCAACCTGCTGACCAAGCAGGTGAGGACGCACGTGGTCTTCCACTACATCCTGGCTCTTTATTTTAGTCACGTGTTCCACAAGTGGGTGTCTCGGCTGCAGTACGATCCCACCAGGGGAGTCCTTCCTCTCCAAAGCATCCCTGGGTACATCCGCTTTTTGTTTTTCGGCATGCACGGCTTTCTGGACGAGGTGGCGTTCACCTCCGTGTTCAACCTGGTGGAGAACCAAAACCTGAGAGGTCACACATCCCTGTGGTCCTTCCTTATGTACGGTAGCTGCAGCTTCGTGGTGGAGAAACTCTACATGCACCTGCACTTTAAAAGAAGCTGGGGCACCTGGCGGAGGCTCCCCATTTACATCTGCTTCATCTACACCTGGGAGCTGTGCTGGGGTTTGGGTCTGAGGCAGTTTGACGCCTGCTCTTGGGACTACTCGCACTATCCGCACAACTTCATGGGACTGATCACCCTCCTCTACCTGCCCGGGTGGGCCTGCCTGAGTCTTTATCAGGATGTGCTGTCCAACATCCTCCTCTGCATCAAGTGCACCAGAGAGGATCTGCAATCAAGCGCTTTGTATCGGAAAAAACTACTTTAATATTCACTTTTGGGCTTAGTTGTGTTAGTTTCTTTTTCAGTATTTTTCAGACCAAAGACGAAGCTATAAGGAAGTGAAAAAAAAAAAAAGGAGAGGCTTTAATTACAGGACTGCAAAGATTTGCCTTACTGGTTTCCCCGTGCAGTTGCAATGCGGAAACATTGTTTCAATTCTCTCAAGAAGAAAAATCTGTTTAGTTTTGAACCATAACGTTGTAGATTTCGCTTTATGTTTAGGATTATCGGTTTGTGGGAAGGTAAATCCCCATCTCAGTCTCAGGTTTTTTGCAGACTCCAACAGGTTTTCGTCCAAAATGGCCCAGCAGTTCGCCAGGAGTGATCACGGGCCTGTTAACGGCTTCTCTGATCAGCGCTCTCTCATTCGGCCTCCTTTGAGGACAGATAAAATGCTGGTCGTAATGTTCATTAGACGGTTTCTTAAAGGAGCAGTTGCCACATAATGACAAAAAAATATACCTTTCACTGTGATGATCCAACCAAATCACTGTTAGAACAGTTTAGCTACAGTAGTTGTTGTTACAAGTACGGGTCATGACTTAAGCCAGAGAGATAACATCTGTTTTCTGCTCATCATTACAAACGCGACAGTCCTAACAGGAGAAACTTGTTTGAAAGGTCACGTGACGAAGACCGGGTTTTAATGTGATGACGTCTATTTGCACTGTGATCCAAAAAAAAAAAAGAAAAAGTGAAATAAAACGAATGTTAAATGTTTTTTGTCTCCCTCTTGTGGTAACAATAATCTCTGCAGTTCAGTTAAGTTGTATTGAACATTAATATTCAATACATTTGCATTTTATTTTTAACAAGTGTTATTGCTTTTTTTAAAACATTCATTTAGGTACAATTGTTTTTAGGTGCAATACATTTTAGTTGACGCACTATTTTTATTTTCCTATTTTCTGGTGACTGTTGAAACTGCGTAAAATGTAACATTGGTTTACGACAATATTAAATGCACTTTTTTTTTAGGTAATAAAAGGATTGTTTTATACAATCCAAAAGAGTTTATTATGCAAGCAATACTTCTGATTAAACAATATGTAATCCTTAAACGTATTTTATTTGTGTGCCTAAAGTTACCATTGCCGCCAGAAAAAAATAATAATACACACAGTTAGTAATTATTTGAGTCCCAAAACCTCTTGGTTGATTTAAAACCACAATTTAAGCTGTATTTTAATCAAACATTGCTAAATTTTCGGAATCTGTCTTTTTCTACTTCAGTAATCCTTTTATAGTGAAGTGCTGCCCTCTTGTGGTTAACTTGAAGAGTTTCGGGGTGGATTTTTGATAGGAACTTTCATTAATTGAATGGCCGAAGTTTTATTTATTAAAGCAACTTTTGCAGACTGCCAACTTGTAGGGGGTGGTCGTACTCATTTTGCTACCTTGCGGGTGTAATATAAGCGTAATGCAACCGAGACAATTAGCATCTTGACGTGCGTCAGGAGTCCGATGTGACCAAGAGAAACTGATCACTTTTCAAATTAAAACATTTATCGGCCTGGAATAATAAATAAACCGGAAGTACTATAATTTTTTATTCTTTCATCTTTGCGTTCTAAAGTGTATTATTTTATTTATTTATTTATTTATAATTTTATTTTATCTGACATTGCCATTTTTAACCCATCTTCCCATTGTGTACGGCATACTGACAAACTGTACCAATGCCAACATGATGAAATATGTATGTGACAGCCTGCAGGGCACGTCTTCCTCCGCCATCCAAAATATAATATTCATGTTGTCCTCTGCCCTCCTTCTCTTGATTTGTTGGCACAGGCTAATATTTCTTGAGGGCGACCCCCTACTTGGTGTCACACACAACATGACCAAGCAACCTCACAACTGACACATTCTTCTCTTACATGACGGCCTGGTCATTTGCATATCAAGTGACATTGGCTGTCACTGAGATAGTTTCCAATACGCCGAGTGTTTCACGTGACATTTGCTACTCGCAACTGCAGAATTTACCTGAAAGCGGGCGCCAGCAGATCATTCAAAACTCCCTTCCACACATGAAAAGGGAAGTTAAGCCACTTATGTTCTTTCGGTGTGGCTATCGGAAAAAAATCAAACCAGGTGCAGCAATGCAGCATTTCCTGGGTTTTGTTTCTCCACTTCACTTGTCAGTCTGGTTTTTCTCGTTGGTCAAGCATTTCGTGCGTTGCAGTGAAATTCGGTTGACCAAAGACCACGTGCAAGTACAGATTTGTTGAGAAAAATGTAGAAACCAAAATAAAACAGACTTAAAGTGGATATAAAAAGTCTACACACCCCTGTATTAATCCCATCCCAGTCAAAAGAGGGGGTTTTATATCATGAAAAAAAAAACAGCATTTTGAACAAAGGGTGTGTAGACTTTTGTGCATTACCCTGCTTCTGACAACATCCTAAGTGCTAAAAACCTGAATGCAATTCAAAGTTCATTCAGAAGGCTGTCATTCACCAGCCAAGGCACGATATGACAAGAATTTGTACGCAAAAATGTCGCCAGATATGGAGCAGTCACTACCCGCCCCCCAAGGGCCCACATTGGACGAGAAAGCCACTTGAAACGGGACACTGGGCCACGCGTTTAGGAATACAAAAGCACAAACTGCGTCTTACAAGTACCACAAATAAAGCATGCGGCAAAGAAAAAAAAACATCTGGAGTATATTTTCTTTTTTTTTTTTAATTTCCACTACGCCGCCCTGCCGCGTAACACCCATTGATGAGCCTGACGGAGCATGTTGCAAAAACATCCTCAGGCTTTCTGTTGAAATAAGTATGAGTCATGCAGACCTAGATGTACACTTGCAAATGGATATTAAGCAATATTCACTTGTGGGGAATAATATGCCTTGTTAAAAAGGGGAAGATGATACAAATATAATATCGAGGGGATGATGCGAGACCATGACAACAAATGTATTCATGTACGTCCTCACCACCCAGAGGCTACCTACAGTAACTGGAGCAGTCTTAATTTTACTTCAATGTATTGTGGACCATATTTAGTGCATTGTGATGACTCATCCTAGCAGCATTCATAAAGCAGGGAGAAAATTAAGATTCAAACCCCGGGAGAATAAATTCTTCCTGTTCCCATAAAGCTGCAGACCCTCTTTTCAATCTGAATTAAGCAGCACAATATTATCTAAGATAGATCATTGTAATACTTTTAGATTTGCATTAATTTCAGATAAAATCCTGCAAGTAGCTCACATTATTATGCTGGCAACATGCACCTTGTGTCTTACCTCCTCCCATTCTGCACTGCACACATTCCTGTCATAAAAGCCAGGGGCGGACAGGACCGTACCACACCTGTGGAGGAAATCGCGAGAGAAGTTATTTTCTGAACAAGCATAAAGCTACCGAGCTTCAAGTGTGATGTAATCATATTTAATCACGAGGTTACGTTGTTAAAGTGTGTTTTTATGTCTTACTGGTTAATTTCGGAGTCCGTGGGACGCAAGCGTAGGAAGACGTAACCCCCCCCCCCTCATTCCTCAAGAATGGACTCGTCCTGACACTGCCATGTTGGATGGAACTGGCTGCGGGCGCTAAGGCAGCCGGACTTCCCAGGAAACTTTTTTCGTTTTCCGCTCTGTTTCTTGCCCCTTTCCCGCACAGAATCCGGATCTGGCGTCTTGTTCTTCAACACTTGTGGCATCACAGCCGTACAATTATCGCGTGAAAGTGACTTGAGTCTGACTCAAGGAAGCGAGGAGGAGGGGGGCGATCGGACGGAGGAAGGCCACGGATGACCCGGGGATTGTTTATGGATCTTTCCGGACTCCGTTTACCTTCTTAGAGTAAACGTTATCGTTTGGTTCACAATGAGTGGACTTCATCCGCAACGGCAAACAAATGTCGGTTCCATACTACTGACGCCTCAAGAGAATGACTACCTTTTTAACCACCTTGGCAGGAAATGCATCGTAAGTTTACGTCAGTCTTTCGCGTTTGATAACTTGTCTTCCTGTTTAACGACGGTCGTTTGAAGTGAGCTTTTTTTTTTCTCCCGTTTCCGATTGGACTGAGGAGGGTTGGTTTGTTTTGACAGCCGAGGCGGCATGGGGGGGCGAGCGGAGACGTCGAACCTCGTTCGGGACGCTCGCTGTCGAGCGACACGGAGTCGGAATCCGATTTTCGGGGCCTCGAGGTTGACGCTTGACACACCTGAAGTCGCGGAAATGTTGCGCTGTGTCTTAGCACCGAAGCTCCGCCGCAACGGAGCCGCCGTGGCGTGACTGGCGTTAGCCTCGTCGTCAGTTAGCTGCTAAATCAATCAACAGCTTATAAAAGGAGGCGTTTGATTTTATTTTTTTATGTTTTGTGTTCCGCTATTACATAACGTCAGCCGAACCTGGGTTGTTTTCGGGAAGTGTGTCCACTGTAGGAATGTGCCGACAAGGCTTGGCAGGGGACAGCGCTGACTAGTGAGAACTGATCGGGACCTTCTCTCTCTCCCCCCCCGACACTTTTATAGTCATAATGTGAAATCCTGCTCTACCAGTCTAATTGTGGTGAAATGTCACGATTCTAAAATTAGAATAAAACAAATCACTCTCGTCTGAACTATTATATGACTTAATTTCTCTCCATTATTTATCCAGTTCTCCCACCACTTAAAAGTATCGATATAGGTGCCCCGATACCATGACATTGATACCACATGACCAGTCTTGCAAACTTCGAGCAGTTAGGATGCAGAAAAGCTGCATGTGTTGCTGTACATTTATGGCATGGATAAATGACCGAAATATATCTTATTTGTAATAAATTAAAAATAATTTCTTGAATTGGATAATTTCTCACAGCGCAGTGGTTTAAAATGACTGGTATGGAGTATCAAAGTATTAGGAAATTCATTTACCACTTAAAAAAAATATAATTATATTAATAGGTGCCATGGCATATCAGCCACATTGTTTTGTAACAGTTCTTGTGTTATGCTCTGACTTTCACATGCCCTCACGTCGGATTGTTTCCTCATAGTGTTCATTGAAAGTCAAGTGCACAATAATTTGGGAAGCGGGTTTTATATTTTTGGGTTGCTCACCTGACAGCGGCGAGCTACCCGCGTTTCATTTCGCGCCTCGTGACTCTTGACAGACGTGTCTGTGCTGAGCTCACACTGCTCGTTTTGTCTTCTCCTTTTCGCGTGAGCACACAGGTTTAGTGGGGTGTGCCGCAGGTTGACGTAGGCCCGCTCAGAAATGCGGCGACGACATTCCTCCGGCGCCCTTTGCCGCCGATTTTGTCACTCGGCATGAGACGGGCGAATTGGGAGTATTGTGTCCTAACAAAAGTACATTGGCTGGCAGTGATTTAATGGCTGTCTTGATTTGTATTCCTGGTTGACTGTGCAAAATGGGTCAAGCGTGGTTTTATTGCTTAGTCATTGCAATATTAAAAAGAAAAAAAGAGGAACAGTATTTCACGACTGCTTTGACTCATGCACTTGTAGAGATGCTCATTGGTATTCCCTCGCTTTTCACCATCAGCAGGAAAAAAGTGGCAGGGGTCCAATCCATGCTGTGTGTGTGTGTGTGTGTGTGTGTGTGTGTGTGTGCGCGCAGACTGCCTGATCAGCAATTCCCATCCGACAGGAAGTCCCGTGGTCAGACCCCCTTTGGTGATTTGTGTTGGACGAGTGGAACATGATTCCACTCAATATCGCCCCATTTATCTTCTTCCTGCTTCTATTAAAAAAAAAAGAAATCTAATTTTAACGGCAGCTATTATCTATTTCTCCCTCCTGCACAAATGAGGTCAAGCTTTCCTGTCTCCTTGTACTGGAAGAGGACCGAAATGAAAAAAAAAAATGTCCGTTGATGGTTTGAGCACAAATAAGCGCAGCGAACGCGCGGAGCTGCGCTTCCTGTCGTCTTTGACCCTGTCAGGAACTATCAGCACTCCACGGCCAGATGAAACCTCGGGCTCTTCAGCGCTGACGTCATGAAAAAGACCTTAATATAGCTTTCTTTTTACGCCCACTGCATTTAGCTCCGTTGTTTGGCAAGAAATGATGTCCCGAGCAGCACTTGTCACTTGTGTCAATATTTGAGCAAAAACGGGAATCGATGTTTGTACTTCTCACAAGATAAAAAACGACACCTGAGGATCCGTGGATGGTGACTCCTCCCGGCTTCGAGATGTTTCGCCCAAATTCGAACGCGAAAACATGTTCGGAATTACAACGAAAATAGGCCGGCGGCTCAGCATGCGTTTAGATCCCCGATGCTTTTATCTGCGCGTTAATAGCTGGGAAGCTGAACCCCCCCCCGCGGCAACCTGTAAAAGCAACACGGAGCCTGATCGGTGTCTGGAAGTGTGCGCCGCTCGTCTGTGCTTTGATGCGTCTTATTCTTTTAAAGAGGGAATAATTTCTTTGATTATGCTTTTTACATCAAGTACCACCAAAAATTAACACTGCGCTTCTTTTTCAGAAAAAAAGCTTGAATAATAAATATTTTGAAAGTTCGTATAAAATATTTAAGTTAAGTTAAATACTACCCAATTGTACAGTACTTGACTAAAAAATAAAAGTTCAAACTGCTTTTAACATTGAATTTAAATGAGAGATTCTATTGCTTACCACTAGAGGGAGCCCTCATATGACACTTTTGAGAAGATAAAGATCAAGTTGGCCTTTACTAGTCCCACAATGGGGAAATTTGCAAAGAATTGCTCTCTTAAGGGTTATTAAACGTCACTAAACTTAAAAGTTGGACTAAAATGGTCCAGATTTTTTTTTCTTGTCTCTTCACTGCATCCGCACTTTCAGTTGACTCTGTGGCCGTGTCCCTCCCTCCCCCTCTACGTCCTAGTCGTTATCCTCGGCAGTGGTCCAGGTGTTCTTGGCGGACCGGAACGGTACCTGGACCAAGAGATGTTGCGGCGTGGCCTGCCTGATCAAGGACAACCCGCAGCGTTCCTACTTCATCCGAGTTTTTGACATCAAGGTATCCGCGGGCGACGCGGTCGCGTGTCCTCCCACATGTGAAATCTTAACATGTCGTTTTGTCACAGGACGGCAAGATGTTGTTTGAACAGGAGCTGTACAACAACTTTAGCATAAATCCCTCCAGGCCTTTTTTTATCTCATTTGCTGGAGATGTGAGTTGAATTTTTTTTTTTCTTCTCCCTTTCGCAAAAAATTATCACTAATTTTACAATCAGCTATGCATGATTTGAAATGAGAATGTTTTTGTGCTCGTTCCAATGTCTCTGCGCTCCGAACCTTCAGTCGAGTCAAGTGGGCCTGAACTTTGCCAGTGAGGAGGAGGCCAAGCGTTTCCGAGGTCACCTGGCAGAACTCTTGGGCAAAAGGCAAAGGAAAACTGGTACGGACTTCCTTATCGCGCCTCAGCCGTCACTGTGCACGAATGGCACGCTCAGCGTTTCTTTGTCTTGGGTTTAAAACAGCCCGTCAATGGCAACATAGCGCCGTCGAGTCATTTTCCTCGAAACACGACACAGTCGTCACCATCTTCAATCTGCTACTGTTGAAAAAGAAAATGTAATGCCATCACTGACCTGAGGGGGGCACTGTAGACCAAATGCAACAAGAGCTGTCATGAATTGAAAATGGTGATTTAATAATAATCCTTAACAAGTACATCTTTCATGAAACCATGACGATAAAGTGTATTTTTTAATGCACAACTTCATCGCTCAGGTTTTATGAATGATGTTTGTCTCTTACGTCTTCTAAACTCTCCACCGGATCCTCCACTTCCCTCTTCAAGCTTTCTGCCTTTGCACTCTTTGCTCACAAGGCTTTTTAAAAATTTTTTCCTCACTGGTCTCAGGAGAACTCAGCGGAATCCTTTTCATCCGGTTCTCTGGACTTTTTCAACACGCGTTCTATTGGATGTAGATGTGTGATGTCGCTCACTAACTCTCCCAGCTTCGCCGAGCCTTTCGCAAACTCCTTTCTTTGTCCGTCCGCCTCTCGCCACGGCGGCATTGAGCGCAACGTTGTAACCGTTTCGTTTGTCTGTGTCCACAGAGAAGAGACGCGAGCCTCCGAATGGTACGTTGCCCATCATTTCCTGTTCCTAAATACAAGAATGTATGTCCCAGTCGCCGTAATTTCCGTCTTTTCCATCCCTTGACGTTCTCCTGACCTTCGCCGCGTTTTCATAAGCGCAGGTTTAATCTGAGATTAGGCGTGCGTGAAGCGTTACATAAAAAAAAAAAAAAACGAGCGCTAAATCCTTGAGTAATATGCCGGGATTAGAGCGCCGCGTGTGTGCGGTTTGACGGGAAAGGAGGGAGGAAAATAGTGCGAGTGGGCGGAGAAACGACACGGCGAGCCAATCCGAGCGTGATAATCTGAAAGGGTGCGCCCCGCTGCAACGGGGTGGGGGGCGGTTCGGTTGGAAAAGGCGCCCAAATGTGCGTCGATGGACAATAACAGCGGGGGGGTGCGCGGCTGCCCTGATGGAGAGCTTGTTGGCAGGATGTGCGGACACCAGTCCACTCTTCCACATGTCTGACGAGGGCATTAACTTCTAAATCCAAGTTGGCTTCCGACGCGGATGTGCTTTGGCTGTCTTTTGGCATTTTTTTTTTTTTTTTAAAGACAAGACAGAACTGTCCTCTTGACTTGAGAAAGCAGATTCTCTTTCCTCCCGAGGTGTTCCTCAGCTGGATATGATGCGTCCACCAGAAAGCATTCCCCACTCCCGTCTTGAGTAAACGTTCTCTCTCCGGAGCCGGTGCAAGTTTTCTCCCGGATCCCGTTCGCAGCGATGATGTTCTGCACCACCTTCCTGTCGGCTCCCTCGGAAGACCTCGCTTGCGAAAGAGGCGGAGAAGTAAAAGCGGGAGCCGGGGGTGGAGGATTGGGCCCGGCGGGCTGCTTGTCCACCTTGCACTGCTTGGTCCTCCCCCAGGACGAATTGTACCCGAATCTCTCCGAGCCCCCCTCAGCCCAAGTGCGAGCTCGCAGCTTTATCGGCGACATGCTGCTGGACGCCGGGGCGGGCGCGTGCGGCGGTAGAGGCAGCGGGGGTATTTGGGACAGGGTGAGGAGGAGACGCAGTCGCTCGGCGTCGCCTCTACCGAGCAAAACGCCCAAAAATCCTTGTAGTGACAGCGTGAAAGGTATGCGTGGTGCCGAAGTCCAAAATCGACCGGCAAGCTATCGGGCGGAGGAGTGATCTGTTTGCGAAAATCTTGACACCTCTCAACTGTTTGTTTACAGGCCCTGCGCTGCCCATGGCCACCGTGGACATCAAAAACCCCGAGATCAGCACGGGGCACCGTTTCCATAGCAACTCTCAGATGAACAACATCATGCACTCCACCTTCAGGAAGGAGAAGAAGGGCAAAGGCAAGAAGAAGAGGCTGACCAAGGCCGACATCGGCACGCCGAGCAACTTCCAGTGAGTCAACGGGCTTGATTTTGTTTTCTTGTCGGCCTCGCATCCGAAATCCGTGTCGGCAAAGGCGGCACCTGTGGTTTTGTTGACTCACGCCTCTCTCTGCTTTGGCACAGGCACATCGGCCATGTGGGATGGGATCCAAACACAGGCTTTGATGTAAGTAATGGCTTTTTAAAGAAATTGGAAAAAAAAAAAAACACGTAATAATTAATAACTTAGCCGCGTGTGAATCGACATGATGCGTGTGTGACATTCATGCGACGCTTTTAAATCAAGCCGCGGCGTGTTTGCCTACGTGTCACTCAGACTTACAAATCTTTGAACTGAACCATCGGATCCCAAATATTAATCTTCGCCGCACGGCCATGTGGTCAGTGTCGTTACACAAGGAGATTTTGTGAGGCAAGGCAACCTGTGTTTGCATAATCCTTGGACTTGTTCCCAAAAAAAGAAAAAAAAAAACATCCTTAGTATGAGATTACGTCGGGTCAAGCTGAATTGAAATGATTTCATTTCCGACAGGCGATGGCCTTCAAATTAATTGGAATGGATGACGTCATTCAAATGAACTGTTACCATTTTCTGGTTTAAATAATCGGAGTGATGGAAGGGACTTTGAGGTGAATTCAACTGCATTCTCTCCTTGCTTTTATTTGCACCGTAAATTACAAACATGAGCACTAGAGGGCGGCAGAGAACTCCATACCACCCAGCTGAAAGTGAGCGTCGTTTAAAACAAAGCCAATTGCTTAATTTTAGCCGTTTATTGCCATTAAATGTAAAAAAAAAAAGGGGGGGGGGAGTATTACATGTATTTAATCCAACTGAATAACCTAGCTTAATGCTAACACACAATGCAAAAAGCCATAGACAGGCTTCTGAAAATAGCATCACCCTCTGAAACGGTCAATATCACAATTCTGACCGTTCCGTTCCGTTTTGTCCGCACAGTTGAATAACCTGGACCCCGAGCTGAAGAACCTCTTCGACATGTGCGGCATCTCCGAGGCGCAGCTCAAGGACAAAGAGACCTCCAAGGTCATCTACGACTTCATTGAGAAGAAGGGAGGCGTGGAAGCGGTCAAAAATGAGCTCCGACGACAAGGTGGGCCACGGGACGGTCGGCGCACAGCGCGTGGCGCTGAAAATGACAACTGACGCTGGCGTTCACTTTTAAGACGGCGACGTAACCGCTGTGGTGGGTTTACCCTTAGGGCCTCCCAGGTGCTTTGGTACGTTTTCCACGCATGGTCTGCTGTGACACACCTCGTACGTTCGCTACTAGCAGCACAGGATTTGTCCGAAAATGTCGTGGCAAAAATTGAAGAGTTCAAACTCCATTATTTTGGGAATTGAGCGTTTTGTTTAGTTTTCTGGGTTAAGCTACTAAGAGGCAGATATTTTTTTTTTGTCACGTCATTGCAAAAGCAGGCAAATCCAAAGAAGCAGTTTATTTCACAAACAGACAAAATCCCCAAATTTTCACCCAACTGTGCA
The DNA here is from genome assembly GCF_059441095.1 of Idiotropiscis lumnitzeri. NCBI lineage: Eukaryota > Metazoa > Chordata > Actinopteri > Syngnathiformes > Syngnathidae > Idiotropiscis > Idiotropiscis lumnitzeri. The sequence continues at coordinate 3,521,747 of NC_142392.1, forward strand.
ATTACGCAATAATGGTTGAGTGTTCTGCTTTGTGGAGTTGTGAAGTGGTTGCTGGTTCCCATCAGCCTGAAAAAAAACAAACATTTTGCACGTCCCCTCCAGTTGAATTTACAAAACCACAATGTTCTGTTTTAAAGCAAGAAATTATTGCTGTTGAGCGGACCGTGAGAACTGTGCAAAAACATATAGAAAACAATATTAAGACACAGTATAATGCTTAACAAAAAATAATAAATAGCCTCCATTTGCCTGCTAACACGCATGCTAGCGCGCTAACGATATTGCGCCACTTCCAACGGCATCGGAAATAGTCACACAGATTCCAGCAACGAAATATATTTATTTTTGGCGGTCACACGTTAGCTAAAATAAAATGAAACACAATGAGTGAACGCTGCCCTTCAGCGGCATAACATTGAACACGATACGATCGTGGACCTGGCCAAAAAAAGCATCCTCGTTGGGTTCGCGGGCAAACTGGAGCCTCTCGCAGTTGCCGTTTGGGCGTGGCGTGGGAACACCCTAGATTGGTTGCCAGCAATTAACAGGGCAAGGCACGTTTCGACAAAGAAGAATTGACTCGCACGTTGACATCTGTTGGCAATTTTCTGTCATCAATGAACGCAAAATGTCATGGGAAATGCCTCAATTAGCTCGTAACCACCAAGCGGAGGTGAAGAAAGGATGTGGCAGTAAAACAGGCCAAAATCCAGATGTCAGCGTGTGAATTAGGGAAAATTCCCACCTATAAAATAAATGGATTAAATTGAGAAAAATCGACTCAAATTTCTCTCTCCAGCTCCCCCGCCCCCTCCATCCAGAGGTGGCCCTCCTCCGCCTCCTCCTCACCACGGCTCGGCCCCGCCGCCCCCTCCTCCCGCCCGCGGGCGAGGCGCCCCGCCGCCTCCTCCGCCCTCCCGAGCCCCCGTCTCCGCACCTCCGCCGCCGCCTCCATCCCGGCCGGGCATGACCGCCCCCCCGCCGCCCCCACCCAGCCGAGGCTACCTGCCCCCGCCCCCGCCGCCGGCCCACGCCTCGGCATCGGGGCCGCCCCCTCCTCCGCCGCCGCCCCCCACATCCTCCATTCCTTCCTTCGGTGGCGCGCCGCCGCCGCCGCCTCCTCCGCCGCCTCCCGGACCCCCACCGCCGTCCTTTGACACCAACAACATAGTGGACGGCAGCATGCCGCTCGCCGGCGGCAAGCCGGCTTTGCTGAGTCAGATCCGCGAAGGCACCCAGCTGAAGAAGGTGGAGCAGAAGGAGCGCCCCGCGTCCAACACCGGGCGAGACGCGCTCCTCGACCAAATCCGACAAGGAATCCAACTCAAACCTGTGAGTTTCTTCCCATTACTCTAAATGTCCGACCGATCGGTATTCGTCTGAACTTGAATCCTGCTTTGTCATCCTCAGAGGGACGAAACAAGCGACTCACCTCCTTCCTCCTTGGCCCCCTCGGCCGGCATCGTGGGGGCGCTGATGGAGGTCATGCAGAAGAGGAGCAAGGCCATTCATTCTTCAGGTACTAAAATTTTAACATTTCCCCGAATTCCTTAAGTCACCGTTCTTGCCTGCCTCACTCAAGTCTGATTTTCTCGTCCAGATGAGGATGACGATGACGAAGATGACGAAGACTTTGAAGATGAGGATGAATGGGAAGACTAGTTTTTTTTTTTTTGTTTCTTTCATTTTTGTTTTTCTTTCCCCGTTATTCGCTTCCAAACTTTTGGATGGTTATGACACAAAAATTGTTCCTTTCTTACTTAAAAAAAAAAAATCTTTAATTTCAAATCACAAAAAATATAAATTTTCTATCAATTTGCTGTATATTTTTTTGTTGCCTTTATGCTTTTTTTTTTTTTTTTTTTTAATTCATCTGTGCAATACCTCATTTAATCTGTCGGACATTCTCATATCTGTTGTTTTTGTTTCTCTGACGTCTGTCTCTCTTCTGCTCGTCAGACCATCTGTCACTTTGTCATCGCACATTCCCTTCGCCTCGTCACTCGCGCTCGTCCTCGTCTTCCCAAAGTAACGTGCAATTTTGACATCAATGATCTTCCGGGCAGTTATCGGAGGCAAGAGTTGCCACAAATCCTTCTTTTTGTCTTCAGTTGGGGGGGGTGGGAGAAAAATAATTATTTTCATACCCGAATTGTGGCTTATTTTTGCTTACTCTAATGATCCCAGTTTCAAACTCATATTTTTGGAAAAGAAAAAAAAAAAGCTTGAGCTGCTATCCTCTGTAAATGTGCTGCAGATGTGAGTCTTGATATATATATATTTTTTTTTTGCACAGAAAGAGGAGACTCGCTGCATGTCAACAGGACATGTTGAGGTGTATATCGTAACGCGTACGCACGCGCTTTGTGAAATGCGACAGAATGGGATTGCAGCGATTATCGTGCTGCGTACATTTGCTTCGAACGCAGTCTCGATAACGGATGCCGACTCCTGTTACGTAAACTGACACTTCCATTTTATTTGATTATGTGATATTTTGTGACAGTCATGCCATGGTTATCTCCACCAATTTGACATTTTTTTTTTTTTTTTTGCTTTTGGGGTTTTTTTTTTATAACTATTAATACAATGACACTACATTCAAGTGGGTTTGTCAGTCTCCACTACCGAATTTTTTTTTTTTCATCTTTTTCTACTTTTCATTATACAATATCAAGCAGAGTTTTGACAATATTTGTTAAATTGGGTCGTTGATTGTGTAAAATTTGAGGAATAAAGACATTGTTAGTTTTACACCTTGATGCTTACGTTTATTAGACACAAAATGCGCATTATAACATTGAATATGAATTCATCTTGTTTATATGCAGACTTCAGGCAGTGGTAAGTTTTCCGCACAACGCGAACATGCATTCAAATTTGGCGAAATAATTTGACGCTATAGTAGCCCTTTTAGACGCTAAAAGCTAGCAATGCTAGCTGCTAATGCGTTACTGTCTAAAGTAATTGATTCCGCTTTATTTTAAAGCAACATAAATATTCTATTGTTGATTGAGTTGCTTTTATATATTTAGTAAAACTGATGGACATCTTTAAGCGTTTTACTTTTTAATCGAATGCTAACAAACTAGCAATGTTTGCTTGGATTTTATGCTAACAGGCAAATGACGGGCATTGATATAACTGGAAAGTTTGCACGATAATATACTTAAACATTCAGAACGGAGGCCAAGTTTTTACTTTTTACCTGCCTTGAAAAAAATCAGATAAAATGACCTTGAATGTAGCATGGAATTAGCAAAGAGGCTAAAATGCTAACCGTCTGGAAGAGATGTTTTTTTTCTTTGTTTTGACCAATTAAACGACATCGGAAATAAGAATTTGCAGCTAATTTAGCTTAATTCTATGCGAGCTCTTGTACATTTTGCCCTCCAATAAAGAGAGATTGAAGACATTTTTTCGTTTCTTTGCCTGTTTTATACTCCGGATCCGACGTACTTTTTAGATCGTGAAGTGCATTTTTGTCTCAAGTCGCATCGGCGTATTAAAAGAAAGCCATTGTTCACGCTTACGGGCAAGCCGTTGTTTACTCAAGAGCGCCAATAACAACAGCATAAATTGTATGTGCCATTTTATTTTTAGCCAACGGCCTCTGTATCACATCTCAGCTGTGGACCTTCTGAGAGGGATTAGAGCAAGGTATGTCACTTTCCGCTCGCTCCGTGCATCCATAGTGACACGCGTGCAGACCAACGACAACCACACGTCAGGTGCGGAATGCAAAGGTTCAGCTTTAATTTTGCGCCATTAACCGCTTGGCCGGGCGGGCGGGGGGGGGTGCCGTTTGTTTTTATTCCTGCGGCACAAATGTGTCCGAATTTGACTTGAGGGTCACTGAGCACATTTACAAGCAGGAAGACTGCAGATCGTAGCGAAAGGATTTCCCTTATTGGCACTTGGGTGGGTTGTTAGGACAAAGTGATCCGCTTCCTGCCATGAAGTTTTATTCTTAGGCACACTTAGGCCTTGGAATGTGTGCACGCTGGAGGGAGGGTGCGCACGTGTTGTCACAAGTGCTAACAGGATCGAATAAAAGATGCCGATTGCTGTCAAGTGAGTGGGAGGCTAAGTGGATAAAGTGCAAAGTAGAATTTTAAAAAAGTATTTTGCACATCTTTTCGGGCACTTCACACCGACTGAACGTATCGTCTTCATGCGTTTGGTAACTGAGGATTATCCACATGGTTTTATAGAAGCAGCCTCGAATTTCCCGTTCTTTGCAACCTGAGATGTCGTAATATCCTTTACGTCAATCATGGGGGGGGGGTGTAGAATTATTATAAGCTGTCACTCGTCAGACAATGTGAAAGGCTCAAAGTGGGAGATGTGTGAATGGTTCATTTGCATCACAATAGACTGAAGCACTGCTGTTCACAAATTTAGACGAAAAATGGATTCTTCATCGTAATTTGACAAAAAAAAAAAAAAAACACAAATGACAATCAAAAACAATCTGTATTTAGAAATTGAACACGTCATTCGAATCACACGTAGCACATCATATTTACAAGTTTACATGGAGAGAAAAAAACGGGAGCGTTATCAGTAAACAAGGTTTTAAAAATAAAATTACAAAAGAAATCATGAAGCAGTGCAAAATAAAAAGTTAGCATGACATCTTCCTCTTCAATATTATCGTAGGTGTAATGGGAGCTCAACCTGTAAAAAAAATAAATAAAATAAAATGCATATTTATATTTCTGAAACTTTTGCGTTAAGCGTCAACTGTTTGTATTGTTGCTACGTCCGCCTTTATCAAACCTCCGCTGAACACTTGCTATGAATAGCAGCATTAAGTGAAGGAATTTGGCGGCTGACTTATTATTTTCCACTGTAACAAACCACGAGGTCGCAAAACAGTTGCCTATGTTGAAAAGCGCAACGACTATTTTAGTAGCACATAGGGACAGATTGTGATGCATTTGCCAATATAACTGGCGACAAAGGCTAATTTTTAATGCTTTATTATTTCATCATTATTATTTAAGTAGACGAAGCTCGACTCTGCAATAATTTGTTGTCAACAGACTTCAACACAAGCTAAGAAACTTGTCTTTTTTTTTTTTGAAAGGCCGCTAGCTTAATGCTAACACACAACGGAGAACATCGCAGAGAAGCTAACGAAACTAGCATTAACGTTGTGGTAATTGGTGAAGCTTATTCTATAAAACAATAAGTTATTGCGAGTTGTGACCATCATTAAATCGACGTGTAATAGGGCTGTATGTATTATACCGCCCCCTGGTGGCTAAGGCGCGCAGACCAGAAAGCGCAGCACAATGTCAATGGACATCGAAGCGTGAAATCATGAACTATGGTCTATTTAATTGTTATAACTATATGATTTTACAATATTTTTCTTAAGAAATTAAATAATTAATTAAATCCCTTCATTGTGAGTGTTTTGAGTGACAAACGTGGTCAAGGCGCCAATGTTTTGTATGTACCTTTTGTGACAATTTTTTTATTTGTAGTTTACGAACATGTGACATATTTCAAATGACCATGGGCGAATAATGTAATGATGAGCGCGGTTTCCTCACCTTCCTCAGGTTCCGGATGCTGCTGTTCCGGATAGAGTCCATCAGCTGGTCGTGGGCCGACCTCATTGGCGTGGACGGCCTGCTGCCCTCGTCCCCTCGCCTCTCCACCGCCACGGGCCTCAGCGCGTTCTTCAGCTCCTTGAGGATACAAGTGGTCTCATCCTTGGCCTTGCCCTTCTTGCCCTTCTTCCCTTTGCCCTTGGCCTTTTTGCTGCTGGCCTCGTGGGATTTAATCACCTCCGCGATGGTCCGGGTGGGCTTTTTCTTCTCCTGGCGAGAGGGAAGCAGTGGCGGAGGAGGGGGCGGCGGAGGCGGTGGGGGAGGAGGTGGTGGAGGAGGAGGTGGCGGCGCGGGAGGTGTCTGCTTCTTAGCCAAGTTGCTCCGCGGGACTTTGGGGGAGGACCAAGGAGAGGATCGAGGTGAGCTGCAGGGTGTTCCTCTCTGGAAACAGGAATAGCAGGGATGTCAAACGCTCATTTTGGGAATCTGCCATGAGTTGTTCAGAACGTTCCTTTTATAATGAAAAAAAAGAACTTGCCTATTATATTACTACTTTTATATTAGCATCATCTAAAAATTTCCAGCTAATCATTTTTGTGCCAAAGAACTACATTGAAGTGAGCCCAAAAGACTTATGAATAGAAAAGTAGTGCTTTGGCGTCATTTTCTGCCAATCCCAGGCAATTCTAAACACTGATGAAAAAATAATCAGGGTGTAATGGGAAGAATTATGCTGAAGTGAAGGGGGGGCGAGGGGCGGAAATCTTCTATTCGGCCAAATAGAAAAGCAGTGCTTTGGCGCCAACGGGCAATTCTAAACATTTTGTGGGTGGCGTCAGTCACGCGTGGATGAGTAATAATTGAGCATTTTTAAAAGATGTTTGACGCTCTGCCAGAAGCATTTCGGCATCCACGATATCGGCTAGCGCGTGCTATCGAGTACTATTGACGTCGTCGTTACCAGTGCTGTGGTCCGAGGATTGGCAGCTCCTTCCGGAAGCCCCTGTTGCTGCAGTTGCCTCTGCTCCTGCAGTCGTTTCTGCCTCTGACGGTCCTGATTTCTGGTGAGAATCCCCGTCATGCTCATCCTGGGTCCAGGCAGGTTGAACTGGTAGCCCAGTTTGATCAAGGTGTGGTTTTCCCGAAGTATCTTCACCATCTCCATCTCCACCTGAAGTCAAGCGAGCCGAGCTGTGATGGCGATGAAGGACATTGAGCGGAACAGCGAGTCCGGACACCAACCTGCCCTCCACAGATGTGCCTCTGGTTGTGGAATCGGAGTTCCGTCAGGGTGTTGTTCCCGGGAAGGGCTTGGACCAGCGCCATGACGCCCCTCCCGCTCACGTAGTTGGACTCGATGTTGAGGCTCACGATGGACGAGTTCTCCCGCAGCATCTTGGCGACGGCCACGGCCACCGGGTCGTCCGCGTGCGTGTTGGCGAGGCTGAAGACGCGCACGTGAGTGTTGGACCTCAGGGCTTCGGCGAATCGGATTAGGGTCTCCTAGGGAAGCGACATTCCCATTTATTTCCATTTTTTTTTTTTTAATGTATGCTAATTGGCTAATGTATCGGATACTCATGGAGGCTACCGATACCGGTTTCTGATACTTAACTCATTCACTGCCATTGACGGGTATCGAAGCCAAAAAGTACATTCATCTTCGCAAAAAAATATTGACCTTAATCTTTGAGCATTAACGGTCACAGAAAATTAATTTTTGGTTTTTATGTACCTGCGAAATGTCGTCAATGTTATTCAAGTTGACCTCTGTGAGCTCGGGGTCGTCGCTGAGCGCTCGCTGCAACGCCTCGTCCACCACGGTGGGGTTCCCGCTGGCGTTGGGGTCCGCTGGTGGAGGGGGAGGAGTCAGTCTAACAGGCTCCACCCTCGGGGGCTTCAGCTGCTGAGGGGGAAGGATCGGAGGTGGGGGCGGGGCCGGAGGCGGGGCTACTGGCACAACGTTAGGGGTTTCTTCTTCTTCCTCGTCGTCGTCGTCCTCCTCCGTCACGACCTCCTCCTCTTCCTCCTCGCTTTCTTCATCTTCGTCCTCCTCTTCCTCCTCATTTTGATTGTTCTGCCGCTTCTCGCTTTCGTCGTCCTTTTCGTCCTCGGATTCGCTGTTTCTGTCGGTCACATCATCTTCATCCTACGTCGACACGCATTTAGAAAATGTTACTTTTAAAAGAACTATTTGCATCTTCAAAGAACTTAGAACGTAAATTCCTCAATTGAATGATCGCAACTTTGGGAAAGGCAATAAAACAGGCCAAAATCCAGACGTCAATTTGGATCATGTTTTTCATCATTACGATTATTTTTGGAGTCGATCAACCGCCTGGCCCTAATTTCAAATTCAATGCATTTTATATTCGTTGGCAAACGATCGAGCCTGACAAATTCTGCCCGGCAACAAAATTCATACTCAGAATTCCCAACATGCTCGCCACCAATCCAATGAGCTACTTCCAAAAAAAAAGGTTGTGAAAAATCTTTGCCGCTTTATAGCGCAGCGACTCTCGAATCTTAGTTGGATTTTCTTCCACTTGTCCAATTGGAATGCGAGAGAAACTCCAGAGGAGGCGGTCTCGTATATGTTACGCAGTCTTTGAATAGAATTTTTCCACACAGCTCTTGAATTGTATCTGATGAGATTGTCTCCACACAAGAAGGCCCTTCTACGCATTTACTGCCATTGACGGCTAAAGACGTCAAAGATCCTTTTTAAAAAAATAATTTTCAAAGTTTTAAAAGACATCAGTTATTCGTCCCACTGACCGTTTTCGGGCTCGCGCCGGCGATTTCATTTTCCAGAATTTTTTGAGTCTCAGCTTCCCAATATTTCATGAGCGCCTCTCTACTGAACGTCCCCGTCGGGGTTTTGTCGGTCTGGTCCCGCTGCCGCAGCCCGATGGGCACGTTGGCGTCCGGGTCGATGTCCACCAGCTCCTTCTCCAGCTCGGCCAGCTCTTCGGGGCTGAGCGACGCCAGGAGCTCATCCTCGTCCACGTCTTCGTACTTGCTCAGCTCCCGGCGGTATCCGAAATAACTCATAGCCAAAGCGGGATCAGCAAAAAACTGTCACATTTAAAACCAAAAAAATCTAAATAAATTGTAAAAAACAAAAAAAAAGCAAAGTCAAAAGGGGCCCGAACCGGAGCTCTGCTGCTGTCGTGCGCCGGTGTCACTGACTCGTCTAATCTCCCCCCCAGCTGCCGTTCCAGCCTTAAGAGAGGGATCAGAGGTGCGCGTTGCAAAAGTGGCGGCCCCTATGATGCGGCGTCTTTTTTTGGGAGGCCCGCCCGCGCTCTGAAGGGGACAGAGCCACGAAAAGCATGTGAGCTCAGAGGCTGCGGCCTGTCATCGCGACGGCGTGTCACCGATGCCTGAGCAGCTTTGTTCATAGCCAAGAACAGAACACGCAACAACACACAAATGCAAACACGGCATCACAAAAATTCCTCCACAAATCTTGGCGTCCTCTCCTGGTTATTCCTATCACAGCCACTAGTGGGCGTATTTACATGAAATCTGGAGTTCGTTTTTTATTCATTTATTTTTAGTCTTTTTCCATTTTTTTTTTTTTTTTGGGCCAATTCCATCCGGCGCCAGTGTATCAGCATTTCCGTGCAAATTGTAAACGAATTAAAAGTATGATTTTAATAAATAATTAATGATGTACAAAGGTTCTAGCACTTGACCCTGTTTTGTTGGTTAGTACCCCCCCCCCCCCCACGCCCACGCCCTCTGGCCGCTATCTCGGTACCCTCCGGCCTTATTCATAAAAAATAGTTGACCCTGACCCTGACCAAAAAGAATTACTTTTTTTATTTATGATATATTTGAAAACAAATAAGCTAAAAATAACAAAACATTAAAGTGTGCATATACTTCCTCTACTTAACAGGGAAAAGCGACAAATGAGCAAAATTGAACAAACAATAATGCAACTCATTAATCTAATCGGATGCAGGTGACCAAAAATAGTCTGGAACGCGCACAAACAAAGAGCAGATGACAAAACAATACTGGCTTTATGAAAATATAACGAGTAGCATACTTGTGCGCAAGACAAATATGACACTCGAATATTTTTCAATTCTGACCTTTCAAAGATATGAATGGGCAGTTTGGGATTTTGAAGACCCCCTTTTGGCTTCGTCCTACTTTTATATGAACTCGCCGATGATTCCTCGTCCTTTCAAATTCAAGGCATGATGCCTCTGACAATTTCTTCGTACGATATGATAAGCAGGAAAGCTTGAGTGGATCTCAAAGCCGCGCATTCCTCCAACCGCCGTTCATTTACATTCAGCTCTCGGGGATAACCCGGCGCATATTCCGAGCGGAATACGCCCACGCTCCAGTGACGAGCCGATTGATCCGTGGGAGAAGTCTCAGTCGCGGTCAGCGTGTGACACGGTGACTCAGTCTGGAGGCGGCCTCTCCGAGCCCTTCAAAAAGCCTCCGCCAGTCTGTGTGGAGGCAGGCAGACGGCTGGCCCATCCTCAAGTTTCACTGCTTGGACCTCTCACACACACACACACACACACACACACACACCCATGCACGAGCTCACAGTTATCTCCAGCTTTGGATTATAAAGACGCACTTCCATGCAGCGGATCACGGCAGTCTCGCATTTGTGCTCCATATGAGGGAGAAAGTAAGCTTGTTTTTTTTTTCTTTTTGTCTTGACTCGTTTGAATCTCATGCTGGACGACTGTGTTAAAAAAATAGGAGTTATTTTTGGGGTGTAAATTAAAAGCTGATATTCGTTTTTAGTCATGTTGACAAAAGGCGGGGAGATCATATTGACCTTCGGATGTTGGTTTCGTCGATCGCTCCCGGTGGAACCGAGCGTTAATATGTGATGAGAGCGCGTGGCTAAGAATGAGACTTCTTTGCAGATCTTCAAGGCACCTTGCGTCCTCCTGAGTCTGTTCACGAGTTTGAATGTGTGCTGCGGGAAATTTGGGACGCCGATAACTGATGATGTGAGCAAGCTGTCGATACTGGTGAGCTTTTTTTTTTTTATCACCGGATGTTGCCGCTCACGCCATTGTCGGGTTCTGTTCGCTTGACCCGCTCGATTGTTACCTCTCCTTTTAGAAGCACAACATCCCTTCCGATTATGAGATTCCTCTTCATTACATTCCCAAAGAAGTGGTATGTATGCGACGAATATTTAAAAAAAAAAAAAAAAAAATTTAACTCACTTACTACCATTGACGGCTTAAGACGTCAAAGATCCATTTTTTTTAGATTGAGTTATTTATAAATTATTTTTTTATTTTTGCTTAGGCTGGCACGTGTTGGGTGGTGTTAAACGTCTACCCGTTGGAGCAAAGTCTTCGCAACCTGGCCGCCATGTTTGGCGCCGTCTCCTCCAACAAAGAAAACCTCCTGGTCTTCGTCGCCATGCTGAAGAGCGTACGCTTCACGTTTGACCACCAGGAGCTGGTAAGTCGTCACGACTGCGTGCTCGTCCCGGTGCGTACGTGCACGTCATTAAACGTTGTCGCGCAGGAAACGGCCATGCAAGTCTTCCAGTGTCACTACCAGGAAAGGAGCTTGAAGAATGAGCTCTATTTCGACTACGTGGAGGCGGGTCATGAAGAATCCGGCTTCTCCTGCAAGCCGCCGCCGTGTCTCGATGCAGCAAATGCGCCAGGTAATTTCAATTTTAATTGTCAAAAGTGTCTTAAATGGCATCATGAGCCCACGGGATGGGGGGGGTGGTGGCAGCAAAACAGGCCAAAATCCAGATGTTGTGGGGAGGCGGGGCTAAGAATCTCACATGCATGTTTTTTTCGGCATGTGGGATCATATTATCATATATTTAATACAGAACAGTGATTTAAATTTGCCAATGGGGCAATTTACGAGTGAGCTCTACGAATTCTGCCTAGCAACAATCAGACGGCTAAATTCCATGTTGCTGTGCATGCTCACTAACTGTAAATTTTAATCCAGTCGTGGGAATTTTGGTGAAATATTTTTTGACTTATGCAATGGCGACTGTTTTTAGAGAGTATAAATTGCGTCAATATTTCATGATCAGAGGAACCGGGCAGCCTGAGAACATTTTCCAATGGCGTCCTTCCTTCTCGCAGGGGGTCAAATGGGAGGTCGGGATTACAGACGGTGGAAAAGAACGCCGTTGCTGCTGGTGATCATTCCTGCAACGGCTTGCATCGTTCTCATCGTGTGGCGGGTGAGTGGATAAAATTAAAACATAAAATAAAAATGTTAAAACATATTTGCTCACGACTTTAGGCCGTTTTTTGTTTTTTTTAAGATCGTCTTTCCTGTGTGTATTGGAACATATTAACATTACGCAAACAATATAATCGCCTTGCAAACAGTTGTTTAAAAGCGTGTCAACTGAAACAGGACTCCTATTTTTTTTTGTTTTGTTATTTGCGGCATATTCGACACGCCCCCTCCTGCCCCATTCGCTGCTTCAGGCTTATGTTTTTTTCCTGAAGTCATTTTAGAGCTTTTCCTGACGACTATCGAATGTATCCCAAGTCACACTATTCTTAAAAAAAAAAAAAAAAAAAAAAAATCTCATGATCTGAAATCGCCGACAGTCACTCTTGTCTTATCGAGCACTTCCTGAAAGGAAATTCCTGTTAACAAGTGCTCATTAAATATTCAGCAGTGCTTCAAGGCTCGCCTCATGATATCCGCCCGGTGATTAAACTATTTGTCATTTTCTTCAGGTGACCTCTACGAGACACCCGCCAGCGCGCCCCGCTGAGGATATCGAACTGGCACCCGGTGACACCGTACCGAGCGTGTCCGTCTCCGTCCCGCTTCAAAAGCCCGCCCACGCCGCCGCCGCCGATGCTCTACCAGAGGAGGACGCGTTCGCCGGGCGTGAAAGCAGATGAAGAAAAAAGATGAAAAGGGGGGAAGGATCTGAGATATTGCGCGTCAGTCAACGCGGCGCCACCTGCTGCCAAGGCGAGCCGGTGGTTATGCGAAACTCACGTCTGGCCAGAACAAAGTGGACGTGGAAAGCAACCGGGACTCTGGAGCATTCAAAAAAAAAATGTCTATGGGGAAGGCCTGAAATGGATTCTGCCCTGGAGGAAAGGAGCTAAGGATTCCAGTCGGCTGAGACGGGGAGTCGAGTCAATGCGGCAAGGACGCGAGTCGACTCCGGTCATTGTTTTGATGACTCGTGACTTAACTTGATAAAAAAACGGAAAGACTCGAAACGTGACGTGCGTCAATGTCGGATAAATTGGCCGATAATATCGTTCATTGTCTGGCCATATTGGTCTTTTCCGGTCGCTGCATTAATCCCTTTTGTATTTTTTTGGGGACTCGAGTCAAGACTTGACTCAAGACATGATCATTTCTGAATTGCCGTGTAATATCATCATTGTCCTCTTTAGTCTTCTGTTTTTATGAAGACCAGATAGAGGCAATAATTTGATTACCTGACTTGACTGGAGAAAAACTGTAACTTGATTTGACTTTCACAAGGCAAAATTAAGGGTTGAAACGATTAGTTGACTAGTCGACTCCATGCGTGGCGTATACACACATCGACGTTTGAAGCTTAGACGACTACTAAAAAGGTTGTCGTTCAAACCTTTGGACTTGTCAAAGCCTTGGACTTGTTTGGGGGTATCAATGACATCATCCATCGACTCGACTTTCGACACATTCTAGTCAACTACTAAAAAATACGTTGTCATCCGAGCCCTGTTTCGGACTTCCTTGATATATCGATGACATCATCGATTAATCGACTTGACTTTCAGTACATTCTAGTCGACTACTAAAGATCTTTAGTCATTCAACCCCTACTTGTTTGAGATATCAATGAGGTCAGCAATTTATTGACATTCCGCATTTTATATCGGATGTTGGATTATTATTTCGTATGTCTTTTTTTTTAATGAATGCCCTCGCCGCTTATAAACACAGAAAGTGATGCACTCGCGCACTTGTTGTTGACATTGCGATGATCGGTCACAGATGGCAAAGCCGCCGGTCGCAAACAACACCGCGCCTGCGGTTCAACAAGGGTCCCACTTTGTGTATCAAAGCTCGGAGCAGATGGCAAAGATAGCCGCGGCCAGACTGGCCGTGAATCCATCCATTGTCTCGCGCTCTACACCCCGTCATATATCGTTTTCTTCTTCTTCTTCAGCTTCTCCGCAGAGAAGAGCACTGGACTTTCTAATGCCTCATTCACTGAGTCAAGGCCATTTCATTTCGGTCATGAGGACATGACTGTGTGGAGAGAGGATGCGTCACACACACACACACACACCCGCACACGCACACACACAGAGAGGGAAGACAGGAGCGTTGAGGAGATACGGGCGGACGGACGGACAGGCGGATGAGCTCAGTGAGGAGCATAAGAGGCTCGCTTGTTCTCGGGCCACAAAAGACGTGGCCGTAGGCTGGAGGAAATGCCACTTATCAACACGACTGATGTCGACGAAGAGCGATGAATCAACGCGTAAGGAATCTCTGTCGACCGCACGCAACTACGGACGATGATTAATATTCCAATAACAGTTTTTCAGTATTCTCGTGATTGCTTTCCAAGGAACCGCATCATTAAAATATATAAAAGTGCAAATAGCTAAAACAGACAATTTAGACTCTACTCACAAAAAAAAAAATCTCGTCCATTGGTGGAAATTTCTTTTTTTAATGCACTATAACCTTTAATGGCGAACTGAATTTGCCCTAATGTCAATTTTTGAATGCACATAATTGTTATAAAAAAATTCATTATTTTTTTTTTTGTAAATGTGAGTCATTTAGCAACAATACCATAAGCACCTTTGTTTAAACATGTTCTGTTTTTGTCAGTTTAATACACATGTATCGTCATAAATTGGTTTGTGTGAATGATTACCGTGCTCGGGCATTACATTCTACTAAACGGTGTTTCCAATATTCTAACTGCATTATTTTGCCGCAATGTGCAAGCATTTGAAACAACTCCGTTTGATGCAGTGCAGTTCTACACCATTGTCCAACCACAATAATGAAGTATATCTTAAAAATGTATGATTATTATCATTCCAATGGACAGCGAATGCGTGCAAGTCAAACTATGTATTGGAATAAAAGTTGCATTCACTGTATTTATTGGGAATTTTGAATTAACTTTAAGACAACATTAAACATTAATTTAACACCATTAATATTCTAAGTATGCATGTACAAGAACTCTTTCGTGGTTGTGACGTTTACACAGTGTGTGTTAAGTTATGTATTTTGTGCAAGATGTGTTTTGCAAATTTTTCAACAGGGCCAACTGAACAATTATTAAATGCAATCTTACTATGATGCTATTTGAGAAGGTCATGTTTCTAATATGGGGCGCTTGGAGGAAAACAGTTCATTGTGGCAATTATACTCTATTTATTACATACCAGAAGTTATCGAGTTTAGCTACCCAGCTAATTACATGTTTGAAATGGAGCCTTTTTTTTCATATCTGACCAGTCTGTAAACACTTTGTTCAATGACTTTCCTTGACGTCATGGTTTTCCCGCCTTGAAATACTAATATAATAAACATATTTTTGACAAATTGCTGCTGGACCGTCATGATTGCTCCACTTTCTGATATATTTAAACCCATCATTTCGTTTAAAATATGCGACGCTTTTATTTTATGTAGTCACTTCCGCCGGAAACATTTTAGCTTTTGTTTTGGAAAGCTGCTATCCACGGTCGCCATTATTCTTCCTGGCTTGACGCTCGAGAAAAAGACATTCGTTTTATTTTTATTGTATATTTTTAGGGAAACGGCACATCTTTGTTTTTTATATAACTCGTTTATTCGCCCGTGAGTTTGCGACGTTGACCAGCGGTCACAGAATGGAGAGGCGGTCTGAAGGTGTTGGTAAGTTGCTAAGCTAACGCAGGCCAGCTAATAGCTGCCGCCAAGAATAGTTGAATAAAATGTGACGCATTAAATCTGTCGCTGTACGTAAAATAGATCATCTCAGCCAAGGACAACCAAATGTTGCAAAACTCTTTAATGTATGCAGCATAGCAAAGAAAAATCCCTCAGGAGTCCGTGCACGCGCTAAATTAAAATTAAACTTAGTTGCCCAGATGTTCCGATCGCATTCTGCGTGGTTGGATTTATTGCGTCGCTTAACGTTACTTGCACGATCAAGCAAAAATGTGTGCATTTGTTTGCTTATTAAAAAAAACGCATGCATGCAGGTGCTACATTTTGTTCGCTGTGCACGGTTCGGTTCGTTTGCGGATTTGTGCTTCCGGTTTTAAGAGCATAAGCAGCGTGTGCGCGCATCATACTCAATAACATCACCGCATGGAGAAATTGACTTGTACAGTGCTGTATACAGACTTTGCTATAATTCTGCATTCATGATACAAAAGCGAAATTGTGGATTTGAAACCAGGAGTAGGGGTTCCAAAGGGGTGTAAAACCAGCCCTGTGCAGCCGCATATGATGCACATGCCAGAAACCACCACTTGTTGACCAAATGAGGGAAAATGCAATTTTTCCTGGCCACTAACTTGTTGTTGTGTGATGCCCCCCCCAGGTGCCGGAGGGTCTCTCCCCCTGGCCTCCCTCCGACTGATGGCCTCCCCGCTGCAGTTGACGTACTCGTTCATGTGGCAGGTGATCCGCCAGAGAAACGTCAGGCAGTACAAGAAGGTGGAGGAGTTTGTCACCATGGTGACGCAGACGGTTCCGGAGCTCATGAGTTTCAAGCAGACGGCCCAGCTTGTCTTGGGCTTGCGGGCGAGGGTAAGCGGGTGTATTGGCGACACATATGTACACGACTACGCACTAGTAGAGTGCAGTGATACTTTGGGTCACAAATCTAATCGGTTCCGTAGTCCGATTAATCGATTAATTGGCGGATCGATTGAAAAATATGACAATACATTCTAACTAGAAATAGCATATCAAATTGGTTGTCATCAATATGATAAGTGTGTTGGCGATCATAGACTTGCTATTGTGGTATTCGATTAATCGATCCACTCTACTTCTCTAAGAACTCAATTCTTCTTTTAGATCATTTTGGATTTGCTACAGGGGGAGGGCCAACCGGACTCCCGCGCCATTCAAACGCTCATAAACAAACTGAAGATGACACCACCTGTCGGGGTAAGAATGCGAACACGTTCTCTTTCCAAAATGCAAGCGGCGTTAAATGTTCAATCATTTCTGTCACAAAAGGACGCAGAAGTGGAGAAATGTCAAACTAACTTCATGGTGCTGGTCCAGAATCTGCTGAAAAGTCCCACAGAGAGGAAGCTCTTCTTTAAGGTGCGCTATGCCTTCCTGGAACAATCCATTGTTGGGCTGTGGTCAACGTTGTCATGGTTACGCTACATTCATGCAGTGTTTAATAGTAATAATAATCATAACAAAAGCTGTTGCCATGGTAACCATGTCGCCTAGCTCCGCCTTCCCAGATCTTAGGAGAAGCTGACGCATTGGGTTGTTCTCCTCAGGAAGTGTTCCCGGTTCAGTACGGCACAAAGTTTGACACGGCGCTGCAGACTCTGATCGCCGGCCTGGTGTGCAAGTTGGAGCAACTGCTTCCGGTTCCCAATCTCTCGCAGGTACGAACGCACCAACGGCCTGTGCTGCCTCCGCCTAACTCTCAGCACCAAAGTGGATCAAACGTGATCGGAGTCATCGTTTTCGTCCTCAGCTCAGTTCCATGATTTCATCGCAACCCGCTGTGCTGGAGGCATGTGGCGGCATCATCCCCGAAGGCGGCGACCTCAAGACTCTCCTGCTGTACCAGCAGTCCAAAGGACTGCTATCTGGTAAAGGTATGGCAATTTTATTTATTTATTTATTTTTTTTTTCAGTGTTTACTGTGAATCGTCTTCCATTTGTTTTTGATGAGCTTAACCAAACCTTCTCCGTCTCCAGCAACCATCTCGTCCTCAGTGGGCGACTGCGTGCTGTCATCCCTCGCCTTCCGACCCAAACCTGTCGAGCCTCCTCCTCCTCCTCCTCCTCCTCCGCCTCCGCCACCGCCGCCGCCGCCGCCTCCTCCTCCCGCGCCGCAACCCGCGATCAGCTCCCCGGTCAGGAGCCCGCTCACGCTCACCGACCACGACGACTTAGGCGACATGTCAGACGACTCGGACGACGCGGACGTCCTTGCCCCCGCCTCGCAGGTTGATACCGCGGCCAGTAGCGGAGTTGCGAAGAGCGGCACCGATGCTGCGCCGGTGGCTTCCGAGGAGAATCAAAGTAAAGTGGTTGACACGGCAACGGCGGGAGACAAGTCGGACCGGCCACGACCGCCCCTGAAATCCATCCCCTTCAAAATGGTGACGGTGCCGGTGAAAACGTCCACGCCCAATTCCACCACCACAAAGGACGGCCAAAAGCTCCAAACGCAGCGCGTCACCTTGCACCAGTGGGTGTCCAAAATCGCCACCAACACCATCTCCCTCCCGGCCTTGCCGCCGCTGCCCCTCGACCGGTTCAGCGACGACGACTACTCGCGTCCGAGTATCCGGCGAAAGAAGCAAATCCGGCCTCCCGCCGACCGCTTCAACTGCAGCATGTGCGACAAGAGCTTCCCTTACCAGTCCAAGCTCACGGACCACGAGCGCATCCACACGGGCGAGAAGCCCTTCGCGTGCACCTCGTGCAGCAAAAGCTTCCGCACGCAGGCCTTCCTCAACAACCACCTGAAGACGCACAGCACGGCGCGGCCGTACGCCTGCGGCCAGTGCGGCAAGTGCTTCGCCAAGCTGCAGAGCCTCACCAAGCACATGCTGGCCCACAGCGGCCAGAAGCCGTTCTACTGCGACATCTGCAACAAGGGCTTCACGCAGTCCACCTACTTCAAGAGGCACATGGAGTGCCACACCAGCCAGATGACCTTCCCGTGCAAGCACTGCAACAAAAGCTTCCCCACCGCCTTCAAGCTGGCCAACCACGAGCGCTGGCACACCCGCGACCGCCCGCACATGTGCGAGCGCTGCGGCAAGCGCTTCCTGGTGCCCAGCCTGCTCAAGCGGCACATGGGCTACCACATCGGCGACCGCCAGTACCTGTGCTCCCAGTGCGGCAAGACCTTCGTGTACCTGTCGGACCTCAAGCGCCACCAGCAGGACCACATCCCCAAAGCGAAAATCCCGTGCCACGTGTGCCAGAAGAAGTTCTCCAGCAAGTACTGCCTGAGGGTGCACCTGAGGATCCACACCCGCGAGCGCCCGTACCGCTGCTCCATCTGCGAGAAGAGCTTCACGCAAGTGGGCAACCTGAAGGTGCACATCCGGCTGCACACCAACGAGCGGCCCTTCAGCTGCGACGTGTGCGGCAAGACGTACAAGCTGGCGTCGCACCTCAACGTGCACAAGCGTACGCACTCGTGCAAGAAGCCGTGGATGTGCGACACGTGCGGGAAGGGCTTCACCGTGCCGGGCCTGCTCAAGAACCACGAGCAGGTGCACCTGCGCGAGGCCGACCCGGACTTCGCCGCCAAGCGGAGGAGCCGGGGCAAGCAGAAGAAAAACGCCCTCAAGAGGAAGTTTGACGAGGAGGAGGAGGAGGAAGGAATCGATGAATATTGAAGGATGAGCGGCGTCTTTACCTTCATATGTTCCATGTGCCACTACTCGTCTCAAAACAGTATTCCGGTTCCGATTGCGTTTGGATCCTAAATTGGACTTGTTTTGTTTAGCGTACACTATTATGGAGTGCTGCTTCTCCTCCATTTGAGATATACTTCAAAGCATTTTTTTTGGTTTGTTGGCAGAGAGTCAGCAGATGACATTTCCATTCATTTCAATGAGGAGAGATGATTTGTTTTGAGTTACGAGCGTGGGATAGAACAAGTTCAAAGCGTATGTCAAGGCGGCACTGTTTTGTAAAGACAAAAGACTCTTAATTAAACACGCCAGCTACCGTCTTAACATTTTTTTTTTTTTGCTTTGCTCATAAATATTTTTCATCTACTGGCAACATTATTTTTGGAATTCATGTTCTGAAAGACAAACATGGCTGTGGGCTATTAATAATCATTTTCATTTGGAAAACAAAATGTGAGATTTTTTTTTTTTTTTTTTTGTATTCCAGTGCATGCGGCTGTTGACTGTGACATTTGTTGTTTTCTGAACAATTGCATAGCTCCACTTTTGCTTTTTCTTTTTCATTGTAGCTCGGCGTGTGTTTGTGTTTACAAGGGCAACCTAACTCTAGTTTTCATTATCATAGGAGTAAGAGTTTTTTTTTTTATACAAATGTTGTGAAGTTGTGAAATAAGTCTCTACACCTCAGTTCGAACATTAAAAGTCATGGCAAATGGATTACGTTCGGGTCATCTTTTCACTTTCTCATTCATCTTCATATGACAGTGAAGACGTCGGCCATTAATCTTTATTGCTCCACATGAGGCGATCCCCCTCTTAACACTTAAAATGTTTTGTCCTAATGACTTTTTAATAGCAAGTCCTTCATTTTTGGCCCCCTCGTTACTCCTTGGGGGTTTCGGGATAAGCCAGTCTCCCATTTATGTTTAATTGATCCGTCCTTGCAGCTGCTACACAGTTAAAACCGGCAAAATAAATAATAACGCAATCAGACTTTAAAGAAAATGATTTGTTGAGGAATCTTTGAAGACAGACACGCTTAAGGAGAATCCGATGTCTTGCATGGTTTGGATTAATACACTTAGTTTAATGTGTGGTATGTTATGATGTGGGCCAGGCTGGGCCATTTTTTACAGCAAGTGGAGAGTCGACAAGAAGTGAGTCACTTCCTTTCCTTCCCCGGGAGACCTTCCTCGGCCATTATGGCCAGCCAACAGTACATAGTACGTACATTAGTATGTAACTTAATCATCAGACTGGTCTGTCTGTTGCCAAGGAGACGCATTGACATCTGACATCAAACAATGGAGCTGCTGTGGCTATTTGTCATGGATGGTATGGGAACCTTTTTGTTGGAAGATTGCTAAAAATGGACAAGGTCAATAATAAGTGTTCTTTTATTTACTTATATATATTTATATATATAAATTTAGTATGCGCCTACTCTTGTAATCTATTTATTATTTTTGGGAGTTTTCTAATTCTGTATTCCTTTGGTCTTGTTCGTTCGCGGGAGCTATTTAGTAACGGACCACCGCCGGCCATATTTCCGCTAATAACAATCCTAGCTAGCCTACAAGCAGGGTGGTTCCAAGCTACGGTGTAGTTTGGACATCATCGAGATGGGATATGATGAAAGGAATACATTTAATTTAAGGATACGTCTTTGATAATCGCTGGTAGTGAAAGTAAAACATTAACAAAACAAAAAAAAACGCGGTCGGCCAGCGAACTGATGGCTCGCCACTTTAGCATGTAGCCTTTCTATGGTTTGTAGTCGGTTATCGTTCTCATGTCTTGAGAATAAGAGATTTCTCATTTGGTATGCAGATCAATACGTGAAAAGAATCTAGCTTTCTATGGAAAGTGCAATTATGTTTCAAGTAATCATTTCATTTTGAGAAGATTTTCTACGCGTGAGTAATGTCATTTTTACCATTAAGGTGTCTTATATTAGGTGTGCTTCATTTGATTCCCTCCAACACTGTCCTTGCAGTTCATTTTAGGCTTACAATATGAAGATGTTCTCAGTGGCCCACAAGACTGTCTTTGTGGTGGACCACTGTCCTTACATGGCTGAATCCAGTCGTCAGCAGGTGGAATGTGATGTGCTGACCAAGAGCCGAGGCCAGGGCGTCATCCCTTTGGCCCCCGTGTCCAAGTCCCTGTGGACGTGCGCTGTGGAGTGCTCCATGGAATACTGCCGCATCCTCTATGACATTTACCCGCTGGACAAATTGGTTAGTGAGCTGTTCCGGTTTGTTACTGCGAGGAGCGGCCAGATGCTTTCAAGTAAAATCGTTATTTCTTCACAGATTAACTACATTGTGAGTGATTCTGAGTTTCACCTCTTGAATAGCTGGAAACGTGATTGCCAGAGCACTCACGAGGTGAGTATGTCCCTTGAAACCACTGTTTCCTGATCTTTACTGAACCAAGGCGCATTTTACAAATCTGCTATTTTGCACACCTTCAAACGTGGACAACATGACTTCCGTTTCCTTGCCTGACAGCTGATGTCATCCCTGGCCGCGGTGGGGCCCCCCAACCCGTGCGAGGACCCCGAGTGCTGCAGCATCCTGCACGGGCTGGTGGCGGCCGTGGAGTCGCTGTGCAAGATCACCGAGCTGCAGCACGAGAAGCGCATCGCTCTGATGGATATGGCTGAGCGGGTAGCCAATCGGGGTCGTATCATCTGTCTCACGAATGCCAAAAGGTAGACGACGCAGTGATGGCAATTTCAGCATTATGATCGTCAGTCAATCCAAAATGAAAAGTAGAACGTAGATGTGATATTTTGTTGAATTTTACAGTGACACTCACGTGCGCATGTTGGAAGACTACATTCAGGAGACCATTATGGAACAAAACAAGCTGGCCGCAGGGTCAGACAGGTCAGTTTTTTTGTTTTTATTTCAATTATTAAGTAGCATTCTCAATAACTGGAAAAGGCCAAAGTTACTCAAATTAATTTTAGCTGTTCCTGAAGACTTTTCATGATAATTATTATTCTATTTTGCCTTGCAGCAGAAGCCTGAAGGTTTTGTCCTAACCCCGACTGCTTTTTGGAATGGTTCATAATTTGCTCTTGTTTGTATTTCAGCCAAAAAAAAGTTCAACTTTGGTTTCATCAGTACAAAACAAAATATTGGGAAATGTTAGTTATTAACCTTATAAATCTCTGCTAGAAAGTAAATAAAAATGTCAAGAAAAGCCTACCAGAACAACTGAACTTCATTGAAATGTAATTAAACAAACATCTTGTCTTTTTTTTTTTTTTTTAAATATCACAATTTTATTTGAACAGGGGTGTGCAGACTTTTTATTCATCACCATACATACCACATTTCCATCCATATTTCTGATCCGTTTCAGGTTGATGGGCATCCAGCAGTGCGAGCTGGTCCTCATTCACATTTACCCCCAGGGTGACGACACGCTTGTGTCAGACCGGCCCAAGAAAGAGGTCGGTGCTTCAAAAAGCGTCCTGATTCATATTTCCACCGCAGCATTTATTTTTGAATTCCTCTTTCCTCCAGGTGTCGCCTTTGCTGACCAGCGAGGTTCACAGTGTCCGCGCCGGGAGGAACTTGGCCACCAAGCTGAACATTCTGGTGCAGCAGCACTTCGACTTGGCCTCCACCACTATCACTAACATCCCCATGAAGGTAAGTGACCTTTGACCCCCCGCCCCCCAGCACCCATCCTCGCATACACATTTCCCCCAAAAATCAAAATCACTTGATGTCTTTGCTTTGTCATAAAAATGTTCTCATAAGCTGCACGCATTGCTCCACTCACGTCTGCTTTGAGTTCTCACTCTTGTCGCTTGCCGGCTCTCTCCGAGCGAGCCCCTCCTCACTTCCTACGACTCAATTCACTTCACTTTTATTTATTTATTCTCGTGCATCTCACCTGCATGTCGATGCGACTGAACCCTGCTGCTGGTTTCATGCTGTATTTTCTGTTTTGCTAGCCCACATTAAATGTTTGCGAACAGGTTAGTACTCGATTCTCACACACACACGCACGTGAGGAGGAAGGGGCAGAGTCCGAGTCATGTGTCGTGTCTCTTTTTTTTATGTGTGTGTGTGTGTGTGTGTTGTCGGCTCTTTTGTTGCAAACGTTCATCTGTATGATGTGTGAGATGTTAATAAAGAAAGGCAACGCTGGTCTCAATGTTTTTAATGCAGTCGTATTAAAATGTTATTTTATTTTTATTTATTTTTGAACCGTCAGTGCTTAAGAAGTGCAGTCCAGTTCTGACTCACTTGTTTGGTAAACTTTTGTGAATTTGATGAGAGGCTGCAAGTCAAAGTATTTAATAAGAAAAAAAATAATGTTAACATTAATTCATGTTCTTTTTCTTTTATGGATTGTGTTTGTTAAATTATACGACCTTGAAAAATAATTGATAAATAAATCACAATATTAAGAGGGGAAGTGAAAAAAATCACAATTTGAATTTTTTATTTTTATTTTTGCTAAATCGTGGAGGTACTCGAACGAGTTCGAAGTAGCAAATAAATTGCGTGCTCCACAAAATCATTGCGACCAGTGTTGCCTCTTCTTCTTCTTCACGCTTAAATCTGTTCAGTGTCTGTCTGTTCCTCCTCGACTCTCCACTTACAGTCCCCCACTGTGCTATCCCGACGACATCACTTCAGTGTTGAAACACACCTTTAGCTCTTAGCGTTTAGCTTCCCACCCACTTCCTCGAAATGAAAACCGCCTCCCATCACCGGAACATGAAATCAGCAGTGTGAGAGATTTTGTCTTCTCTTATTCAACGCGATAGTAACGTATTTGCATTTGTTTGTGTCTTTTTCTGCGGACGGACAGGAAGAGCAGCACGCCAACACGTCGGCCAATTACGACGTGGAGTTGCTGCATCACAAGGACGCCCACATGGAGTTCATTAAAAGCGGTGCGCAACTCAAAAAATAATAAATATAACGCCAAGAGGTTCATTTCCTATTGGCGCTCATTTTTTTTTTGGTCTTTTGCAACAGGCGACTTGCATATGGCCGGCACCAGCACGCGGGAAAACGGACTTAAAGAAACGGTCACGCTGAAATGGTGCACGCCGCGAACCATCTCCGTCGGTGCGTTCACGCCCAACGAGCGCTGGCGTTATTTTGAAAATGTGTCCTGACTTTTTTGGTTTTGTTTTGTCATGTTTAGAACTTCATTACTGCACAGGAGCTTATCGCATCTCCCCGACTGACGTCAACAGTCGTCCTTCGTCATGTTTGACCAACTTTCTCCTCAATGGTAATTTTTTTTAAATTATTTTTGCACTGATTAATCTGTCAGATTTTCATAACAGTTCTTAATGTATCATCTAATTTTGTATTATTCATTAAGACTGCACGATATTGGAAAAAGATGCGATTTGGATGTTGAGTAAAGCAATACCGATATTGAGATTTTTAACATTTGCCTCAAGATTTAAAAAAAAAAAAAAACTATCATTTTTTTCCAATTTCCTGAAAAATACTTGCCATGCAAAAGCAAAAATATGAATTTATTTCCAAACTTTTTGTTTTTGGCATTGAATCATCTCCGTTCGTATTTCCTCTTTGTGGCTCCAGGTCGATCGGTTCTACTGGAGCAGCCGAGGAAATCCGGCTCCAAGATCATCAGCCACATGCTCAGCAGCCACGGAGGCGAGATCTTCCTGCACGTGCTCAACAGCAATCGCTCCACGCTGGAGGATCCGCCTTCCATCAGCGAAGGCTGCGGCGGACGTGTGACCGACTATCGTATCACCGTATGATTATCTAAAAAATAAATTTAAAAAAAATACAACCCTAGAATCTCCTGTTCCTTTTTTTTTTTTTTTTTCCTGATTCCTTTCGCCTCTTTCAGGACTTTGGCGAGTTCATGAAGGAAAACCGCCTTACTCCCGTTTCCGAGGCTTCTCATCATCCGGCCGCCAAACTGCCAGCGGAGCGAGCCAAAGCTCAACTTGAACGCCACACACGTTACTGGCCCATGATCATCTCTCAGACCACCATTTTCAACATGCAGGCAGTGAGCACATCTTCCCTCGCCATTCCCACCCTCGTCCGTCTGGCGTCCTTCAGCGTGTGTTTCTGATGCTCTAATTTAGGTGGTTCCTCTGGCAAATCTGATCGTGAAGGAGGCGCTGACTGAGGAGGACGTTCTCACCTGCCAGAAGACCGTCTACAACCTGGTGGACATGGAGAGGAAGAACGACCCACTTCCCATCTCCACTGTGGGTTCCAGAGGCAAAGGACCCAAGAGGTTGCTTCTAGAACTTTGTTTTGATGTTTTAAATTTATAAAAAGTTAATGATCAGGAATCGGGGACAATCTCGTCATTTTCAGCGGATCAGTTTAAAGTGAAAAAGATTGTGCTCGTACACGGCTCGTTATGGCGAGAAAAAGGCACAGTGTAAGATGTAGAAATATTTTGTTTGCACGACTGGATTGAAGTGGACTCTGTTTCCCTGCAGAGACGAGCAGTACCGCATCATGTGGAACGAGCTGGAGACTTTGGTAAAAACCCACGCCGGAGCCACCGACAGGCATCAGCGGGTCCTGGACTGCATCGTCGCCTGCCGCAGCAAACCTCCCGAGGAAGAGGAGCGAAAAAAGCGGGGCAGGAAGAGGGAGGACAGGGAAGACCGGGCAGACAAAAACGGGGGCAAGGAAGTCGAGGATAAAAGCTGGAAGGACTCAGAGAGGCGAGTTATTGTCACGTGTGTGTACGCAAACTGGATTCCTCACGTAAACATCACTTGACTCGCATTTTTTTGTAGGGCGAAAAGTGTGCCGGATAAAGAGGATCAGGAGTCCGAAGTTATCAAGGATTCACCGGACTCCCCAGAGCCTCTCAATAAGAAACCTCGTCTGGCCACTGACGAGGTTGAGTCACCAGAGGGCGCTAAAGGTACTTGAATCAACTTTGTGTTTTCCTTCCCAACAGTTTAGTTTATTATAAAAATTTTTTTTTTAATTGGAGGTGTCCATTTATACTTGATACCTGGTGTCGCCACAGGTCCCGTCTCGCTCCTCTCTCTATGGACCAATCGGATCACCGCCAAGTCCAGGAAGCGCCGGGAGTTTATGGGCAGAGCGCGCTCAGTCAACAGCAAGTTTGAGTTGTACCAGCACCTCAAAGATGAAAATGGGTGAGTTCAGAACCCCTCTAAAAAAAAAAAAAATCTACACTTAAAATATGCTTGGATGTTAAAATGATAAATGATGTTCATTTTGTCTGTTTGCAGGATGGATGTTCATGAAAATGGCAAGACCTCCAGATGATGCTTTTTCACCAAGCAGATCTGTGTTTTTTAACCAGTCACACACGTCGAAGCACGACTTGCCAGTGAAATTTTTAGTTTTTTAACCATTTTTGTAAATATACCAATCATGAATTGTATATTGCAATAAAAGCGGACACTAGAGAACGCTGATTGTATTACGTTGATATTGTTCTCTTTTTTTTTTTTTTTCCATTCGCACCCTACATATCTCTCATTAAGTTTAGAGAAAAACAGTCCCACAAACTTAGGTTGCTGAACTAAATTCGAGGAAATTTTGATGCTTTGATGTTTGTCTGTAAAGATTCGGTTGAATTCATGGAAGCAACTGTTGTCCTATTTAGAAGGAACTCATTGCAGGCCAAAAATAAGTTGAGAATTCTCACATTAAAGAGAGCAACCAAATCCACGTGAGTGAAGAGAATCAACAATTGTGAACATCTAATTTAATCCATTTAACACAATGGAGTGATTTTAGTGAAGATATTAAAAAAAAAAAAAAAGACAGCCAACAAGAGTTCTATAAGGTGGCTGTCAAGGTTTCCCAACTTGCTCTGATGTTAATCAACTCCCAATTTGTATTTCAGGGGTAAAAAGTTTGAATAATTGTTTCTTTGAAAATCATGGTGTGGTTTTAGAATATAGTTTTAAATTTTGAATAATGCTTTTGAGAGCTTAGCAAAAGTAATATGACATCAACTATTACTATATTTATGAGGGGAAAGTTTCAGTGTTTTTTTTATTGTTTTTATGTATTCATGCAATTAGAAAGTATAGATTTGACTTAAAAATGCTTCACGTTGTAATCAGTAACAAATTAATTCAAGGAGGCCGCCATCTTGGTTTGGCAACTCGCTCTGACGTCATCATATTGAACCAAATCTGTATTTCCGGTGAAAAATGAAACGTAACGCCCCCTCCTCCTTCGACCCCACCCGTTTTGAATTCGTACCGCTTCTATCAAGCCTCAACTTGGTCCAAAGTGTACCAAAAACGTTTGGTCACTGTTGTAAAATTATTTTAAGAATGTACTCGGGACGGCGCCGTTAATCTGCTGTGATATCCGAACAAGCTGCGAAGCGAAAACTTTCGCTGGAGAATCGGAAAATGGAGAACGACATCCTGGAGATGGAGTCGCTCTCTGACGCCGAGGAACTGGAGGGAGATGCCCGCTTGGAAATGATAGAAGAAGACGTCGGTGAGACCAACATTTATTGTGTCTTTAGTTTTGGGAACTTCATTCGAAAATTCACCTCGCATGCACGCAAATGGCAGGGGAAGTCATTACTTCATAAAAGTGTGTTGAAATCGGTGTGCATTGCCATTTATGATTTACACTGGTTTACACTGTGTTGTTGTGAGTTGCTAGCAACACAAACGCGTGTTTTATTCCATTGGGGGCGTGTCTCCTTGCATGAATTAAAAAAAAAAAAAAAAAAAAAAAAAAACCTTGTGTCCCTCAGAGATGTCACATGGGCCCTCTGATATTTTCTTGGATGTTGTGGTTGTGCATAGCAACAGTTGGGTTTGTTGTTGCTTCCATTCCTTGAGTGGAACCGCATTGCATCACAGAGTGGGACAGAATGAAGTCCAACCTGTCTTTAAGATGGAAACTTGTTTGTTTGTGCAGCTGGCAGGCGGCACGCTATGAACAATTTAGAGTAGAAGTGTCCAAACTCTTTAATATGGAGATGCAAATGCCCCTTTGAAATTCTTTGATGTTAAAACACACTGACACACACTCTTTTCCAAAAGAAATATAAGGAATGCTTCACTTTTTACTTTATCATGACACATAATGAGGTGAAATTTACACTACTACACTCAAAATTATGCTTTCTCATTGGAATGCACACAAAAATCCAGAAGCCGTCCTGCGGCATAAATTACACTCCTCCACATGCATTATTTCAATTTTTCTCACCCAGCACTTGTCGTTGATATCGTGCAGAAGCATTTTCAGAGGGTTCTCTCACAAACAGAATATTATTGATCCACTTCTCAAACCGAACGAACATCAGTTAGTGCACTTTGCTTTCATGACTCATCAATTATTCACGTCTACACTTTGGTAGCATTATTAAGACTGAAAACACGATGACACGAAATCCACTCTTGTCGCTTTATTACCGTCTTGAACTGAAACCACACACGGAAAATGGAAAAAGTGTGACCCTCCCTGCTGAAACACAGACAGGAAGTCGCACTCACAATGGGGGGGGGGGCATCAAACAGGCCTTGCTGCATGTCTGAACGTGAAATAAATAACGCTCCAAGAATGCATCGTTGTTGCGTCCGTCTGTCTGATTTTAATCAATCTATTTTTTTTTTCCACTTTGGTTTCCTTCTCCAGTCTACCCCGAAGAGTTTCTGCCAACGTATCACGGAATTCAAGAAGGCTCGACAGTAGTTAAAGTGCAACTGGTGAGTTGCGCATGTCACAAAATTCCATACGGTTCGCTCATTTCACGAGTTTACATTAAAACACACACAAAAAAAATAGGCGAGGTTATGCAGATTCATTAAACACATAAAATACATTTTACAAGGCCAATTCCTACCTCATAATATATTAAAAATCATTTTTGTGTTTTCTTACATAATATTAGATTGACCTGATACATTATGTATAGTTATTTTAAAAAAAAATCATCAAATATTTAATTCATTTTGTAATGGATGAGTGTCATTTTTTTTTTAATTTCCTCAATATTTGATTTTTTTTTTTTTAATTTAGATGCACCTGTGTTGGATTCTTATATTATGTGCGTATTGCGATGAAATTATTACTTTCTAGCGAACAACGCTGCATATCAACCCCCCCCCTCCTTTTTTTTTTTTTTTTTTTTAAACACCACTAAGCCGACCCGCATTGTTGAAATCAGCGCCACATGCATTGTTATGTTTTAATATTTGGACGCCTGTCGCAATGTTTGCTCATCCCACATCACCTGCAAACACTGACGACGACGTTTAAAATAATCCGCGGCGGCACACATCCCAGCTGCCCTCTCCTCGCCGTCACGGTACGACAAGTACGAGTTCCGGGCCGCCGACTTAGCTGACGAGCCGCGCTTTTGTCCTCAGACCGATTTCAACGACAAGCCCGATTCGCTGTTTTTCAACGACGGCGTCCGCCGCATCGACTTCATCCTGGTCTACGAGGATGAGGACAGGAAGGATTTTGAGAAGAGGCACACGTTCGCACGGCGGAAGGTACTTTTGGGTGAACGCTCCTCCGTTGTGCCGTTGGCAGATCAACCAAAATAATCACGGCTGGTCGTTTGGGTGTTTGTTGTCGAGTGACCGTAAGGCGTCTTCTTCTTGCGCAGAGACGGCGGGAATACTTCGAGGCCAGCCTGATGAAAATGGGAATGGAGTTGGAGGCCACGCGATCTGTAAATGGCTTCTTTGA
This sequence comes from Idiotropiscis lumnitzeri, assembly GCF_059441095.1. Classification (NCBI taxonomy): domain Eukaryota; kingdom Metazoa; phylum Chordata; class Actinopteri; order Syngnathiformes; family Syngnathidae; genus Idiotropiscis; species Idiotropiscis lumnitzeri. The sequence goes on from NC_142392.1 coordinate 3,551,618, forward strand.
AATTTTGAAATTTCATGATAATCAAGTAACCAATTATTTATTATAGAAAAAAATATTTTTTATTGTATTTTTTTAATGTGATTTGCAATTAATCGATAAAAGAAATGATTTAATGAGGTAAATTGAAAAAAAACAAACAAAAAAAACATTTTAATTTCCGATCCAGGTGGCGGACGACAACCTCGTGTTCGTCAAAGTGCACATGCCGTGGGACACGCTGTGCACGTACGCCGAAGTGCTGCACATCAAGCTGCCCATCCAGCCCAACGACCTGTCGTCGCAGCGCTCGCCGTGGTGGCACTGGCTGTCCTTGGTCACCAAGCCCTTCTACCCGGACGAGAGCCTCATCAGCAAGGAGGCCGAGTTCTTCACCGCCCCCTTTGAGAAAGACCGCTTGGAGTACTTCTACGTCAAAGACAGGGACCTTTTCTTCACGTCGGCCATGCGGAGCAGGATGGTGAGCGCGTGCCTCAAAATGGCGCTCAATGGCATCGTAATAAACATTTGAAATGCCCCCGCCCCCTCTCAGGCTTATTACATCTTGAGTCGAGCCCCCTACGAGATACGAGGCAGCGTGAAGAAATTCGGCATCCGGAAATTATTAGACGGCGGCGTTTACAAAGCTGCGTATCCTCTCCATGATGTAAGTGTCGACTGATATTTTTGCTCACGGGACGTCCGCCGGTTCATCCCCGTGTTGTGTGTTGATCCAGTGTAGGTTTAATGTGAAGTCGCAAGAAGAAGGCTGCCCCAACGAGAGGTTCCGCCTCTACAGCGAATGGGCTCACCCTAAAAGTTTCTACAAGATGCAGCCTTTGGACCTCATAAGGTGACGTCATACACCAGCTAAATTGTTGATTTTTTTTTTTTTTTTTGTTCATTTTTATTTCATTTAGATTTTTTTTTTTAATTCACAATTTTTTCAGTTTTATTAGTTTTAGTATTGGTTTTATTTATTTATTTATTTATTTTTTCTCCAAAATATTGCTCTAATTTTATGTTTCCACAGAAAGTACTACGGTGAGAAAATTGGGATTTACTTTGCCTGGCTGGGCTTCTACACCATCATGCTGGCTCTCGCTGCTGTTGTGGGTCTCGGTTGTTTTATATACGGATACAAAACGCAAGAAACCAGCACGTGGAGGTACTCATCGCACGCATTTCAGTTTTAGTCTCGACTGTGAGTTCGTGACAGCTCACCCTTGACAAACCGTTTGCGCTTCACCGATGAGATGTCTGCTGTCTTTTTTTTTTTTTTTTGTGTGTGTTTGCAGCAAAGAGGTGTGCGACCCGGAGATTGGAGGCAAAATCGTGATGTGCCCGCAGTGCGACCAGGAATGCAAATACTGGCGCTTAAACAGTACCTGTGAAGCTTCAAAGGTCAGTACACAGTACGGCATTTTTTTTGGGGGGGGTGTCATATTTTAAAGATATCGTTTTGAAAAGTTGAGGGATATTGGGCTTAAACGTGATGGTTCTGTTTTGTAGAAACTGTGCATATTTGACAATTTTGGCACGCTGGTGTTTGCGGTTTTCATGGCAATCTGGGGTGAGTCACTCAAGCGCGAGTTTTTTTTTTTTTTTTTTAACGTGACTCAGACAGGCCTCTTATCAGCAGCTGTATCTGGTCTTTTTATGTTGCAGTGACGCTGTTCCTGGAATTTTGGAAGCGCTACCAGGCCGAGCTGGAATACCAGTGGGACACCGTGGAGTTCCTGGAGCAGGAGGAGCCGCCCCGGCCTGAATATGAGGCCAAGTGTATATACGAGAGGAAAAACCCCATCACGGGGGTGAGTTGCATTCCTGGCGTCATCTCCGTTGGGTGTCAAAGGTCACGGTTGTTGAATGTGTGTTTTTGTGATTTAGGTGAAGGAAAAGGTGCCATACACAGCCTGTGGGCGATGCGTTCGAGTGTCAATAGGAATGGGGACAGTTTTATTCTGGGTAATATAATTGCGTGTTTCTCTACTTTACTCCTTTGCACGCAATTGCCTCACAAATTGCGCTCTCGAGTTCTTCCATTGTTCGTTTGAGTCAAAATCCATCCTGATGACGTTTTGATATTTGCGTCACAGATCATGCTCATCCTGGCTTCTATCGTGGCCATCATCGTGTACCGCCTGGCCGCCTTCTTCGCCTTCTCGGCCAGGCTGCGAGCGCAGGACTTGAAGGAGCTGGAGCCGCTCAAGGAGTATGTGACGCCACAGATGGCCACGGCGGTCACGGCCTCGCTCATCAGCTTCGTGGTCATCATGATCCTCAACATGCTATACGAGCGGGTCGCCATCTGGATCACCAACTTTGGTGGGTCGGAAAGGCGTATTTTCTTGACCAGCTTCACGTATGCTTGTGTTCGACTGCCCCCTGGTGGCCAAATCACATATATAAGAAGCCTCATTGAAACGATCATGCTCCACAAACTGTTTCGTTCTTTTCATGCTATTCAATTATGTTATGACTAGATTTTTTTAGAAAGTAAAATAATACAGTGATAATTGCCTCATTAAAAAAAAAAAGTAAAAAAGGTCTTTGTTGATTAATAACATTTCTGTTCATTTCAATGGGGAAAAATGATTTGAGATTTGTTCTCCCACCAATCAGAGCTGCCAAGAACCAAGACGGACTATGAGAACAGCCTGACGCTCAAGATGTTCCTCTTCCAATTCGTCAACTACTACTCGTCTTGTTTCTACATCGCCTTCGCCAAAGGGAAAGCCGTCGGCTATCCCGGACGACCCGTCTACTTGTTGGGAAAATACCGTAACGAGGAGGTGAGATGTGTCCTCCTTGCGTATACTCTTTGAAAATGTCTGTTTTGTTTACTTATTTATTTTTTTTGGTCGTCAAGTGTGATCCCGGTGGTTGTCTGATTGAACTAACCACTCAACTGTCAATCATCATGGGCGGTAAAGCCATCTGGAACAACATCCAAGAGGTCCTTTTACCGTAAGAAAGCACAAATCCACAGTGAGAGCCAGTATGGCAATAACGGCCCAGCTGAGCTCGCTATGACCTCGCCGTTGCGTCTCAGGTGGGTGAAAAATGTGATCTTCCGCTACTGCACGCGTGCGTCATCCCCGAAGGTGATTCCTCGCTGGGAGCAGGACTACCAGCTTCAGCCAATGTCCAAATTGGGACTCTTCTATGAGTACCTGGAAATGGGTAAGAATAAGTGAAGAGTTCAAATACAAAAAGTGGGCAGGTGTTATTTAGACAAAAGTAGAGCCACATATGAATATATCGGTGTCTTCTTTTCCACTCCTAGTCATCCAGTTTGGCTTCGTCACCCTCTTCGTGGCCTCGTTCCCCCTGGCTCCCGTCCTGGCGCTCGTCAACAACCTGTTTGAAATCCGCGTGGACGCCTGGAAAATCACCACCCAGTTCCGCCGCATCGTTCCCGAGAAGGCCCAGGACATCGGCGCCTGGCAGCCCATCCTACAAGGCGTCGCCATCCTGGCCGTCGCCACCAACGTGAGTTCCCGTGCCGCTAGTTTAGGCGACCTCATTCGCGCCACGTCACCAATCGGGAATTCCTCCGTGTGGAGCCCAGGCTATGATCATCGCCTTCACCTCCGACATGATCCCGCGGCTGGTCTACTACTGGTCTTTCTCCGTGCATCCGTACGGGGAGCATGACTCCCAAACCATGCAGGGCTACATCGAACGCTCCCTGTCCATTTTCAACATCAGCGATTTCTCCAACTACAGCAGGCCGCTGAGCGCGCCGTACAACATCACCACCTGCAGGTACAAAACAAAATTGCATTTATCTGTTATCTAATCTGAGCTCACATGCTTGAAAAACCGACTTTATTTATTTTTCTCCAGGTATCGCGATTTCCGCTACCCTCCCGGGCACCCAAAAGAGTACGAGTACAACATCTACTACTGGCATGTTATCGCTGCCAAGATGGCGTTTATTATCGTTGTTGAGGTAAGAAACACAAGCAGGAGGTCTCACCCAAAAAAAAAAAAAAAAGCTTTTGATTTACTAACATTTGTCCGTTGACAGCACATCGTTTACCTGACCAAGTTCATCCTGTCCTACGTCATCCCCGATGTGCCTTACGCCGTCAAAGAGCAAATGAAGCGCGAGAAGTACCTGACGCAGGTCATCCTGCACGAGACCAACCTCAAGCTGGTCACCAAGCGCCTGAAGCCGGTCTACGACGTCACGCACAAGAATTCAGACGGCAAGACGGCCAAAGAGGATATCACGCTGAATTTGGATTTTTGAAGAAAAAAAAAAGAAGAAGGGTGCTTGCGAATGACTGAAAGTGAACAAAACTGATGATTTAAGCTAGCAAGTTGAACAAAAAGGAGGAAGACCCTGCTCATGTGCTGAAATGCAGCGAGAAGAAAATAATGCAAAATTGGTGTTACATGAAAAGCTTAAACTCTTCTTAAATTCTGACATTTTTTCAGTATTATTGAAAGCCATCGAGATTACGCTTGGATTTTACTTTGCAATCATCTCACATACATGCACAAGGAATCCACGAGAGAAACAATCGGACGAATGTATCTGAGATGAGAACTTTTTATCATTTTAGCAGCAAAATAGTCTTTGTGTGAAATCAGTCAAAATTTTGAACGTTTACGGAAAGTCCGTCAGTCACTTTGCCAAAAGTTTTGTCAAAATGATGAATTTTGTTACACTCCCTTTATTCCTCTGCACTTTTTTTATGGACAGGGTTCCGATGATGTGACCACTGCACTGCACATTATTTCGACTGCATGTTGGAACCTGTTTTAAAACCGATATCTACGATACCTCTGCTGTATTATTGCCACGCTTTATGATGGTACTGTAACCACTATAAAGGGCCTCTTGCATCTGTATATGCTTATTTGTCTTCTTTTTTACAGATTTATTAAATTGTTTTATCAAAAAGTGTCACTTTTGTCAATCACATTAAAAGTGTTTTTCTTGACCATTATTGTTCCTTAAATGCAATTGAGTGTATATTACATCTTAAATGTCGTTTTTACGCAACAGAAAATACACTATTATAATAGAATACTGTGCGTTTTCGACGCACATTTGTAAGCAGGCGGGCGTGTCTGCGGCTCAGTGACGTCATCACCATGCGCATAAACCACATGGCTTGTTGGCATATTGAGTCCCGTGTCCGGTTTGGTTAACTTAGTTTCGATCCAACAGCACAACCACCATTTAACAAGTGTTTTTCACACATCATGAGTTCTCAGATTACTTGTGTCGGCTGGGTGAAGCTAGGTGCTGCCAAAGAAACGCCGGACAAAGTAAGTCAAGTTGTCGGAAGGATTAGCTTGCTCGCGTTAGCCTCCAAGACGCTAATGTCAACAAGACCGTTTCCATCTGTTTGATTGACACAATTATGAAGGGTTTATTTGTAAATTATTATGTTTATGATGCTGACTATTCTTTTTTAGGTTGAGTTGAGCCAGGAGGAGCTGCAACGCATCATCAATGAGGCAAAAGAGGAGCTGGGGTGCGGTTACGTGCAATTTTTTATTAATCAGGTTGTGCTTAAATTTCTGAATTATGTGGGTTTTTTTTTCAGGGAACAAGAAGAAGAAGATGATGAGGAAGAGGAGGATTTCGGCATTGTAGCAGACGATGATACAGGGGATGTTGCCGGAGTGCAAAATGAAGAAGAGGATGAACTTGCGGAATACGGATTGGATAAATATGATGAAGAAGATTTAGGTAAGTGTTTTGACAACATTTAGTTTGTTAAGCCGTGACATTCATGAGAACATGCATAAATGATGCTTTGACATTTTTTTTTTTTAACTATACAGCTACGGCCAACCTCGGTGACAGCCTGGCAGGTCTCACCGTGTTCGGCTCTAATGACGAAGACCCTTACATCACGCTCAAAGATACTGTGAGTTGAACGATCGGTGGTGATGAGCCATTCGGAATGAAAAATATCATCATTTCTCATCACTTTTAGGATCAATACGAGCGAGAAGACTTCCAAATCAAGCCCACTGACAACCTCATCCTATGTGGCAAGGCTGACAAGGACTTCTGCAACCTGGAAGTCTATGGTAAACATCAGATGTCAATCGGAGACTTCATTTAGAAAACTTTTATTTACAAGCACACATGCTCATGATATTGTCGAATAATGCAAAATAATTTTTTCTCTGATTTAATCACTTACTTCCCAGTGTACAATGCCCAGGAGAACTCTCTTTATGTGCACCACGACATTCTGCTGCCGGCGTATCCGTTAAGCATCGAGTGGCTCAACTTTGACCCTAACCCTGAGGAAAGTCGATGTAAGATAAAAAAAAAAAAATAAAAAGATCACATTTGGTATCATAGAGTTAGCAGAGATGTTTAATTTTTCCCGCTGGGTCCAGCCAACTACGCCGCCGTGGGGAGCATGACGCCGCAGATCGACGTGTGGGACCTGGATGTGGTGGACTGCCTGGAGCCCGTCTTCTCGCTGGGCAGCAAAAAGGCGGCCAAGAAGAAGAAGAAGAGCAAAAAGGTTCTTTTTACTTTTTTTTTTTTTTTTAACATGCATAAAATGTTTTACTTGAGTGGTATTCCTCTTTTGGTGGATTTTAGGGTGCATCAGCTGAGCCTGTGGAGGGACATAACGATGCAGTGTTGGATTTGTCCTGGAACAAACTGGTCGGGTACGATTTTATATACATGCATATGTGTATTTTCTCTGCGATATGTCTAAGTCCAATTTGGTTGCATTTATTTATTTCTTCTTTTAGAACTGTTTGTTTAAAAAAAAAATAGGGTTAGAATTAAAAAGTAGTTTACTGAAATCGCTATTTACAGCCCCAAAAAATATATTACAAAAATGCTGTAAGACCTTCATCACCATCTTATTCCAGCAGCATAACACCTAAATGCTGATGCACCATGTCCCAAATGTCATTGTCCCGTTTTAATTCTCAGGAATGTCTTGGCCAGCGGCTCAGCAGACGAGACGGTCATTTTGTGGGATCTGACTCAAGGCACACCCGCCACCACCCTGTGCAGACACACTGATAAAGTAGGATGCGCGTTGACACGTTCATTATGGACCTGGCTGACCTAACTGCCACTGTCGTTGTTATATTGCAGGTTCAGACGTTGACTTTCCACCCGTTTGAGGCGCAGACTCTCCTGTCGGGATCATACGACAAGTACGTGGCATGTTAATTCACTGCCATTGACGGATATAGAAGTCAAAAACTGCATTCTTTTCACCTGGGCTGCTAGTGAATGAGTTAAGATTTGTCGAAGAGCCCGTGTTTGGAAACGACGCTTTCGTTGCAGGACGGCACTCCTGTATGACTGCCGCAGCCCGGACAGCTCCCGCGCGTGGCGATTCAGCGGGCAAGTGGAGCGCCTGGTGTGGAACCACTTTTCACCGTATAACTTCCTGGTCGGTGCCTCTGAGTTATGTCAGATCAAAATATTAGGAACAGCTGTGGTGAAGCGGTGCTTGTGTTTCAGGCCAGCACAGAGGACGGATTTGTGTATTGTCTGGACGCCCGTGCCGATAAAGCCGTTTTCACACTGAAGGCACATGACGGAGAAGTGTCGGGTATGCATGGAAAATCTACTCGAGTAGTATTTGTACTTTGTTACTTTCCCACTTGCACAACTTGACCTTCCATGTTTTTAGGTTTGGATCTCAGCAGCCAGATTAAAGGCTGCTTGGTCACATCCTCGGCGGACAAGCACGTCAAGATCTGGGACATTTTGGGTGACAAACCCAATATGGTGTACTCGAGGGACATGAAAATGGTCGGATATTTGCTGAGTGATGAAAACGATTCAAATGGAGGGGAAGAAGCATGACGCTTGATGTTTGTGTGCGCAGGGCGTGATCTTCTGTGCGGCATGTTGTCCCGACCGGCCCTTCACTTACGCTTTCGGGGGACAGAAAGACGGCTTGCGCGTTTGGGATATCAGCGATGTGGCAGCAGGTAGGACCTAAATTTGTCAGATTTCACCCCTGTCAAGAATTAACGACCTCTCTGTCGTAATCCTCTAACGCTTTATGATATTTATCTTTAGTGGCTACAACGTTCGGCAGTCGGGACCGCTTGGTGGTGAACGCGGGATCTGAAACATCCAGCTCTTCAGCCGCACCAGGGATGGACACCTCCTAGAGAGACGACTATCTGCTCACATTTTTAGAGTTTTTGTTCATGAACCCTCAAAGACACATCTTGCGTTTATGTCATTAGAATTGCCAGTTGGTTGGTAAAGCCTGCAAGTTTTTTGTACATTTCCAGAAACGCCAAATTAATATGGAATACATACCAGTGTATAAATACAGTTTTTGATTATTCTAACTTGAGATTTTGTTCTGTTTTCTTATTTTGTAGCTGATTTTATTGTGCATTTATAATAATATAATATAATAATAATATAATATTGCCTTTATTAGTCCCACAATGGGGAAATTCGAGATTCGAACCCAGGCCTCCTGGGGAGACTGGGTCCGGAACGCGGCGCCTTAGACCACTCGGCCATCCTGGCAGCCGCATACCATACTTGTTGCAGTGGTAGTCACAAAGGGGTGGAGGTTATGACAAAAAGGTCATACTGAAGTATACGAATTGTATACATTGTAAGCAATTTGTCATAAAGGAAAATTTCATTGATTTAAAAAATATATTTCCATTATCTACCAAGTACCATGCATTTGCTTGTTGTCTCTATAATGCATCCTGTTAACTTGTATTGCTTGAGAAAATGATATATTTTGAAGTAAATTTTCTCATTAATACATATTTAATAATAAGATGGATTACATGTTATCCTGCTATATTTTTAGTAGTAATCAAATAGGTAGTTTTTATTTATTTATTATTATTTATTTGATAAATATAAATCTATGATTTTTTTTAACTCGGTACGTGAATCTATCGACAAAATTATAACTTGTAATTACTTTATAAAATAAGAAAATCATAAACATTTTTTTCTTATTTATTAACTAATTATAATTTATGCGTGGTTTTATTGGTGCACGTCTCTATTTATGTTTCCGGGTGGGCTCGGGTAGCGTTAACATTTGTTCCGCTAAAATTCATAACTTTTTTATAACAATGTAATACTCCATTTACATTTATTAAAAACATGTTTGCTCGCGTATCTCGTAATTTATTAATGAAAATAAATTAAATGCCGCCGTTTGTTTTGGAACTAATGTAATGTGGAAGGAGTATATAAATTCCACTCGTTGTGCTCACCCGGAAAGAAATAGTGACGTACATAAAGAGGTAGCAGCATGGCGTCGGGTTACATGAGCAAAATAAACAGTCTAATAACGAGAGTTGCCTACTGTAAATCATCACATGTGCAAGGTGATTACTATTTTATATTAAAAAGAATATTAACATGTTTGTATTTACGCCGTTGGGCTTCAACAATCGCGAACGAAGCTAACGATAGCTAACCTTGAACTCATGAAATGCTGATCCGCTGACATTCAATTAAAATGGACTTTTTGCAGCAAATTTGTTAACAGCGACCCACGTGGCGTAATCAAATGTAATAAATTGCACAATTTGTATTTTCAGCTTGCTTGATTCCCGTTCGATATGCGTCCAAGATCCGCAGTCCTTCCATTGATGACTGCAGGTTTGTTTATTGTTTTGTTTACTTTCATGTACTTTAATTGATTGATTGACATTCTTGTGTCCATTAGTGACGTGGAGATCGGTTTGACGTCAGACGGCAAGACTGTCGTTTGCTACCATCCAACCGTGGACATTCCTTATGAGCTCACCCAGGTACAAATGCTTTTACAGTTAGACACAAATTTTCATCTTTTTTTTTACCTTATCTTCACTTCGTTGCAGCCGATCGTCAGACCAGACCCTCTGTCCAGCCCGCCCGAGACCCACGAGCAGATACTGAAGGCCCACCTCAGCAAGGAGGTGCTGAAGGACAAACCCGGTCCCACCATAGAAGAGCTGAGCAAGATGTTTTTCACCACCAAGCACCGCTGGTATCCAATAGGACAGTAAGTCAACACACAATGCAGATTTTATGGACGATTAAATCTTTTTAAATGTGCTTCATTTTTTATGTCTCCTCGGTATTTACAGGTACCGCATGAGACGCATAAAGAAGAATCCTCCAAAGGACAGATAGTTGTGTATATGTATTTTATCACCATGTTTGTGTGTAATAAAATGCCAGTTGTTCCTTGTCTGTCTTTATCTTCTAAATTGTTTTTTAAAAGTTTAAAATATAATACAGTTGTTGTATTATTTTATTAAATATATGAGCTGCATTTTCAAGTACTCCCTAACATGTTTTTTTTTTAGAAAACCTTTATTTAATTTTCAGGATTATGGTTGTTCAAACAAAGTCCAGCAAAAGCTAAAGTTAACATCACAGTTTCACTGAAAAATAAATTAGTTACTTTTCTATTAGGATGCACAATAATGCTACATTATCAGTGTCAACAATAATTTCATACATTGTGAACATTGGGTAAATTATTTATAAACGTAAGTGTAATTCCCATTTTGCACTAATTGTATTATTTTAACGTATTTCAAAGCTTTCTCAATGCTCCTCCTTTACATTATTGATAAAAGTGTTCGTCCAGAGAGATAGCTCAGACTGTATAGAGATTCATATTTCATTTTCATACATACTTGTTATGAGGAAGAAGTAAAAAATAGAAAAGGAGCGGAACAAGAGAAAATTAACAGGATAGTACAAGCGGAAGTCGGGTTAACACATGCAGTAGTCTCTGATTTACAATTTAGTTTTATTTTATTTTGTTTGATTTGTACTCGTGTCTACACCCAGGTGTAACACGTTCATTAGAAAACTGTGGGGGGTGGGAAAAAAATCGAAAACCCAAAAAGCAGACCGTCCAGACCGGCCGCATTTTTCTACGTGACGTCACGCCAAACCGGAAGCGGGCGTGGTGGGCCCCGCCCCGGCAGCTCAGTCCATCCAGCCTGAAGAGAAGGCGACTTGCACAGCTAAAAATATCCCCAAAAAAGCCAATACAAAATGGCCGGTTTGCCTCGCAGGATTGTCAAGGTACACTCCAGCGACACACCGTTGAACATGGGTGGGAAACAGACTCGCGTGAGGACACAGCGCTGTGATTTTGGACGCGAATGGGCATTTTTATGGTCCTTTCGGGACGCGGCTGCCTGACGTTAGCATAGTTAGCTCCGCGGCTAACTGCTTGTCTCGTTTAAGTGTTTCGTGTGTCACTTAGACTCGATCGCGTCCACTCATCCACGTTGGATTTTATATATTTTTTTTAAATCTCACCATTGTAATTTAAACTTGTGATCGTGTAGTGTGAACACAGTAGTAATGACATGTTTCGAGTGGATCTATGAATGGGCTTCGCTAGGCTAGCAAATGTGGCTCTGGTGCTGGCTTCACATTCGAACTGCTGAAGTTTATATTTTAATTCCACGTTGAATGTCAAGGCTCACTCGGGGTTGTTTATTGAGTGGGGGGTGTCTAATACAGACCCACCATCTTGATCTACCGCTGCAGTTTTTTTCTTTAAATCAAATTCAGTAAAATTTCACGGCGATTAGCATAACAAAGCTAACTGACAAACGCCATCTAGTATCCACTTCCTTGTTGTGTGACTGCTCCGAATTCGGCGTCATCATTTATCACATCGAAAACCTCAAAATCGTAATCTCGAATTGATGTGCTAAGGTTTTTTTCACATCCAAATCTTTGGCTTTATTTTGAGAGAGAAACTACATCATGGACATAAAATCAAAGAAGTGATAATTTGCATGAAATTAGTGTTAAACTGATTATAGTTCAGGTTTTGTTCAAAGGGCCTCTACACCTGAACCACATGTATAAATGTTTTTAGCTGAAAGACAAAGACTAAAAATGTTTACTATGATGATAACAGTTGATACCATCTGTGACATGACATGCAGTGATTCCCCCAAGTGTGTTCTGATCCATCTCAGGAGACGCAGCGGCTGATGCAAGAGCCCGTACCCGGCATCACAGCGACGCCCGACGAAGGCAACGCACGCTACTTCCACGTGTTCATCGGAGGACCCAAAGACTCTCCTTTCGAAGGGGGCACGTTTCAACTTGAACTATTTCTCCCGGAGGAGTACCCCATGGCGGCCCCCAAAGTGCGATTCATGACCAAAATCTACCACCCAAACGTCGACAGACTGGGGAGAATATGTTTAGACATTTTGAAAGGTCGGCTTGTTTTATGACACCTGTCTTGCTTTCTGGGTGTGATGTTTTTAACCGTCGTCTCGTTTTTGTCCTCCAGAAAAGTGGTCTCCGGCCCTACAAATCCGCACAGTGTTGCTATCCATCCAGGCGTTGTTAAGCGCTCCAAATCCTGACGACCCGCTGGCAAACGACGTCGCCGAGCAGTGGAAGAAGTGTGAAAGCGCCGCCATCCAGACAGGTCAGGATTTGTCGTAATTTTTCCACATTAAAATTAAAATCAAAATGTAATGGAATTTACGGGGAACATTTTTTATTATTTGTTGAAAAAATATTGGAAGAGAACCATGAAAAAAATAATCAAATAGTAAATCGCAATTGCAATATTAAGGGAGGATTAGATTAGATTAGATTTCCAAATATTTTAGTCCTATTTAAAACCTGAGTTTGACTTTTGACTAACGGGTCAAAACAATTAATCAAATAGCTTTGCAAATTTGATTCCCGCCAAAATTTAATGCAAAATATCTGCCTCCAATATTTCCAATTATCATTTTCCAACACTTCTTATTTTTTTCGCCCACCCTGCAGCCCGAGAATGGACCATGCTGTACGCATTCTGCAACAATGACCGTCACAACAGCGACCGTCACAGTAGCAGCACTTGAATGTGATCCACGCCGCGTACTCCTTTACTGTCAACGTTTGAATTTGACGGACATAAAAAGATTATAAGTCCACAACTATCTGAAAGAAATCTACTGTTGCAGACTTTTTGGGGGGGGTGACTTATTTTTGTTTGTTTTCCTTTGTAAAATCCGTTTAACGTGTGTTGGCCTTTTTACCCCCCCTTGCCCCTCCTCTCCCTTCCTTTCCACTCCTATCCTTCCCTTGTGTTGCTATTTAAATGCATGGACATAGAATGACACCCTCCTCACTTACAGTCTTAAGATGAATAATGTATGTTCATAGACCGTGTCATGGAAAAGCCAGGCGCACACTGGTACGAAATCATCATGCATTAAAGCTGTCCTACTTTTAATACATGCATCGTTTGTCAACTCATCTGTGTTTTTATGTCACTGGAAATGTCAGGGTTCCTAAAAGATTTGCTTTTGTGGTCACCTTTGAAAGCTAAAAGACAGAATTTATTTTTTGGGGTGATTCTCGTGAGTTGGTTTGACTGAAGTTCGAGTGAAGGGGGATGTAATGTTTAAAACGGGGTTTTAAATAGCCTCATAGTGTAGTACACAACTTCCCCGCCAGATGGAGCACTTTAACAACTTGTGCGGAGAAGGGTTCATTCGGTCGTCGACTGAACTGTCAAGTACGAATAAGTTACTCACGTATTATTTATTATTTCTTTTTATCATTGCTGGAGTAGTGATTATTCCTCCATTTAGTCAAGACATTGAAAATAAGATGTTGAATTCACGTAACAGCAGCGCCTCGCCGACCAACCAAAACAATTAGATGGCACAAGCAATAGTGGTTGCAGCGAGTGGAATGTATCGCTAAGTAACAGTAAAAGCATTTCTTCCTCACAAATTAGCCAAAAGTGTGATGAAGGTAAATGATAGAAAAAAAAAATGACGAATCATTTCTGGTATTATTTCCTCTGCCGTTTCACAGACATCCACAAGATGGCGCCACAAGCGCGTCACTCTATTGGAACCCTTCGAATGCTCCATCTGAGGCCCTTCGTGACAGGGATGTAGGTTAAATTGAAGGTAAACCACACTTGCACAATGTTTTCGTCCTACTCCACCTGTTGTGTCCCACCTTGAGGATTTTTACAGCAGTTTATGACCTGGTTGCCATAGTGATACTCTGCCATTTTTCCTGGAGTGGGCTTTGCAAGGAGAAAACATGAAAATGTCTGAGTAATTATTAACTCATATCTGCGGCTCGTTTGTCTTTCTCGTTTTATTGCTCTGACGGCCTTGCTTGTGATATAGTATTAACGCCGATGACGACAGCGGTTTACGGGCAAGCTTCCTATACATAGTTGGCCTGGATCGTGTCTCGCTGGCCCGCTGAAGGGGGAAAAAAAACACTTTGGGCTGACATGTGACGACAAGCTCTGGTTATAGGACCGCATCAGCGTTTTTATTGAACACTTGATACTTGCTGATGCTGGTCGAGCGATGCTGATAATGTATGCTACTCACAAAGTGAGGCAGATTGAGATTTAGGGTGAAATTTCAGATGCTAAACCTTTACAGGTCAACTTAATTTGACCTCAGTCACGTTAAAAAAAAATCTTTATCATGTGTTTAGTCTAAAGACGTTGTTCAAATTAATATTCCGTTTGTGAAATATGAATTAGGCAGTCGACTGAGCCATGTTTGCAACCTGACCCCTGACCCCTTCTATGGCCAGTGTATTGGGTTAAGGCTCCGACCCAGCACATTGGGTTTACTATGTCGTCACTATGCCGCAAAGCACCTGAAAAAAAAAAAAATCGGAATCCTTTTGAACATGTCGCTGGAATCTCAGACGCATTTTCAACTCCCTCCTCCCGATCCTCTCGCCTCCATCCATGCATCGCCTGTATTCAGGTCTTTTTTTTTTTTTTTTCACCCCCCCTTACATAACAGCTCATTCATAAATCAGTACCACACCTCAGGGAAGGATGAGGCTGAGACAAAATGTCTTCACAGGGAGCTTTTTTTGCTGCAGCATGTGAATACTGATGAGAGGTCAAGTCATGTCACGGGGAAACGTACCGAAAATAGTGCAAACATCATAGTTCTGGACCACTGCTACATTCTGCAGCTCAATGCGATTTTCACTCAGCAGTTTTATGGAAGACAAGGAAGACGTGTTGGAAGTCATTCTTGCGCACGTGTCGGATGGCATTACATACCGCAGGTGTTCCTAATATTGCGGCAGGTAGCGCTCCCATCCGAAGCCGACGAGTTCATGGAGATGGACGGGCGAGCTAATCATTTGAGGATTTTCTCTGCGTAATCCGAGCGGATCATGCGGCTCAATGAGATTAAAACTGCTGCGCAAAAGTGACAATGATGCGCCAGTTGTTAGCGTTGGCGACTCGTGACGCGAGGACGTGCCGGCTCCTCCGGAAACAGGACACCTGGGCTAAAAGAAAATTGCGGGTTATTATCACAAAATGTATTCACAGTGTAAAATAAATATTTTAAAGCAGTTTTATTCCATTTTTAGAGCAGGTTATTTATTTGGGTATTTTTTTATATGCTTTATCTTTGTTTAGCTTTTATTAGTTTTAGTGTTAGTTTTTGGAGTATTTTTCGAGTGCAAGAAAAAAAAGGTGTTTGTTTTTTGTGAACGAATATGTTTCTTTCATTTTATTTATTTATTTATTTATTTTTTGTTAGTTTTTGTTAACAATAATAACCTCGGTCAGCACACGCCTGCGACCATTTCAAGTTCTTCAGATGAAACCCCAAATGAAGTTAGATGTTCGAGTAGGCTTTTCCTGACATTTTTGTACTTGCTTCTTACGGCACAAAGATCTGTACAAAAGAACAAGTACGGTCATCTGGAGTTAAACCCACAAATTCTGCCTAGCAACAGTAAAAAAAATAAAATCTGGAGTGTCACAGTTGTTTTCATAATGACTAAAAAAATACAGCTCCCTGTTGGAACAAGCAAGAACACATTAGAGCAAGATAAAAAAATGTCAACAAGACATACTTGGCGTACAGGGTGAGTTTTAGAGGATTAGAAAGCCACAATTGATCGGATTATAGATGGCGGGAAGTGTGTATACAATCTTGACAAGTGTGTGTGTGTTTTTTTTTCTCAATAACAGAGGCCTTTCTGTGTGTGGCCTACATTGCCTGCAACTTGGACGCCTTAATCTTTCTCGCATTGCGGCACACTTTTGGTCAATCGTTTGTCTCCCCACAGGGACCGCCGTCTGCCTTTTTTTTTTCTTCTGTTATCTCAACTTTTATGATGTGGATCCTCCTGAGCCAACAGGTGAAAGGTTAACGGAGGTTTCGGGTCGACACGCACCTTGACACATTTCGACGCGTCGCTCACAGGAGGTCTGGGTTTCACGATTATCATGCGAGTGAAGTTAATGAGTGCGGCGGCTGCATTGTTCAATCATCGGCTATCGCATCGCATCGGCCTGACACTCAGCGCAACATGGGAGTGCCGTGACATGTGTGTTTTACTTCACTTGAACGCAATTAGTCAGAGGGAGTAGTTTTTAGGAGTGGTGCCTGTTTGTCGGCGTCACTCACTCAGAAGAGCCGTTGATCTCATCAGCATCAGTTTAATGGAGAGTAAATAGCACCAAGCGATTGTTAGCCTTTATTTTTTTGTTTTGTTAGGGGGACTAATGAACTCAAGTAATTACATCATTGATTTCATGAGTCAAGAGGACTCAGTGTGGCTTGTATGCAAAATGTTCACATATTTAAGCATGAAAATATTTGCTGTTTTTTTTTAGGGAGGGAGAAACTATTAATGAACTATGTCTGATGGTACTTATTTACTTATTTCCATGTATCCTTCCTGATTTTTTTCTTTCTGTTGAACTGATTTCATTTATGAAATACTGGAGTTTTCCGAACAGATCAAAGCTGCATTGATGTCATGGAATTGCTCAAAGATCATAGAGCATATCCGGCATCCAATCAGAATGCACCAACACTTGATTACTGTATTTTTTTCAATGTATTCTAATACAGAATGAGTTTTATGTGCAGCCACGTTGTAATTTATTTATTGCTTCTGTGTGTGTGTTATGTTGTCATGATTTGATCCGGGATTGCTATGGTTGCCCTCAATTACTATCTTTTAGGGCATTTTACCAGTGGATCGCGGCGTAAATAAAGCATCCAATCACATTGCGCTTATTTGACGTAGATCACCGCCCAACCCCAACAGTTCATCCAATGGGATCGCCGTATCTTCAACGGGGCGTGGCCTGTAGATGTCAAACTCCACTCCGCTCTGTATTGAGTCAGCGGCCATGCGCAAATGGAGGCAGAGGAGGGCCGTCTTCATAAAATCCCAGCCGGGGGCGGGGGTCTCCATTCACTGCTTACCAGACAACTTAAACCAGCAGCTGGAGGTCCGACCTACCTTTCTGGCATATAATCAACCGAGGAACACTTAAAAAAAAGCGCCTTGGAGGTGCCCAACTAGTCCCCTCCACCTCTCATGACTGTACGCATTTAGACAGTAGTGATGCGGCGGCTGTGTTGCTAACCTCTTTTTTGTCGGTCTTTATTTACTAATTGTCGCCGGTTCTACCTCGGGTGAAGACTTCATTCAGGATGAAACTGAAACCCAACCAGACCAGGACGTACGACGGCGACGGTTTCAAGAAGCGAGCGGCGTGCCTGTGCTTCAAGAACGAGCGCGAAGACGAGGTAAGCGGCGGCCGGGGGGAAGCGGCTCGACTGTGCGCGACGACACGAGCCACGCACGGCTCTACTTTTGGGGCCTTCTCGCTCCGTAGACGTGCCGTTCATCACACACAAACTGGGGATCGTGACTTGATATAACGTCATTTGTTTCTTACGTTAAAGTGTGATTGTCACTGAGTGCGTCACGGCGTATGTAAATGTGGAATGGAATTTAATTCATTTCCATGTGTTTTTTGTCTTCGTTTTCCACTGATGCGCCTTGGACCATCCAGTTTGGGCTAGTTTGAGGAGTCAAGGAAAAAAAACGAGCGTCGTCATTGGGGTCTCGAATTGACAGCACTTTACTACTTGTTTGCACTTTCAAAATAATTCACTTCCTCCTGGCTTGTATCATATCGGAGTACTACCTCGCTGTGACGGTACACTTTTATTTTGAAGAGTGGCGCTTGTACTTCTGCTAGACTTGTCGCGCGCTTGTTGTAGCGGAGGCAGAGGGGGCGAGGCGCTTTATTGCACGTTCACCGGTTTTCTCACGCACTCGTGTGTATTTATTGTATAATATCAGGGGTTTATTTGAAATTTTATTTTAGGTGTCACCCGGCCTTGATTGTAATACTACCCGAGAGTGTAGTACCCGATGGTCGGTTATGCCTTTTACTGCATCCCGACGCGCCAGTTTGGCGCATAGCGTTGGTGCGTTTGAGGATTTAAAGGGGCCGTAACATGTAAATAACGAACATGAGCTGTCAGGCATCAGTTGTTGTCACGTCAAAACTCTCCCCTTACGTTGATATTCTCATCTCTGACCTATAGTTACCCCCTGAAATGGTACGCCAACACATAATATGCTATAATGCCCTTCAATGAAGCATTTTTTCCATTTGTCTCTCAGTGAGATTTCACAATAAGAGGCATGTGGGCAACCCGTCCATTTAATGACTAACCATTATAATATGGAGCAGCAAACAATCAATATAATGTGCCTTAAGACAGTTACACACTCACTGCTTGCCTAACCTGTATATGTTCTTCCATATGACTAACTATGACACAGGTCTGGGTTCTGATTTGCAGACATTAGCAACAAGGTGGTTGATGGTTCATCACATTTGCAAGCTGGCAAAAGAAGCTCTTAAACTTCCTATGCAGCGCCGGGACAGAAAGTCAAGTCACACAATCTAGAATTATTGCTTTGCCCATTTACATCCAGAATATTTCAAAGGATATTGTTTTAAAAAAAAACCTTGTCAATTCAAAGAGGATTGTTATGTCATGGACATAAATATTTTAAGGAAGGTCCAATCTGAGGATACGACGGCTGCTCATATTTGGGCATGTGATCGCCTGAATTTTACGAGCCTGGCATTGAGTTGGCGCTCATGGAATCGTAGAGGTGACTTTGCTTTGACGCCAGCGCCTAGTGTGATCTAAGTTCTTAACAAAGAGCTTCTTTTCCTGCCCAAAGCTGCCTTAGATGTTGGACTTTGGCCCGTCAATGCCCACGCCTGGACACACGAGAGGCGATTGTTGTGAAAGAAGAGCCACATTGGCACGATGGGGCTCAAACGCGCCTTTCGTGATTCATCAACCATTAGAATTGGCTTTTTAGTTGTGTATACCAGGTGAAAGCGTGAGGGATTTTATAGCCATTCCATCTGCAGTGTGACCTTAAGTAGTGCCCTTTTTATTCTTTTTTGACAGCTCCAGATGTTCCTCATTGGGTGGGATGAGGTGTTTATGGCGTCCAGAATATCTTGCTCAGAAGTTTCGCTGTCGCTGTGTGACTCGGAGCGATTTGGAGTCCTCTATCGTCATTTAATGTTGCGATTGTTGACGTTACTGAATATTCTTATGTCAACAAGTTCTATAAACCAGGATGGCCGAGTGGTCTAAGGCGCCGCGTTCAGGACCCAGTCTCCCCAGGAGGCCTGGGTTCGAATCTCGAATTTCCCCATTGTGGGACTAATAAAGGGAATATTATTATTATTAATAAAATCATTAGGATGCATTTGACTTTTTTTGGTCTTAAGTATCGATGGCTAGTATCGGCCCCATCCATCCCTAGCAAAAATACAAAAAAATAGAATACATATAACTTTTTAAAGTACCGAAAGTAGTGTCGGCTTTGTACGAAGAGGTTCATAAAAATTCCGGAATTGTGTGTTGAATTCCACAAAGTACTTCATTGAGGAAATGTTAACATTCACATTGTTGCCTCCACGAGTGCAAACGACGTGTATGTAGTTTATACCGAGAAGTGTCTCTTGCTAAATTGAGAGCGACATTTGTCAGCTCTCCATTGAGGAGATTTACTGTAAGTGGCTGTAGAATTGAGCCAGTGCCGCCTCCTCCAAGCAAGCGCCACTCTGGGAACTGGTGTCAATTGCTCAACACTCGGGAAACGCTTTCCGAGCTTCTGGGGTTTTTTTTTTTTTTTCTTTTTCTTCCGCCCTCCTTGCTGACCCTCTTTCCAAATTTAACCTGGGTTTCTGTCCAGCTGTCACTTGTCCTCTGACCTATCTATCATGACGGTGTGAGTTATTTTGTTTTTGTCGCGAGTGTTTTCACAGCACGATACAGTAGACGGTGCCAGGCAGGAGTCGAGACGCGCTTTCGACTCGGGCTGAACAATTAGGCGGATTCAAATTGACATCGCGATGTAGTGGCGTTGAAATGATTCGACCATACTGTTGTTGACTCCTATTTTCTATGATCATAAAAGTTATTTTAGGTGTCGCTGCATTAAATTATCTTCCAACGGACATCTCGGCAATGTTACGTATCAGCAAGCTGCTCCACATGACAAGTCTTAATTAAACGCACTTTGTAGTATGTAGATTAGGCCCGCTACATTCCTCCAGCCAAACTAAACGGAGCCCCGTGTTGTCCCCGTGTTGCGCGCCTGGCAACCAAAGCAGACGTTTTGTGTTTTGTCCCAGCCACGCCGGCTTTTGTTTTGTACACACATCCCACTTTTTTTTTTTTTCGGTGCCTCCACTGAAATGCGAGGGCTCGAGTGTGGGAACACATCCAAAAGCACAAAGAAAAAAAAATTCATTCAAGGGGCAAGGCCTTTTGAACAGGTGACCACAGGGCAAATGCGGCCTTTTATTCGCACCGTGTGGGTCACGTTGTTCCGTTGTACACTTTTCCAATACTGTACACTGCACCTGTCGTGCATTGTAAACACCTGGACGTGCTGCCGTTCTGGCATATGCAACAGCTGGCTACGCATGCTAAGACAGCGGTTCACAAACGTTTTGATTCCAAGGAGAGAAATCTTTCCAAGGAGCCCCCCCTTCCAATAATCCTAATCTTTATTAAATATAACTACAATGCAAAAAAAATACATGTCAAAGTGTGGTGCGCTGGCTCCCTCTAGTGGCATGTAAACGAATAGCAGTCCAAGTAGTTGAGTTCTTTTTTGTATGTTTGCATTTAAAATTTTGACTACACTTTGACACTGTTGCGAAGACGCTCAAATGCAATGATAAATAATTCAAATTATGAGAATTTTTGTTTTCCAGGTTAAAAAAAGGTATTCTCAAGAACAGAAATGTAGTTCTTTTTCTGACACAAAGGATTCATTGATGCCAAACTGCCGCGGTATAGGGCCATCTACTGGCGAGGCGGACTCATTTGATTTGAATTGAATTATTATTTTTTTTTTGCTTTATGTATCAATGGCTGATATCAAGACTCTCCTCAAGTACTCAATACCCAAAAGTAAGGCCGGCATTGGTGCTATTCGCTCATCCATATTCAAAACAATTTGGTGCATCCCAAACCTACCGCAAGGAAACTCCAATTTGAGGACCGTCGCACGATGGCCGCACGTGGCTGAAAAGAAACGCCCCGCAGTCGCCCTGACCCTCCCGAGGCCTCTCGCTCGCCACCCAAAACCCCATTAAGGGTGCCAACACCTCCGATTACGTGTGATCACATCTGTTGCGCAAACTGCTTTTTGTTTGAATATTTTGGGGTGCTGTTTTACAGTGGATTTGTCACAACATTGCAGCAAAATCTTAAGTCAGCAGTTTGTAATAAGCCTGCAAGTGTGCGTCCTTGAGCTATTTTTGGCTCCTCATGCCCCATCTGTTGTAGTGTATACACTCACCGGTCAATATATCGGTGCAGTAGAAGTCGCTATCAAGTTGGATTAAATGCTGGTGAGCACACACATGGTCTAGGCTTTTTTTTTTTTTTTTTTTTTTTTTTAAATAGTACCTGCGTCAAAGTGTGCTAATGTTTTCAGCAGCTGTGTTGTGCCGCCGATGTCACCGAGGCTCCCAGAAACTGATCCCTGTCTGTCGGCCCACACTGCAGCTGTAGTGTAATTCTAGCCCCTCCCCGCGACCCCCCCACCCCCACTCGTTGCTGATGATCGGCTTTGAGTGATTTGTTTACATGGCGGTCACGACACATGTAAATAAACTGTTGAAGAAATGCGCTATTGTTAAACGATATCGCGTCTTGTTTGTTGTTCGTGTTTTGCGCAGGTGCTGTTGGTCAGCAGCAGTCGGCACCCGGATCAGTGGATCGTCCCCGGAGGAGGGATGGAGCCCGAGGAGGAGCCTTGTGGAGCGGCGGTGCGGGAAGTCTTTGAGGAGGTGAGGGGCGTTTTATTTTTCAATTAGTGAACAACAGTCCACCTGCAACAGGGAGGCTTCGCAGCCACCAGGGCGCCACCACATCATATTCTCCAGGTGCGCCATAATAGAGGAAGGGAGCGAGGTTGATAGATGGGGTTGTGGATTGCATTTATATGATCATATGAGTGTGCATGCGTGAGTGTCTGTCCTTTGAGCATGCTGAGGTCAGGATACGCATCCGAGGTTCAGGGTATTTGCGGCCGAGATGTCACTCGCCGAGACCCTTGTCTTCTCAGGCATGACGGCGGTCTAAACTTGGATCCTCGCAGGATTCCCGAGCGATAGCGGGCCTGCTCGGCAACGTGCCGGGCACGGGGAACTGCACGTCTAGATTTCTCCGAAGTGCACGAGTGCATAAGATCATGTTTGACATTACGAGGGGGATTTTGAAGGCGTTTTGCTTATTTATTTTTTTTAAATCAGTTTTTGAGAAACAGTCATACCATTTTCATTCATTGGAGAAACATGAATTGACTCAGGACAAACCTTAAAAACCTTTTTATTTATTTTTCCTCAGGCCGGTGTCAAGGGCAAACTCGGTCGTCTGCTTGGCGTGTTTGAGGTAAGAATTAATACTACATTTGAACGAGTAGCAACCTTTTAGCATCTCAACAACAGCTAATATTGTCAGGATTATTTTTGTTTTTACACCAATACGCTCAAACTAAAGCTGTTCCAAGAATGTATTATTTTTTTTCAGCTTAACTGCAACTCTTTTTGCTGTCCCTCTCATTCCCAAAAGCAAAACCAAGATCGGAAGCACCGGACGTATGTGTACGTGCTAACCGTCACCGAGACGTTGGAGGCCTGGGAGGACTCGGTCAATATAGGTGCATTTTTAATTTATTTTTTACCCTCTATGTTACATTCTCACTTTGAAGTTTGAATTTTATTTTATTTTTTTTAATGGAACATTTTTTTCATCATTTAGCTGCAAAATTCACTTATTCACATGTTTTTTGTTCTCTTTTAAAATGCTCTCAGAGCAATAATTGGTGTCAAAGAAGTCATGTTCCCTTCTATTAGTGTGGCTAAAAAGTTCAAATTCGCGAGTAATCGACTTTTATGCCACAAGATGGTGGCAAAGCACTACTTTTATTATTGAAACATTTTTAGGAGGTGCATTGATCGCTCACGGGTTTTTCAACATTGGCTGCTGAGCTCGGCCCCTTTCAGTTTACCGCGTTTATGTATGTTAACCCAGCAAGGAGTTTTGTTTACCTCTTGCAATATATAGCATGTGTGTCTAGCCCATGCAGAGCGTAGAGTCAACAAATATCTGCACCACTCATCTCAACTGCAGCGATGTGGCTCGCTGGCACCTGGGCTGACACCTTCTCAACATTTGTACTCTGTCGCCCCCTGCAGGCCGCAAACGCGAGTGGTTCACGGTGGACGAGGCCATCAAAGTGCTGCAGAGCCACAAGCCCGTGCACGCCGAGTACCTGCGGCGACTGCAGCAGCTCCAGCTCAGCTGCTCGCCCACCAACGGCAACTCCATCCTGACGGGCCCGCCGGCCAACGACAACTACCCGCATTACAGCGCCACGGCCACCACGCCCTCCACGGGCAGCATGCTGGCCTCCTCCCGCAGATAGGACCCCACCCCGCTACATTATTTTATTTTTTTTTTGTACAGCCTCGCATGGAACCGGGACTCTTCAACAAGTGTGTAAATAGTCTTAAACTGCTGGACGGACCAAAGCCATTGCCAGAACTTGAGAAGGACTCACGTGACTGAGCGCTGAGATGGCAACGCTCATGCGGCCAACTCGCACGTTTTTTTTTCCTCAGCGTGACGAGCAGGAGGACGACGCCGCGGACCTTGTTGGCATGCCTTACAGTTCTTTGTATGAATGTTTCAGTTCTCTTTTGGCACAACTCATGTGCTCCGTTGTCAACAAACGCAAAGCATGACCATGCGGAGAATGTTTTCGGACAAGGATGGTGACATCATCCATAGAGAAGGCGCACGATTGCCTTTGTGTTTGTTTTTTTGTTGTTTCAGAAGCAACTATTTAAGTTAACGCGAGTTGGCATTAAATACGGGATGTTACACTTCATAGTATTAGGGCCATGTTGGAATATATAATTGAAAAAAAAGTCAAAATTTGAGAATAAATGTGTCATTTTTTTATGAGAAAAATGCAGATCATAAAATTGGCATACTGTAAAAATAGTTTAAAAAAATGTTGGTTGAAATTTTAAGTTGGGCAATTCAACAAAATATTTTACATTTTGCTCATGGGAAATTATTTTTCCCCAACTTAAAGACAACTCAGCAATGTTTAGGGGCGCAAATAACTTGAATGTTCATAATTTGTGTTTTAAATTTGGTCCAACATAAATGACTCAAGTTGCATTTTTTTTTTCTTCAGAATAATTCATAACAAAATGAAAATAAACGAGGCAGCACAACAGTAAAGAATATTTGGAAATGTATCACTTAAAAAAAACTTAATGAAATGCTGCACTAACCCAACTTTTTATTTCTCATGCCATTTCACTTCGGCCTAATACTCCCTCGTGTTTGTCCACTTAACAGAACAAATTGAAAGTATGGCCCATGCTGGATGTGTTTTATAGAATTATCTGGGGCCGTTGGTGGCCAGTTCAAAGGTCACCCGAGGCTGTCTGTGAATCGCTACCTCAGTCCAAGTAAACAGTCGGATGAGTCGGGGGATGCTGCCTGCTGACAACGCTTGTTGTCGTGCTCGTCGTTTCAACTTTTGCCCGAGCGTCCACCCATGATGAATGCTGATGATGTCACACGAGGAAAAAAAAAAAAAAGAAGCCGCCTGGTTCCCACCTTTCAAACCTTTTGAAGGTCTCTGCAGTATAAAATGTGCGTGTTTGCCACGGGCTATTTCCTGCTCGACTGTTTACACACACACGCACACGCACACACGCACACCCGCACACACACACACACGCACACACGCACACACACACACTTTTAGAGATGGCCTATGTTTTAACATTTAAACTCACGATAGCTGCTCTTGTTTTTAATCATACGGTGTTGCCCAGGGAGGCCTTGATGAGATGCTTGAGGCTTCTCAGGCTCTTGATACACTTTCTGCCAAATACATAAAAAAAAAAAAAAGTCAAACATAAAAAGACAGAAGCTGTAAAAGTTGCTTCTGCCGACGGCTGAATGACGACGCTCGAATTAGTCAATGCCTTGGGAAACGTTTCGGGATTGTTTTTAACATGAATGAACCTGTACTTACTGTTTTGTATCTTTTTAATGATGTACAAATAACTGGAGAACCCCAGACACCCCCCCCCAACGAACCCCCCCCCCCCTGTGTGCTTTGTACAGTCCTGAGGATGGTTTGGATGTGTCGCATTAAAACTCACGAAAGCCGTTAATGTTGTAACAATAGCCTTGAATTGGAGGAAAAATCCATTTAATTTTTTGCGCAGTGAGCAAACGTCACGAAAACGTTTGCGTGAAACTGTTCTCACGGCTGTGAATCGTGTGCCAAATTTGAACATTTCAACGAACAAAAAATGATGAGTTAAAAAAATGTGAGACAAGTGTGGTGTCGACTGTACTGTTGAACTTGTGTCTTATGAATGACCCTCTATCAAATAAACATGTCATACATTTAAATTAAATCCCCTAACACAACTTCAGTCACCGTAAAATTGAACGTATTCCATGCAAGTGAATGTAAGATGGTGCAAGCCTCGTTTCTGTCACATTGGGGCAACTTTGAATGTTAAATCAAAGCATACCTGGAAATTATTGATTCTTATGCACGGTGACGTTGAAATTGACTGGAAATATTGTGTCTGACAGGTTAAAAAAACATTAAATGGGGGTAAATTCTTACTGTAACTGCTTGTGTTTTTTGTTTTTATTTGCCCTTCATTGTAGGTGAAACTGTCACGCTACCTTTAGGTATTTGCGCACCCCGGCACCTCTTATAGACAGACAAATGTGTCTCTGTCACTGAATTTAATGGCAATGACACTGGATGGGCAATATTCAAGCGCTCTCTACCAGATAATAGAGTCTGTAGTAAAAAAAAGTATCCTAGCAACATGCAGCATGAAAGCCTTACAAAGATGAAGGCCAGTGCATACCCAAACAGAAAGCTTAAAGCCACGTTTTCATTCTTTTGAGTGTAAATAGACATAGCCAATACCTAACATTGTGAGCAGTGCCTAAATATTTGTATAAAAAATATATGTGGTTGTAATTTTTATTTTAATGAGCTGCGCCAAAAACATTAATTACCAAATATAACATTTTGGGTATTTAGCTTCAGAGAGGGTCAACATTTATATATTTTTTAATTAGAAAAATGTTTAGCAAGCTTCAACTATTGTTAAATCAATTGATAATCAACATTATCAATATAAAGATTTGTTTTTATTTCTTGTATCGTATCTTATTAGTATAAACTAAGATAAATTAAAATATTTTTTGTCACACAAATTGTCAAATTTGTATGCAAATATAAAATTTTAAACTTATTTAAAAATACATAAATGTTTAGAAAATAAAAAAAATAATTAAACGTAATATCGCGATATTACAATAAGGACTGCGACGTAAACCTGGCGGAGACAAAAAGTAGATCCATCCATCTACACTAGAATCATTGTCACTACAGTCATTGCTCCATGTATAATTCTTTCAAATAATCAGAATAAACAAAAATAATAAGTAAAGTTAGCAGTCTCAGTTTCCCGTTGGGATGGGGCGTGTTAAAAAAAAAAAAAAAAAACTCCAAGTAACCCACAATGGCGTCACTTGACACCACAGGTAAATTTAACTCCGCCTGGTATGACGTCACAACCCACCGGATGAATTTTCAAGCGGACAAAACAAAGACACAAAAAAGTCTTGCGTTGTCGCTGGGAACACGTTAACAATGTCGTCGAGGCCGTGAAAAGGTGAAAATGGAGGAATTGTTTTTCAAGTCGGCCTTGCCGGCGCTCGCCCACCACCGGCTGGACACCGACAGCACCTTGGCCTTGCCAGCCGAGTCGAGCGTTCGGTCCTCGGCTACACTTCCGTCTGGTGACCGCAGCCTGAGGGTCCAGCAGCAGGTTCAACTCACCCTGGCACGAAAATCGAGAAGAAACCTTTCCAATGGTAATCGCCGCTTCCTCTTTATGTGTTTGTAGTATGATGATAAGTTAAACATTTTTTTCGTACATTGTGTTGTAATTATTATGATAACACAAGATCCTGGGTTTTTGTTTCACTCGCACTCCATCTCCACTAATCCCAAATGAGGATTTATACTATCAAAATTAACCACAACACAACACAATGCATTTAATCACGTAACACTGCAAAGAGATTTACTTTTAAAAGCCACACCCTCAGGGCTGGAGAACTTTCTGCTAAAAGTAAATATTACTTTTAAGAAGAGGTGTGTTTTGGAGATGCAATCTTTCCTTTCCTTTTACGGCTTTCATTGACTACAAATGCAAGGCTGATTTGTTTGTTTTTTTTGTTTTTTTGCGGTGGAATGCATGTCGCATAGTATTTTGCTGGTCCAACAGGTTCCCGCAGGCTCATCCGTCCGCCCCAAAAAAAAAAGGAACATGGAGGCATCTAACTGGCTTTAAGTGTACCAAATGTTTAACTTTTATTGATTATGCAATAGCAGCCTTTGGACTCGGGTCACCTGTTATTGGTTAAGAGTCATTGTGTCATCCTGTTTTAAACTTAAACTCACTCGTCACATCATTCGGTTCACCATTTAGACTGTTCAGTTTTGATTGAAAATGTTCCAGCTAATATTTGAATAATATGTTAATTATTGTGGTTGTACTACGCGAGCTACTGCTGGATCTCATCAGTCTTGCAACAAAGTGCATGTGTGGTAGTTGAGTTACTTGTGCGTTCGGCTTCCAAAGAAGTTGTGATGCGTACATGTGATTACAGTAGCGTGTAACTAAACACTCTCCACTGAACCTCCTCGACTTGTTTCAGGCGGTGTCCACTTACAGAGAAGCGCCTCCAAGAGTTTCGATGCCGCTGACGGATTGAGGACTCACACTGTGGTGTGTTTGTGATTATATATTTTTTGAAATTTGTTAAACCATGAGTAACAAACAAGAAAATCAGCAAATTGCAAATATTTGGAGGTTCACTGTCCATTCTTAATAGTAACTATTAAGTTTAAAAAAATGTAAATATTGTTACAGTTGTGTTTTATTCAACAGGTAAATGGCTATGGTTGCTCTCTGCCAAGCAGCGAGCGTGTGCGGAAGCCGTCCAGAAGAATCGAAGTTTCCCCCCCAGGGACGCCCGATAAGGCTCGTTTCAATTTCAAGAGCCGCCATTGCAGCGCGTCCACCATGCCCGTCCGCAGTTTGTCCCACAGGAACTGCTCCCTGCTCGAGCGCTCACCGGGCCCGCATCAGCGCTACGTCCTCTCCGAGGCCCCGCGGTGGGCGCCGACCAACGCCTCCACGCCCGCCGACGGGAGCATCCGCTTTTGGTCGGACGCGTCATTTCGACAGCGTGGCTACGAGTCCAGCTGGAACGAGTTAGCTTTCCAGCAGAGCGAGGGGATGGTCGTCGGCTCCCAAATGCGAGACGGGGTACCATGGATGTCAAAAAGTCAAAGGCTTCTCAGACTGAACACGTACCCGCCCTCGGGCAACAGCATGGAGGTGGACCTGGGTATGCGAGCAGGGGCGGAGCGTCATCAAATTCAAGCAAACAACATCTCAACTCTGTAAGTTTCTTTATTTAATTGTTTTATTTCTCTGTATGGACTCAGATTCTCATTTGTTGTCTCGAAGGTCCGAGAAGCCCCCGGAGATGACGCTGGAGAGGGCGGTCAATCTGCTGACTCAGCAGAACGAGGACACGCTGATCAGCGCCGCCGCGCACATCCAATCGCAGTGTTTCAAAAGCGCAGACGCCAGGAAGATGGTTTGCACCTCTCACGTTCCAATACAGTAATCCGCCCCAAATGCCAAGTGGCCACATTGCTGACAGCTCAGACGTCACTTCAGTTGAGATCAATGGCGCAGGTTTATTTTGACCATGGCCTCGACACACTTGCTGTATGTAACCTACATATTGCAAAAGCTAAGCGAGTTAATTGGTAGGGTAGCGTAGTGATGTTTTATGACATTTAATGACTTCCAGTTTAAATCACAATTCAGATATTGTCCCGAGAATAGTAAAACAACGAACATGCAGCGGATTACTGTATTGTACTAATATTGTAGCCAGCGGGTGTGTGCGTTACATTCAAAGTCATCTTTCAGGTTTATTTTTTACGCGGCATCAAAAAGCTGCTGCAGCTCCTCCACAATGACGAGGAGGAGGTGCAGCGCATGGCCGCCGCCGCCCTGCGCAATGTCGTGTATCAGAGCAGCGATAACAAGATGGAGGTGAAGGACCACGCCGGCCTGACCACCATTTTGCGCGTGCTGAAGAGCAGCCGCGACACAGAGACCAGGAGACAGCTTGCTGGTCAGTTTTTCTATTTGCATTGCACCATTTGTACACAGCTCATCTGATGACCTTTGACCTCTCAGGACTCCTGTGGAATCTGTCGTCTCATGACCTCCTGAAGGAAAACCTCTCAAGAGAAACCCTATCGGTTCTCACGCAAGCCGTCCTGGTGCCGAGCTCGGGCATTTCCGAAGGGGAGAATCCCAAAGATGAGCTGCTGGCTGACGACGAGGTTTTCCACAACGCTACGGGCTGCCTCAGGTACGCCGCATGAGCGAAGTATTGATGATTCCATCCCGATGCAATACATGACATTTGGAATGTTGAGAGCAGGAAGTTTGTGGCTCTTTTGACCACCAGGGGGCAGTATGACACAGACAAACACACGGTGGCATGAATGTGTTGAGCATAAATAGATCATTCGGAAACTCAAGTTATTTCAAAAGAGACTGAATTATTCATCACATTCAAGTTCTCCTTTTTCAAGTTTGAAAGCCCGTATTCCTCCGACTTTGAACTGTTTTACAAAGAGGCTTAGTTAGACCGCCATCTGCTGCTTTTTCTGTCTTTTGTTGTATTTATTTATTTATTTTTAAATCACTCAATTGTTCAAGTTATTCTGTCTAGAAACCTGAGCTCCTCCGGTCCTGATGGAAGGAAAGCCATGAGGGAGTGCGAGAACCTCATCGACTCTCTGGTCTACTATATCAGACGGACCGTGTCCGACTACAAAGCCGACGACAAGGTTGCGTGCACAAACCGCTTTCCTCTCCTGTCACTCACGCCTCATATGAAACTATTATCATCCTCAAAAGTCCACAGAGAACTGCGTGTGCATCCTGCACAACCTGTCCTATCAGATCGAGTCGGAGCTGCCCGACAAGTATGGCGTGAATCTCCGGCAATCGCAAGAACACGTGGCGCCCAAGCCCAAGACGGTCGGATGTTTCGCTCAGCGCAGCGCCAAGGCCCATGAGGTAACTCACTTTTCTTGCTTTAGAGGAGAGCTCATCAAAGGAGGAACATCCTCACACTACCTGAATGTACTTGGATAGAAAAAAAAAATCCCAAATCCCAAAGGTCACCCGTCATGTATTCCGTATGCGGACAGCAAGAGCGGCGTCATCGCACGCTGCTGGAGGAGAAGGCCAACCCCCGCGGCATGGAGTGGCTGTGGAGCTCCATCACCATCCGCATGTACCTGTCGCTCATCGCCCGCAGCCTGCGTCACTACACGCAGGAGGCGGCCATCGGAACTCTGCAGAACATCACGGCCGGGAACGGAGCGGTAAGAACTGACCTGACACCATCTTGCTGCAAGGGAAAGAGAAGGTTTTGGCTCCCTCTTGTGGAGAAATTAGATATTTTGTAGCATTGAAAAATTTGGGCCGACCATGTATAGGAAAGGGAAAAGTACAGGTTCTCTGTTGTTTTCCTCAGCGATTTGTTGTCTTACAGGTGACCGAAGCCATCGCCTACACCATCGTCCACAGGGAGAACGGCCTCCAACACGTGAGAAAAATATTGCAGGAGGGCGAGCGTGACGTGAAGAGGACGGCCGTGTTGCTCATAAAAAATCTGTCTCGTTTTACCGAGCTGCACCCTGATATTGGTTAGTTGTCGCTCTAAAAAAAAATAATAATAATAAATAAAAAAAAAGACAAACGTCTACCCGCTGCAGTTCAGCAGGTGTTGCCAGAGGTAGTGGAGCTCCTGCCCAATAACGACACAGGGAGAGACCTGCCCTCAGATGTGACGGCGTCTCTGTGTTACATCCTCATCAACCTGAGCCAGAGCGGCGTGCACAACGTCCGAGACATGTTGAGCCAGGACGCCCTCCCCAAGATTTTCAACATCAGCAAGAAGGACAACGGGTTAGTCAGTAGCTCCTGCGTCTTAATTAATTTATTTTTTTGCATTGGATATTTATTACTTTTTTAGATTCTAGTTAGCATTAAATCCATTCTATGCTGATGTGTCTTTTTGTCATCATTTCATCACTTCATTGAATAAAAAAAAAAAATCCTTCTATTTATAGTTACGGCCCAAGTAGAGGAGGTGTAGCAGCGTGTCTCCTCCTGCACTCCATGTGGCAGCACAGCGACCTCCATGGGACCTACAAGAAGGTGCGCAATCATGAAGGCCTTCTCATTCCGTTTTTTTTTCCCCCAAGATGACAATTCCTTGAGTCGCTTACACGTACTTCCAATTTATCTCTTTGTATTCAATAGTGTGGCTTCAGGAAATCCGATTTTATCAATGCAAGGACCACAAAGGCTGTCAACTCCATCTTGAACTAAAGCCAAGACGCCAAACGTCATTTTTGTGCAACCTCTAGGCATTTATTCTTTGTTTACAACTGAACTTTATAGAAGTGAATTTGCGATTTAGTCCGTAGTTGACTTGGACATTTGTAGTTTTTTTTTTTTTTTTTTTTTAAATATCCTTTCTTATTATTTAATATTGCATAAAATACGACTGGCACTTGTTTTCCAAAAAGTAACCACACTATTATGGAAAGATTATATTTGCAACTAAAAGTAGCTGGTGTCTCTTTGTTACTGCTTTGAGATGTGCATCAAAACAATCAACCTTCGAATGGCGTTTAAATGCCAAAGCTCACAAATGTGTGGCAGCTAATGTCAATTGTGCTTACTCAATAAATGATGACTAACAGGAAGGAAAATGTCAGCCCGATAATTAGAAAACATTCATAAAGACTTACTTGTCTTTGTGTTTATTTTTTGCAATCATTTTAAAGGTGACTATAATCGTTTTTTTATTTTCAATTTAAGGCCACGCTATTGGTTTTGGATCCTCCAGAGAGCAGCACAGCACCATTTTTTTTTTTTTTTAAATGAAGTTTAATTTGTCCCCAAGCGGCCTTAAACTCGCAATGCATAAATTCCCCCGAATCTCATATGCTTGAAGTGCTTTAGCGCTCTTGATTAAACTTTCAGCCTTTCTATTTGCGGAACTCGCTCCAGTCAACTTTTAATCATCTCTTAATTCGCTTTTTGTGTGTGCGTTTCAGAGCTATTTTCAGTGCCGTGTGTGCGATTTCCAGTGCAAGGCGATGGAAACGCTGTGCACGGTCCAAAATCTTTTTTGAACAATAGGCCTCTTTGTCTTTTAGTACGGCTTACACGGCTGCTGCGAGGGAGAGGCTCATCCTCTGCTAATGAAGTCTAGACACCGGGGGAAAGAAAAAAAAAGAGAACTGTGGGGAAAATGGGCGAAGGAATGAGAATTTCCCTGGGAATCGTGTTTTTTGAACCCACTTGATCCCTCAAGAATTTGGGGAATGAAGAAACACCCTTTTAATGTCAAGACGGATCCAGATAGAGGCCGCTTTAGGGGTTAACGTTTTCGTTAGCTTAGTAAGCTAGCCTGGCTAAGTCTGGGCAAATTCAGATGGAAAATGTGAAAAAACACAGACGTAAAAAAAAATTCAAAAAGAGTCAAATGCTAAACTGGCTAATCATTACAAGCATTAGATGCCCGGTTAGTTCGCCACTGTGGCGAAAAGTAAATCATTTTCTAAGAAGTAGTCAACTATTTAGCTATTTCTAAGATTCCAATGAGAAGTTAGAAAACTTAAAAAATTAAGTACATTCCTGATGTAATGTATGCATTTTTTTATCATCTTTGAATACAAGTGCATATTTTCTGGTTTTATTTAGTTTTTTGTCACTGTATACCTTTCTACATCATGTGGAAACAACCGAGTCCTGATGGTGTCCTTAAAAAGATAAGTGTTTCTTCACGTTTTACTATCTGGGTGTGTTTTTGTTGTTGTTGTAATATAACAAGCTTTTATTTCCACCACAGCGCCATCTGCTGGATCTATTGGGGCAACTCCCAATTTGCCCCTGATGCATCACCACCACTGAGGGAGGACTGCGACTCTTTGGTCACACGCTCGGCTGTTTGGCGAGGTCATCCAGTCCAAAGACCGCAAAGTGAGTGCGACTTGAACTTTTTAATAACTTGAGTTTGAGAGCACTTAAAGGGCCTCGTGATCAGATTGTCTTTAAGGGGGGTTCATTTGAGAAGCCTCGAGGAAAACAAGTCAAGTAAAATAGGGTGCGAGTGAAATGAAAGCAATGGTGTATATAGGATGGGAGTTCATCCTCGTCCTGAAAATTAGAAATAATAAATGAAAAACGCGTTTTGCTTTATTGCAAGATTTATATTTTCCCTCTCGTCCCGTGCACATGAATTAAACATACGTTGTTTTCAGTTTGTCATCCTTATAAACACATCCTTCACGTCCACGGAAAGTTTCAAAATGCTGGCGGTCCCTGAGCTGTCAATTACATGCGGGGAGGCAAATTAGTTTGGAGACGTGCACGGTAAGACTCTCAAGTCTTCAATATTTATGCAGCGTTGCGGCGATGGAAGTGCGACTTAAAGCTGCAATGGAAGGCAAAAAATTTCCTCGGTGTGGGGAGTCTTTTTTGGGGGTTTTTGCCGCATAATCAATGTTGAGGATTTTTTGCATGGTTCTAAAAGGATCACTGAGAGAACAGAAAAACTTTTTTTTTTTTTTTTTTTTTGCACCATGAACTCCCAAAATAAATTCTTCGCTCTCCAAGTGCCACTGTCAACAACAACCAAGATTAAATACAGTAGAGTAGTAAGCCTAAGTATTAATCAAAAATGAGATAGCGGTTTTGTTCCCTGAAAGTATTTGATATAATTATAAGCCGCGTTGCAGTTTGAACATTGTAGGAAATTAAAAAAAAAAAAACGACTTCAATTCAAACGTACCACAATTGAAAATCAATTGTAAAATTTTTCTTAAATCAATTTTGAAAACGAACCTTCGTTAAAGATTAAAAGCTATTGTTTTGAATTCAAACGTGAAATACGACTGACCTGTACTCATGCAGTGATTATTTCATGTACAACGAACAATAATATTCATTAAAAAATAATAGAAACACTTAATATTTTTTACGGAAAATTAACGGACATTTGCTACACTGTCATTGGTTGATCATATTTCAAAACTATTTTTCAAAGGTCTTAGAGGCATGAGCTATGTGTTTTTAACCAAACAAACATTGAATTGTTTTTATTTTCCCTTATTAAAAAAAACCAACATAATGCCACATGGCGCCTGCAAACGACACCACATGGTCACTTCAGGTGCCCGAAAGATTTAATCGATTGCCTTTCAAGCTATTTTCAACACTTTAAACTGGTTAGCGATGCATTAAAGTAAGAGATGTCGTAATATGCTAGCTCATGAAATAACAAAGCCAGGAAGGTAGACAGGCACATTCTCCAAATACATTCAGGATTGAACCACTGCTCTGTATTGATTATAAAACAGAAAGATGCAAAACGGCGCCATCTGTTGTCAAAGCATTCAATTTAAAAGGTCCCGGCCAGTGCGGCGGTCGCTGTAGCTTTAACAGGTCCGTCATGCCTTGCTGTGCCCCAGTTCTGTTCCCACGTAATTTACAAGCCCCCCTCGATAGGCAACCCCCCGCGCCCGCCCCAACGTGCACACACCAGCAGAGAGAGAGAGCGAGAGAGCGAGAGCTGCGGCTGCCGAACGCTCCGTGTCGGATGTCCGGTGAGTGGAGCGAGCGAGCCGTGTTTACATGCACATGCGGCGGCAGCGTGACGCGCATCGGCCCGCAGCAGACGATAGCCCGCCCACCGCATCCCCACCTCCTGTCTATCTAGCCCCGCAAAGTAGCCTGCCGCCTTTCCTGAGCAGGCGACCGTTTTTTTTTTTGTTGTTTTTTTTTTTGGACTCCATAGGAGAATAAACTGCACGGAGGGCAACATGCGCGAACGTAACGGGACGCTTTGAGAAGGTATGTTTTTGTTTTGGTGGGCCTTAGCCGACCTATGCTGACTGATTAGCTCATACCTGCTTATTTATGCATTCTATGCTAATCGTACGAATACTTTTGACTTTGCATGCCCATGGCAGCATAGCATGCTTGTGCAGTGATTGCAAGAGCAGCAAGCTTGCATTGTGCTGCTATACACTCCAAAAGTCACATTAATTGTGCTTGTTTTTCCTCTTAAAAAAAAAAAAAAGTAATCTGTCCTTGGTTGAGGACATGCATGTAAATGTTTGTACTTCCCTCACCTCCTTAATAAACAAAACAAAATTGTTGTTTTCATGAATAAAAGTAGACAGTCTTGGAATTGAAGCTATTCTCATTCCTACATTTATTTATTTTTTTTATTTTTTTTTAACCAATCGTTAACTCAACATAAACATTCCGTGTAGTGCTGTTGAGTAACTAATCCCGTTGAAGTGTGTCTTTTTGCAGACACCCACAACCTCCCCACTGAGTTAAGCTCCACGTCTTACAGGCTTATTGTCTCCACCAAGCTGATTAGTTTGAACTTACGAGGCCGCGTGGTGTCGTTTAGTGTCAACGCCGTCAAAATACGGTCTCGCTGCGTGGCGATGCGTGGATACTGTTTTTAAAATTGTTTTTGGACTGAGGACAAGTACTTACATTTGAGTATACATTGATAAAATGTACTGATGCGTCATTGTGTTTTTAGGTCTCGTAATTGTGATGAAAATCAAATAGTGTTAAAAAACAACCAGAACTGTAAACAGAGCATTTGTCATTTAAATATAAAACTGTTAGACTCATAACTTGTCCTTCACTAATATGAAGCACAAGATATTTATTTAGTTTCTCACTCTGACCACTAGGGGCACTATGTAACAAGAGCATATGGGTTAGAGATGAAAAAATGTTAGATAGGTTTGATGAGTGCTAATTGCACATGCTAATTGTGCTAGTCAATTGAAATGAATGTGGAAAAAATCCCATTGGCTGTATTACATCTGTAAGACAGCAGGAAATAAACCTGAAGCCCATTCGTGCCAACTTAAAATGACAAGGTCACAAGCGTATTACTTCACTGGCGGCCTGAGTGCCTCCATCAAACTAATTGATATCTTGTCCCTAGGGGGGGGGGGGGCACGGGTAAATCTAATCGAATTTACTTTTTTTTTTTTTTTATATTCAAGCAACTGCTGACGTGAACATTCCCCAACGTTGTCGTCTTCATACACTGCTGGCGTGGCCAAAACGCGTCCCTCCGGAGGACAAGTGTTGCGTGAGGTCGCTTTACTGACAATAGAGCAATCTGATTGGATCCTTTTGCGGATGCAAGTAACTGTCTCAAAGAAATATGCAAAGGACACAAGGTACTGTTAACATCATAGACATAAAAGAGTTTAAAGAATTAAGATTTCACAAACGGCAGTTTGCTTTTTGCGCTTCTGGTTGCATGACAGCTGTTCTCCAGATTCTGGTATGTGTATTTTAGTTTCTTTTACTTTAAGCTATGTTTTTCGTGAGAACGTTGTTTTCTTTTTGAGGTAAAAGCGCAGACTTTTGAGGGAAAACTGTTTGACTCCAAAGTAAAGTTTAATGAAATGCATGGCTTACTGTTTCGAAGTGATGCGGTGTAAAAAAAAAAAAAAAACGGACGGATTGTTTGCATTCAGTCACGCCGCGAGTTAGCCATGTGGACACACACAAACTGCAGTGGTCTCTTTTGTCAGGGCAGCGCTTATTTAGAATCAAGCCGTCCTTTTTAAAAGAGGGATGTGTGATGTCATCGGTTTGTTTGTTTTCTTTTTTTTTTTTTGACAGTGGGCGTTTTAATCTGCCTAAAATTTTTTATTTTTTTATTTTTTTAACGGAGATTAATTCTGACTGGTGTGACTTGGCAATGGGAGAGGGAATATAAGAGGATAAAGACTATACGCTTGCATCTCCCAATTTTTGCTCTCAAGTCAAGGCAAAATATCAGCAGTAGGGTCACTCGTATCTAAAGGCACCACTTTAGATAAATTTGAAATGTATTTATTTATTTTTTTTTTTTGCGTGAATTAATTTATATATCTAAGAGAGTACATATTTGGTTGGTAGGATATATGTCCCGATTTTCAGTGTCAGTTAAATATTCCAAGGAATTTCATCTTTTTTCCCTTCTTGTTTTTTTTTTTGCATAAGCATTTGCGGTGAAACCACACACTCGTCCCTCCCTCGCTCCACTTTCCTGTGGCATGCCGAGAATGACGCTCAAAGAGACTGAAGTTACATCTAAGTTTAACTCTGTTTACCGCGCAAGCAGCACATGTCCAAGAAACTTGTATTATGTGTCCAGCTGTCTATTTTGTAGCTTTTTTTTTTTTTTTTTTGCCGGCGTTGTAGTTTGTGCTCTCTATTGTGTTCAAACATTGGCCGCTCGTGCTGACCTGGCAGCCATAAATGTCACATTTTAGTATGGCTGACATTATTGTCGAAGGTAAAAAAAAAAAACAGTGGAAATGTCACCTCATAAAGTAGACGCTGTGTAAAGTTCATTTCTATTGCTTTTAAAAGGGCCAACAGTGCAAGTTCTCGCTGTTTTTCCTCATAATGGCTGCAGATGGGAATTGTATTATCATACAGGTGTACCTAATGTTGTGGCCGGCCTTCAAAAGAGCATTTGAACATTTTAAGCCAACAAGTGAGCTTTATGCGTTTCCTGCGAGGAATGCCGTTTTCAAGTATGAGATGTATAGCGGCGTCTAAATGTGGCAGTTTAGATTTACATGCAAGCTGCACCAAAATAGGCACGCGCTCACGCCGCTGCGGCATGCTCGCTGGTGTTTACTCACTACCACGTCTCGTGTGATTTATATATCCGTCGGCGACCATTGGCTGGCATCAAAGTGGCTTTAAGGGCGCGGGTGTAGCTATTCACAAGTGGGGAAAATCGAAGGTCGTTTCCGCAAGGGAGCACACTGGAGTGCTCGTGATGTCGCGCGGCAAATTTGATTAGGGAGTCTTAAGTTAGAGCTGTCTTTTCCATTTCGTTGCTCTAAAAATGCCTTTTCATCACAAAGGAGGAAAAAGGAAAAACAGCAGCAGCTGCCTCAACAGCTGGTTTCTCCCTATGCGTTTTAAGTTCTTGCCGTACCTTTCATGAAAGCCAATTTTTCAAGAGACAACTCGGGGGGGTAGAGAAGAAGTGGCAAAGTATTCAACTTGAGTTAGATTTACTCCAACGGCTCGTGTGTATTGTTGTTTATGTAACGCAACGCTGGAGTTCAACTCAGTCAGCTTTAAAAATAACATTGGTCTCATTTGCTTCGTTTAAAGTTCTATGCGGTGCTGAGATGTCGTTGACGTCACGACAATAATAATCACGTTCAAATGACTACTTATTATGAAAACTGAGCATCAGCTCTCCCAAGTTGGTGGCAATGAGTCACTATTTCGAACGTTCACGGACATTTTGGAGGTCTTTGGAACACACTTCCGGAACAACAAATTTGCTTAATCGTTATGCATAAGATTGATATGTAACAATTTAAGTCTAAAGGGACAATAGAACAATTGGCACAAGAACCAATCGTTCGTTTAATATTCCTAGGAAATCACAACGTCTCATCACGAGCTATTTTTAGAACAGTCCCACAACCTATAAATGTACACGCCGTAAAACTTGACGCCGATTGGCGTATAATTTTGTCACGAACCAACTACTCTCATTCCCTGACGCACACGTCACTCACCGGGCCAGACCCCGCCTTTTAAAGCCACACATCCTCAAAGTCACAAATACTACTGTGCCCAACATGACTTAGGGTTAGGCATATTTTCGTTTGGCATTGTTTAATAATTAAATAAAAAAAAAAAAATTTATAGGATGGGTCCGACATTACTCTCACTCTCGTGAAAATGCGACAAATCATCACATCATCCGCTAATGCTCCCCAGCCAGACGCCTAATGTGCCCATTGTGACACACTCCTCTGCAGCTTGTCATTTCAATGAAGAGACCCACACTGGCAGGTTTGCACACACCAAAAAAAGGCCCGAGCGTTACGCACCGCCTTCTGCCGCGGTCGCTCCGGCAGGCCGCCGCGTGCGGGCCCTGCCAGGTTGATAATGAGTCCGTCGAGATGCTTGTGTCAGCAGTTTGAAATAGCTTTCCAGCTGCGCGCATGCAACTGCTGTTAGCTTTGCCGCATGGAAATCACACCAGAAAGGTGGAGGGGGTTGATGGAAATCCATTTTAGAGTTTATCTGAATAGTTGGACGGATTAGTTTATTGATTGGGTTTGTTAAAAAAATGCATGCAGAGAACTTTGAAAAAAAAAAAAATTAGCGCATTTTATAATTTATAGCGGCAAATTCAGTTATAATTTGTAAATTAATAACTTGTATTTTAATTTAATTATTTTATATTTATAAAAATCCAACTTTTTCAAGGTGGTGGGCGACATTGATATTGGCGATACTAGTGCACCAAAGGAGCGGGGGAAAAAATGTTACTAGTGAGGACAAAGAGCACACTAGGTGCACGGTTATGTTGGATATAAACGATAAAGATTATACATAAATCTCATGGCTAATTTCCTTCTCTCTTTATTAGGATGACCGGTTACTCTCTAGCACCCCCTTGTGGTGTGGAAGAATGAGGGCGTCTGGATGAAGGCCATGGAGCTGAAAGTGTGGGTGGACGGCGTGCAGCGCATCGTGTGCGGCGTTACCGAGTTCACCACGTGTCAGGAAGTGGTCATCGCGCTCGCACAAGCCATCGGTAAGCCCGAGGATTCAACACATGCTCTGAAATCACCCCTCTTGTTGCTAGGCAGAATTAGAAGTCTAACGAAGTTACTCCTAAAAATACGGAATTACAAACTCACACTATATAAGGCAGTTTTTTTTTCCCCCAAGACAGCGCCATCTGCTGGATTTAATAGTATACGGACATTTATATAAAATTAGCTTGTTTTATGACTTTGAGAAATTGTCGCAATCGTATACTCTGAATTCAGGCCTAAAATGCCCCTAGAGTGGTTCCTTTTTCTAAATTTCTTTCCCACAAGCCCCCTCCCCAACTCAAGATAGCATTTTGCCGGTGGTCCCGAATGGTGACTGTGGAGCAGGAGTTATGGCGCTCACTGTCCTTTGTGCAGCTTGTGCCTTTTTTGTCCTCAGCACGGCACTTTGTGCACGTCTGTGGTGATGAATGTGCCTCTTCTGCTCGCACCCACGCTCCATCTGCACACACACAATTCACAGAGCTGTGAACCATTGAACTCCGTTCCCAGTACCCACCTTTTGTTGAGCTGGAATTTCCCCGCTATAAAATCCTTTCAGTGTTTACTGTAAGTGTTTTTTTTTTTTCCTTTGCTGCACAGGCAGCGGGGGAGTGGGAGAGGAATTGCTTTGAAATACAGCCCACCTTCTTACACCTTAAAGTAGTGGGAACATTAGAGTTGAAGAGATCTCAACAATACACTTATTACCTTGAATGGAAAAAGCAATAAGAGTTGAACAGTGCAAAAAGTCACCGTTAGATGAATTGTTTTCGCGATCAAGTAGGAGAATCTATTTTGACAAGAATTCCAAATAAAAGCTTGACGCGCTTTCTTTATGTCCCAGGCCGGACAGGGAGGTACACCTTGATCGAGAAATGGAGGGACACGGAGCGCCA
Organism: Idiotropiscis lumnitzeri; assembly: GCF_059441095.1. Classification (NCBI taxonomy): domain Eukaryota; kingdom Metazoa; phylum Chordata; class Actinopteri; order Syngnathiformes; family Syngnathidae; genus Idiotropiscis; species Idiotropiscis lumnitzeri. Next base: position 3,592,739 of record NC_142392.1, read on the forward strand.
CCTGGCTCCCCACGAGAACCCCGTGGTTTCGCTCAACAAGTGGGGCCGGTACGCCAGCGACGTGCAGCTCATCCTCCAGCGGACCGGCCCGTCCGTTAGCGAGCGGCCCCCCTCGGACGGGCCGGCCCGCGGGTGCGAGCGCGCCTTCTACCGCCAGAGTCTGCCCCCGATGGCCAAGCTGCACCCGTCGGCGGCTAATCGCTCGCTCAAGCGCAGGGAGCCCAAACGCAAGTCGCTGACCTTCAGCGGAGGGACGAGGGGTCTGCGGGAGATATTTGGAAAAAGCCGAGATACTGAAGGTAGCGAACACATCATAACATACGGCATAAAAAAATAAAAATGATAAACACATTCTGCGCATGCCAGAAACTAGCGAAGTCGTAAATTTTAACAAGTAGAATTTGCTATTATTATTTATGGTATTGTCTCCTGTTTGGTTACTAATCGTGTCGATAATATTTCAACTCACGCTCACATGCCGCTTGTGTGTTTATGCAGCCAAGCACTCCCAGCAGCACGGCGTGAGTTTGAATCTAAGGCGGGTCAGTGGCGGCGGAAGTTCCTCGGTCCCGGGGAGTCCGGCCCGAGAGCTGGGCCGACTGGTACGGTTGCAGAGAGACAAGCTGCAGGTGCTGGAAAGCCGTCTGCTGGGCTGCGAGGCCGAGCTGCGGGAATGGGAAGAGGCCAGCGAGGTGAGGGGGGGGGGGGCTTCATCAGCAGCCGTGTTGCCAGGCAACCGACTAAACCCCGCGTGTCTTTAATAGTATTACATGCCATCTTTTTTTTTTAAGTTGAATTAATTTTCCACCCACCAGGAAGGAAGCCTGGACGAGGAGCTGCTGCTTTTGGAGCAGCAGGTGAGGAGGAACGACGCCGAGATGGACGAGGAGGAGTTCTGGCAGAACGAGCTGCACATCGAGCAGGAGAGCGAGCGGCAACTCCGGCAACAGCTGGCCGAGCTGCAGGCCCGCATCCGCGACTGCGAGGCCAAGCTTTCCGAATACTTAGCACGCATTCAGGTTGTTTTATTGAGCGCCTGCGGTGGAAAATATGCTACTTTTTTTTTTTTTTTGCTGTCGTTGTCTTTTAGTAGACTTTTCCATGTCGTTTGTGTTTTTAGAGCATGGAGAGTGGCCTGGAGCAAGAGCGTCTGCTGCAGGATGATGAGCTGAGTTACATGATCAATGAGGACGAGGTAACATGAGTTCATTTTTGGACTGCAAAACACTTCAAACAAAAGATAAACGAATTGAAAAAAGTTTGTTTCCCCCAATATTGGAATTTAATCATCAATTTATTTTTTCAAGGTCAGTAAATCAGATCGATCATTTTTAATATGAAGTGACTTTTTGGTGGGCCATTTTTTATTTTTTTTTGCTCAACATAGAACAAATAAACATGGAGGAACCAGGATGTTTTCATTTCCTAATGAATAACGCATGAATGCTCATGACTAAATTCATGCATATGCAAGCAGGACTGTGTACAATTTGGTCCTAATCCAAATTATGGAAGGATTAACTTTTTGCCCTCTTTTCTCTTTGCTTACAAAAATGCTCGCTTCCAGGTGGAGGCCCAACTGGAGAAGATGTCAACCGAGCTGGACGTGCAGAGCCAGCACGCGGCTCGCCTGGAGAGCGGCTGCAGGGCGTTGGAACGCTTGCTGGGCCAGTCCGGCAAGAGACTCCAGGTCCGTGTCCCAAACTAGTGTGACGCATTTTCACATCCGGCACAAAGACGATTGTTTGAGGAAGATGCTCGCGGGGGGGAGTGCGGCAATCCCCCATCCTCTCGCGTTGGAGTGGAACCGTGCAAATTTAAGCTCATTAGTTCGTGGACAGGGATGCCAAGTTCAATCTCCGCTTTGCAGGAAGCCTCCGACGGATTCTTTGCCGCACTTGATTCAAAGCGCTGGATGTATACTCGAGGTCCCGCTGGGTGTGAGGTCATAATGAGAAAAGGGAAGGAGGGAGGTGGGGGATATTACGGCATTCTTTGCCTTATTAGAGGCGAAACAAAGTCTGCAATCCCTTGCGTGCTCTTGCACAACTAACTTTAAACTAGGTTATGGCTTCTCTGACATCACTGACATGTCTTTCTTTTTTTTTCTTTTTTATATGTAGGAGAAGGAACAGGAGCTGGAGCAGCTGACCAAAGAGCTTCGCCAGGTCAACCTGCAGCAGTTCATTCAGCAGACGGGCACCAAGGTCACCGTGCTTCCAGCTCAGCAAGCAACGGGGGACGTCGACAACAACAATGGCACGTAAACACGCATGGTGTAAAAGTGAATTGACGAAACGAGAGGAGTACAAATAAAATCACCAATCTCACATTACATGAATGAAAAAGCCAACGATTGGGGAGTGTGGCCGCAAGACACCACTAAATAGCATAATGAGACCAAATGTGTGCTCCTAGTTCTACTAGTGACATTGTAAAAAAATCTACTAGCACTTTACGAATAGTACTTGTAGTGCACAGATGTTCAGGTTGCCTCGCTGGTATAATGTAGTTGAGCTACTAGTGTGCAAAAATGTCATCCAGCAACATGCTAATGGGGCGAAACTACTAGTGGGGATTTTACTGCTACTAGTGTGTGTCATAGTAGTGCTACTAGTGCAGTGCAGACTTTTATTTATCTATTCTTATATTTAAATGCATTGTGTTCAAACTGCGCAAAGTTAGTGACTGTCCTACTAATGTTCTTCTTTGCAATAAACAAACTGCAACATTTTAACGTTGCTGATGTTGATGCTACTTTTTTAGGTTGTGCTCATGTTTAAAAAAAAAAAAAAAAAGAATGAAGAATCACTGCTGTAACGAATATTGCCACAATTTTTCTAGCTAAAATGGAGAATCCTGCACGTGTGTGCACAGTGCCGCCGTGTGGTCATACACGGTATTTCAACATAGATTTAAATTCATTGTGACAAGAAATGGTGCTTAAAAGCTTAAGTGTGTAACACTATTATACAAACTGAATTACACGCCACCCCGAACCCTCAAAATTCGCATTTCTCTTTCTCAGAGGAGGATTGCGGCTCTTTGAGACGTCTCTTACCTAACGACCTGCGCTCCCTACAGAGCGCCACCTCATCTGGACTCAACCCTGAAGGCATCTACGTTTGAAAACCGGTAATACGTAGACGCTATTCTGACGGTAGGTTAGGCTGATGTCACTCGAGTGGGACTCCCCCGCCCCTCCCTCCTTTCTGGGCTACCTTTAGGACTTCAAGTGATGTCAATGCATATTTTTCATATCTAATATGTTCAACTACTGCATATAAAAAAGACATACAAGTAAGGCCAGCAGATGTATTTTTGTTGACTGCAGGAATGTTTTTCTATTGGAATGCTAAAAAAAAAAAAAATCAGTAGCAGAGAATCTTATCAGGATGTCAACATTGCATATACGCACGCGCATGCACAACCATAGTCATATATTTGATTGCCTTACAGGGATGTGTTGAAAGCGCACATCAAGTGAACTCAAGGTAGCTAGAGCCAGATGGTTTTTAAATTAAAAAAAAAAAAAAAAGTTTCGCACCAATTCAGGGGAATTCTTTGCCGTCAAGTTTTATTTTGTATTGATTTTAGATTTGAAGAAAAATGGAGGGAACTGGAAAAAATGATTAGTTCTGTTGTGCGTCAAAGATTTCGCTTCACGCCAGTTAGTTTTGCAAAGCCAGAGAGCCATTAATCTCTGCTCCTCCCCCCCCTCTCCCTCCCTTCCACCCACTCTTAACACTTTATCCTCGAGTTGAGAAACGAGAGTGATGGATGACTAAAGGCATTTCTCGCCTGCAGGCGTGAACATCCCAGATTGGCCACTAGGTGGTAGCAAAGCCAAGATTATGCAGAGTAAACTTTTTGACTGCTCACTTTATTCACTTTTAACCAACGCATTAAAGTGCATCCTAATGTGTCTCTTGTAATGACGTAAGCAGGGACTCTGTAGTCTTTTGAATCCTAACAAAAGATGCCGACTATGAACCAAAGCTAGTGTGACAAAACATGAAATAAAAGGGTTAGATGAATGTATTTTTTTATACAGCTTGGACAGCATCCACTTGAAGGGAATTCCAGTATTGTATAGTCGTGAAAAAAAAAAAGTGACTGACTGGGACACTGTAACTTACTAATAAGAGAATAACGGCATGCCTTACCGCAAGGAGAGTGTAAATAACATTTCAGCGGCACCACTTTGAAAGTGTGCATTGAATAGATTTCCCATCATATGCAAAAAAAAATAATCATTTTGCTCTGGAAGGAAAAAAAATGAAGCTGTGGCGAAGCGGGGTGTTTTTCCACATGTACAAATGTTCTTGATTTCTGTTGTGCCATCTCTGTTGATTTTCAATAAAATGTGCAAATACAACACAATTGATTTGATAATTGCTTGAGCGATACGAGACTAAAACGTATCTATGACGTGCCAGGCAAAGTTCGCGGGGGCTCTCGAGAGTGTCTAGACACAAGGGGCGACCTTTTTGTTGACCAGACTAGAAGAGGCAAAAGTAGCAATCTGCTGGACAAAGGACGAAAACAACTTAATTTTTAATGCGTCTCGAAGCGCACACCAGAACTCGGACAGGAACGTAAACAAAAGCCGGCTCAATTTCGGGACTTGTACAACAAAACTTACCCCATCACACCAGCCTAGCGCTTACAGCGCCACTTTATTTCATACTTTTATTACGGGGTCAAAGGTCCTCGGATTTCATCCGTGACCATTTCACCCCTGGAAACTCTTGATTTGTGCCCCCCCCCCTCAAAAAAAAAAAAGTAAAAATCTGCGACATGATCTTCCGTATAAATCCAAGCGACGTTGCGCAATTGAGATTTGTGAGTTTTGGCGTCCTCGTAAGTGTGATGAATGTGGAGCCAAATGGCTTCTAGGATGTCAATACATAGAAAACCATCAAGTCAATTAGTAATTTCTGACTTGCGGGGCAAATATTGCTTCATTAGAGGGATTGCGTTACTGTGTTTACAATGAAGATGGATAACTCGGTGGCATATGTGTGGGTGTGTGTGTGTGTGTGTGTGGCCTGGCTGACACTGTCATTAAATAGCCCCTTGGCCCGCTCTCCTGAATGTTTATTCCGTACCGGGCAGGCGAGGAAGTGGCAAACAGATGGGCATCCATGAATTATGGAAATGATGGGCTTTGATTAACCAGCACGCACTTTTTTTTTTTTCCCCCACCGGATAAAAGTAACTCGGGAGCTGCCAAGTTGCGCGCGCGAGCCGCGCTGTCACTCATCCCGAGCGCGGGATTGTCGACGAAAAACCTTTACGAAGGGATTCTTGAACAACTTTTGGCGTTTGACCTTTGCAAACATAGCGTCGGTAATAAATGATGTAGAATGAAATATTTTTTGTTTAGACACTGAATAATCGGGCTTTAATTATGATATGTAGGCAACAGAGGCTACCCACGCTTCGCTTTGTGGCCAACAAAAGTTATGTTGTCAAAGCTCATTTGATACAACGTGGCAGTTTTGATTGGCTTCTCTATCGACATTGTCGCATCGCGGTTCATTTTGAGTTATAATTGCACAATGTGCAATCGTTCCGTCGCGTTTGGTAGTTCGGTTTGCCGCGGGGTTTAAAAAAAAAAAAAGCTAACTCAATTAGCATAAAGCTAACTAGCACCAGATGTCGGCTCGCCGTCGACTTTCGTACTTTGCATCGATGTCGAATTGTAGTTTCAATTTGCAACGCTGAATCTTTTTAATAGCGGCCGAAGTGTGAAGACTGCGGAACACACGATGGACTTCTTCTGAAGACGTCGACTGCAATGGTGAGTTGGATTTTGAATTATTTGTATTTCATTTGTTTCTGCGCCAAAAGATGTATTGGCGTGAAATCGGAAACGGGTACGGGTGCTGGTATGCACGGTGAGCAGAGATCAAAAGAATAGTAAATTTTTAGTTCTGCCATTTTTTTGCGGGGGGGGTTTGTGCGTGGTGAGGGTGCTCATATGTTGTAATTTTCACATCGTTTAACTTAATGGCCATTTTCATGTGCATCTTGTCCTGGAAAACGCTCGACTTGATTGCCATTCAAGTCACCCCCTTTAAGAAGACGCAGTGTTTTGCAACTTGATGATCATTAATTGCATGCATCTCGTCCCAATCATTGTTTAATTCTTTAATTACTGCCATCAAATGGAGTTGGCTTTCCAAAAGTGTTTCATCAAAGCTCTTTTATAAAGTGTTTGATTTGGTTTGGACGGGCTACCAATTATCTTTGCATTGGCACCGCAATTTGGCATCGCCTCCATTTAGCGGATGAAGCCCCCCCCCCCTCTACCGCCAACACACATGCACACCGTGTCCCCGTCCCCTCACTCTCATAAATGAAGAGAGACAGCCTTATTCGGCGACCAGCACGGCAAAGCAATTAAAAGGGAATTAAGGGTGCACGGGGAGAAATTGGATATGATACCCGAAGCCTATTTTAAATGTCAACGTTATTACAGTGTTGTTGTTTGCCGTCCCTTCGGCCGCCTCGCCCCTTTGCCAGGAGTGACAGCCCATAGTGTGCTGCCCTTAATGAAGCCGTCTCGCCATCCTCGGGGTGATCTTTTTGGGGGTGCGCGGTGCACCGGCTCTCATTAGGATCCCGCTGGAGAGGACACCTTGCTCTTCTGTTGACACCCTTCCCCTAATGACAGCATGGGAAATGGTGTCGGCGGTATACATTGATCACTTCTCACTCCGGGCGAGCTGTGACACGAGCTAATAGGCGTCTTGATTGCGTCGGTGTAATACAAACACGGCGGAACGTCCGCCGCGATCCTCCTCGTCGGGATGGTTAAGAAAAACGGGAGCACGTTCGGGGATCTGATGAGCTTTGTAACGAGGGCTGCGGGTTTGCCACCATCCATCTTCTTTGTTGGTTTTACTAATTTGTGTGTCTTCTGGATTAGCCGCCTGTGCCTCCATTTATCCAAATAAATTAGAACTGATGGTTATTACTAAGAGATGCTAAAGCATCTTCTTTACCCAGCTATATTCTTTATCCTCCGCGAAAAATTACTGCAGCCGACGCGGTCACCAAGTTTTTAAAGGCTTCCTCTTATCGTTGTAGTATACTGCCCCCTGGGGGCCAAGGAGTGCATACACCGAAGGAGAAGCACAATTACTATTGAGCTGCTTTATGAATATTTTTTTGTTTAATTAAACGGTTGAATTATTGAAGGGGAGGAAAATAAATATTTAAAAAGGGCAAACATTTTAAAGCATCTCTTAAATTTTAAAATATGAAAACGGCGATCTTTTTTCAATTCATCTCTTAAATATTTAATAAAAAAGGAAAAACAAAAAGCTTCTTCTCCAGATTAATTCCTTAACTATCTTATTACTGCTTTGGCTAATTTCCTGTGCCAGTTCCACCTCCATTTTCATTAAAAAAAAAATACCATAAGGGCAACCTACTCATTTTTGTATGACTTGATATTCCATATTTTTCTGTGTTGCCTAAAATACTAAAAGAACAGCCTTTACGCAAAATAACAGTGTAATGGACAGCGCTATTTTTTTATTATATTTTTTTTACAAACGCTTCAGTGGAACCGCTTGCGATGTATTTGGAAAGATTGCTTCTGTCGTCGTGTGAATTTTGCCAGCTGATCTGGGATAACCACAGTTTTGTAAAAACCCAGTTTTATCCCTTGCACTTTTTACTTCGCCAAGGAATGGTGTCGCTTTGATTTCAGTCAATTGCAAGTCTGCACACAGACTGGATTTAGATTTCTTAAAAAAAAAAAATCCTCCGAGGGGGTTTCCTGGCATCTCTTTATAGGCTGCGGACATATTCTCTGAGCTCAGCTACAGTCTGCTGCTGTTGGCCAGCGAGCAGCAGGCAGCTCCACTGGATCCATTTGAAGTCCTTGAAGGCACCGTGGCAGATGTGCTTGCTCTCTCTCTCTCTCTTTTTTTTTAAAATTTATTTTAATTACAACTGAACACCCTTTGTGTCCTCAAATTGTTCATTTTCACAAGAGTTCAAGGCACGACTGCGATTCCTTTATCGCTTTTCTGTTGTCGGGATCGTTCCAACCGCTGTGCGTGCGCGCGTGCGCGCGTGCGTGTTGGTGAATCCTCGTCCTTTGTTCTCAACACAATCTGCCTTGTGTGTCACACTTCATCCTGCCAGATAATGGAAGAAGGTGACGGCAGCATCTGAAGTCGGGAGATGAAAGACATCATTTGGAAGGAGACACACACACACACACACACACACGTACACACACACACACGTGAAAAACTGGCAGTAAATAGTAGAATACAAAACAGAGATCAGATGACACAATGGCCTTCACGTTTGGGTTGCTAATGATACATCCATCCTTGAATATAAAGTACACTATTGACCCAAATTCAACATTAGTCCTGCAAACCGTGTTTAAAAATGGATTGCTGTGTTGTGTATCCTAAAATGAGCATTCATTCCCAAAGTAAAGCGGCAATATTTTTCTAAAGTGCCTTTGGTGTCGTCAGAATCTATCATGAAAATTTTTGTTTTATAAATGTGAGGTTGACCAATATGCATTTGTAATCGAAACATCCAATGAATATTAAATCCAATAGAAAATAGCATTTTTTTTATTTTTTTTTATGGGGGAGTCTCAAAGGCATCTTATGATGATAATGACTCATCCAAAAAGTCGGAACCCATGTTATTCTTTGAATAGATAGTCACACAATTATGATAAACCAAGTGTTTAGCTCGATACGCTTAATTAATTCTGTGTGTTTATATTTAAGGCCTGATAAAAGAAAAGCTCACAAAAAACGCTGACCGTGCTATCTGGCAATTCCCTCATCACCTCTTCCTTTCTTGGTTTATTCCCTACGTCTCACTGACGACTTTTTACCACCCAATTATGTTGGAACGTAACCTAGCGGTGCTGATGGAGTTCCTGCAATCTCTTCTCTCCCGCATCCCTCGCGTGAACACATCGGGGGCCGAGGGTACACGCAACCCCGGCGCTCCTCGTCTCCGTGCCCTTGAGCAGTAATTGGTCCAATCCCTCCACGATCTGACTGGAGGGCACCGCAATCCGCAGCTCCCCAATCAGCCGGCTGTCAGTCACTCCGCCAGCGAAACTAAAGCCGGGGATGGCTAACAGGCTGAGATTGGGATTTGGAGTTGGACAGACATAAATCTGAGAGACAAGTTTGTACTCGGCCAGGTAGTCGGGCTATTACTGGAGTGGATGACAGCCATGTGGCTGGTTCGCGGGGATGCCCGCCATCCAATTCTGCCTGTCGTGAGAAGACGAGTTTGGGCAATTTTCCTGCAAATATACATAAGTGACAACGTCGCCTTGCCTAAATGGATGTTTAGCTCGGACCAATCCAAACAAATAGGATTGACTATTACGCCAAATAGAAAAAAAATAAAAAATAATGATAAATAAAATGAACAAATCCGCTCTAAAAACCAATTGAAACTAACTGAATTTGTAAACAGTAAAATCAAAACAAACAAACAAACAAAAAATGAAAACAAATATTCAGCATTTTTTTTGTTTTGTTTCCAGGTGTGTTTGCCCTCATTTGTTATGCAAATCCGAGTTTTGTTTTTTTGTGAGTGCCCAAAGGTAGTGGAAAATGCTAATTATGTTTAATGGAGGAGAATAATTTCCTCATTAATATCTCCTCCAAGGACATTTTCTTTCTTCACCATTTGGTTTGTGCATTTGGATATGAAGATGTGGCTGTAGGAATTATTTTGCCCACTGGTTTTTGCGAATGATGCATCTTTATAATGACCAAACTCCTTTTTGTTGAAGGTGGCTCTCAGTGAAGGTACACAATTCGATTGTGATCTGCAGTCACAGTTTTGTTGGCCTACTTTAGGCCATGAACGCTTTAACAGCGCGACGACGTGTTCCAAATGCCCTTCTCTGCTTGTAAAGACACCGCTGGTCGCTCAAGGTTACAAACAAATGGCGTGTTTCATAGGAAATTGCGGCATCCCCGTGCACGCATTCATACAACCCTTGGCATCCACCCTGCACAAATTCCACTTTGATCGCTGCTCTCAATCTGCACCTGCAGGCCCACGCGTGCCCACGCTGACCTTGCTGGCGGGGCCACGTACGCGCACACACTAATGCGCGCGCTACTATCGATCGACTGTGAAAAAGTTCACGCGCTGCATCGTTAATCACACCGGAAAAGCCGGTGCCTGACGATAATCCTTTCCAACGTGTGATTAATTCGGCGAAATAATGATCTGCGCCGACACAATCATCCCCTTTCCTCCCGGAGACGCATTTAAAAGGGGAACAGTGGTAGCTAAAGTAGATGAATGACCTCCTGTGGTGGTAAATAATGAAGCCTTTAGCAGTGACCTGCCTTGGACGGTCAATGTTAGCGGCTATATGCTAGTAGCAGCGACTAAACGGAAATATAGAAAGTTACATACATTTGTATGTGTGTGTGATAATCAGACGTAACATTATCAAGCAGAAAAAATAAGCATATTTTCTACGTTTATTTGCATATTTAGTATTTATTTGTACCAAAATATGTTTCCTTAGCCCGTCTTCTTCTACTACTGTACTAATATTTCTGCTCTCCAGCGCCCCCTTTTCTCCCCGCCTGGCGATTTTCTACACAAAATCTGTCACGCGTCCTAAAACGACCAAAACAACAACGGAGGTAAGTTTAAATGTAAAGCAATTTTAAACACGTTTCTATTCGATATGAACTCAAAACGAGGCAAGCTAATGTATTGCTCGTTTTGGATGGTGGGCTGGGTAGCATGTTAGGCTAATAGCACATTTGCTAATTGCTATGTGATGAATTTGTTTTTAACCGTCTACCTCTAATCTGGGATAGGTTTAAATGGATATGATTCCATTATTGCAAATTAGCACTGAACAATCATCGTTAAAAGTGTGGTTGAGGCTGGTGGGGATATGCGATTAGTTGGACTCAAATTTGTGATGCCTCTCCAAATTTTACTTAAGCACGTCTGTATCAATTTTGCTTTTAGCCCTTCATATGAGTGCTGATTGAACATTTTATATGATGATGGCCCCGGTGATGGGAGTCAGCAGCTCACAGAAAGTCATTGGCTTTTATCGTCTTAAAACTGTGAATGTCAAAGCCCATTTTCAATGCAATCCATCCAGGAGCTGTAGGAAAAAAAATCAGGAGTCATGAGGAGTCCTTCTCCTGGGGACCATGAGTGACTTAACCACATTTTGTCCCTTGGAATGGTGCAGCGAAATCATATTCTGCCTGCATGTTGTGCATGATTTTATTCCGCCACTGGAGGAGGTTTCCAGCATCTCCACCTGGCGCCGAGCACGCATGCTGAGCAGCGTTTGCATTAATATTCAGATTGATCACATCCTATGATTTATCTCCTCGCTGCTGGGAGCATTGACACCACGCACAAGTGGCCGCCCTGTTGTTTGATGAGCATGATAATTATGTCAGCTATATGCCGCTCTTTCTCAAGCACCTGATCTGAACCCAACATGAGGCGGAAACAGCGGCGAAGGCAAAAGCGCCATTTGCCGCAGACAAACCACCATTGACATTCCCTGTGTTCATTATTTGCTGCTGTTTGCCCCCCTATTTCCCCCCCTCATCTTCCTCATCTTTGCCATTCCTTCAGCTCCTCGCTCCTGGTTCCCCCACACTCGCCTGCAACCCCCACCCTGGCTCACTTGATTATGTGGAGCCAGAGTCGGGGAAAGTGTCACTATGGAAACAGGGGCAGAGGCAGCGGAGGGCTCTCGATGGGAGAGAGGGAGCTCAGAAAAGAAGAGATGGGCTGTGGAATCCACCAGCGGTCATCTGGACTGAAAATTTGGGAGGTAACAACTGAATTTTATTCACCACTCAAAGCAGAGGCAAGGCACAGCTGTGAGGTTTATTTTTACCCAAAGCACTTCGCTAAACCTTAAGTGCCTCACTCTTCTTTTTTTTTTTAATCCAAGCACCATTTCTCAGCCCATTAAACACAGTCAATCCTTCTTTGCACTTTATATGTGAATCTTCTGCCAAATGATCACAAATAGCCACGACTGTATTTTAATGAGACCCAAGCATGATTTTAGAGTAAATGATTTAATTTAACATAACAAACATAACCTTCATATTTTCCATACAAATACATACATTCTATAATTAGTTACAGACGTATGATAATACAAATTCCAACGATACAACTTTGGACACAGACATTTTGTTCATTACTGAATTATATTTTGCAACAATGCAATAAAACGCAAAAGAGCTCCTGAAACTATTTTTCACGTAAAACTGAGTTTGAGGAGCAGGGCGGTGTCGAAGGAAGGAGAGAAGAGGGGGGTGCGCGGGTGAGCTAAGGGGAGGAGTTAAAAAAAAAAGAAAAAAAGACGGGGGTGGGTGGGGTGTTGGTGGAAGGGGAGCCGAATAGGAGGGAGGTTTGATAGTGAGACGCGAGTCGCGCCAGAGGCAAAGAGGAGGCGAGGGCGAAAGGAGCAGCATCTCCGACTCGGTCTCCATCCCCAAGTCGTCAAGTTCCCGCCTTCGCCGCCTCTGAAGTTGCAGCAAAGACATCCGCTCTGAGGTATGACCTTCTTCTTCTTCCATCATTGTAATTATATTTCGAGCGCGTTACTGTAGCTAGTCTTTTTTTAGTCGCGCGTGTCGAGCAAAATAGGTCTGATTTATCAAAATGTCAGCCGTTGACATTTGAAGACTGATAGCGTTTCAGAACACTAACTCATTCCCGGCGGAAAACTTTGCATTGTTGCTTGTGCGTTTCAACTTGAGAATACTGCAGTCATGATGGATATCGCTTTTTTTTCTTTTTTTTTTTTTTTGCATGTGCTAACATAACTTCATTGTTAGAATTGATTGAAACTATAGTATGTTTTTTTTCCCTCCGTGGTTAAAATGTGATCCTCTTCATGCGGCCGACGGATCTTTTGTGTGGTCTCTCTATCTGTACACCACTCTCTTCATTAGTGCCATTAAAGTCGCCTTAATGTTATCAGCCATATTGATCCGCCGAACCTGTTTTGCGAGGAGGCACCTCGCTCCGTCTTTATTTCTTTATCGTGCAATTTATGCAACCCCTACAATTCCACAGACCGATGTGCATTTCTTGAGTGGACTAGCGCAGCGTCTTAGTGTCATGTTGTCACCCGACTGCCCTCGCTATCACGGCTTGAAAGTGTCCTGAAAACAAAATCAATATTTTTTGATGTTTTGGACAGACTGTTATTTTCGTCATTTGCTGTTAATTTCAGGCAATAAATGCTGTGAAATATGAAAAAAAGGATCATACCGCGCTCGACTCATCAGCACGACTAATGTAACTAATCTGACGTATTATCCGGCAAATGAGTGTGACGATTGACACGTCGAGGCGAATACGCTCGAGTGCCAACGCCAATGAGCTGTTGCGGCGGGCCCGGTGCGCGACGGTAACCGAGGCGTGGGCCCCACACTCGATGCATGCATTCAACGTCGCCTGTGGGCAGCATCTGCGCGCGAGTGGACTGGGGCGCGCAAAAGAAAGTGGATGGAGATCAATGCGAGCAGCTGTTCGGCGCACTTCAAACGCCGCTGTGTTGTCGGCGCTGTCAGGCACTCGCGCCAGGGAATCAAAGGCTAATGAGACAGTCATCGCACAAACGCACCCGACAGACCTATGAATATTTATACGCACCAGGAGTGGGGTGGGAGTTAGTGAGTCTTTGCGCACCATGGGTGTGGGGTGGGTGTAGAAAGTACTTTGGATGGACTTGAAAGGGTGTGGACTGTTTGTACCGCCGGCTCACTCATCAGTTGCTTCGGGGCCTTATATGTTCATTTCGATCAGTTTGACTGCAAAGATCAGATTCAAGGGAAGAAAAAGTCTGGACTGTTTTGTTGGATGAATTTGCTTGCAAATATGTCTCAAGCAATTTTTAAAAGTCAATGGGGATAAACCGTTCGAAGCACGAGGACTGTAATAATCTGTTAAGAAACCAGTCTAAAGTGGGGATTGACAGTTGCTCGACTTGGCGACGATGTCTTCAATCAGTCTAAGGCAGGGGTGTGCAAACTTTTTGATTGGCGGGCCACAACGGGTTGTAAAATTTGACAGAGGGGCCGGACCAGGAGCAGATGGATGGAGTGTTTTGGTCACCTCACCTCATCGGGGAAAAAAAAAAATCCATTTAATTTGAAATGAAAATGAACAAAAGCATTGCAACAAAATTTCTGTGTATTTAGAAAAGAAAACATTAACAAGCTTTATTTATTTAATTATTTTCAAGTTTGGCGGGCCGGATTAAAACGTTTAACGGGCCGTATGTGGCCCCCGGGCCGTAGTTTGACCACACCTGGTATAAGGTTACAACGATCGAACCACAAGGATTAAAAGAATCTGCTTAGAAGCGAGTACGATCCAGAGTTTTGGCTGTCGGTTGCTTGACGAATGTTGCAAAGATGTCTTTGGTCAGGCAATCTAGTTTTTAAATTTAAACTATTGGGCCACCCTGTCAGAATCTGCTAAAACGACAATCGGACTGTCAGTAGTAGTAATTCTTCGATCAGGTAATCTTTGAGTCTGAAAGTTGAAACGCTTTAACCACGAGGACTAAAAAAAAATTCTCAGAGGTGACGATGGTCCAAAGTCTGGACTCTCATTTACTTGCAAAGATGTTTTCAATCAAGCAATCCGAAAGGTCTTTGGGTTAAAACGGTTGGACCGGCAGGAGTATCAGAATCTGCTCAGAAGTGACCGCGGTCCAGAGTTGAGTTGTTTGACGACTGCGCTTGCAAATATGTCTTGGATCAAGTAGTCCAAAACAGTCGTCGAGTGCAAAAGGTTGGCCCACCAACTGCTGCTCAATTCTCCTCCGCTTTCTGGCAGTTCTAGAATACCGGGTAGCCACAAGTGGTTTCATTTTCTTGTGGATGAGCACGAGGCTAACAACGAGGTTGCAACCATCGACGTCAAAGTAATGGCGACTATCTCATCTCGGCATGTCAGCGGCCAGGCAAACAAAACGACGTACGGACGACGACGACGACGACGACGACAACGGCGGGCGGGCGGTCAGGGAAGGCGAAGACTGATGATGCAGGAAGACGGTCCACCGTACGCGGGCGACTGTGCCTCCATTTTGAGTCCGCCTCGTAAATCAAGCCTCCCTCCCCTCCCGGGGGGCCTATCTTCCATTCGCAGACCTTGGCGGCGCCGTGTTCGCCGGCCCGTGACTAGAAAGCGCGTCGTCCCGGCAGCTATCGATCGTGCGGGATGAGTTTGTCAGGGCGGGCGTTTCACCCGTCTGAGCGCGGTCACTGGAGTGTCCCGTCCATGTCCCCCGCGCCGTGTCTGTCTCGGGGCTACATGTTCTGTCTTAATGTCAAGTCAGTACAGCTGTCAGCCCTGGTGCACATCGTGTCAGCTCCAAATAAGATCTTTGACCGCTGACATAAATCAAGGCCCGGATGCTTGTAGGATTTTTTTGGAGTCACACTCGGCTGCTCTTTCTCCTTAGAATGCGAACACTCGTTAGCTAAGATTAGCATGACGACGAGAAACAGCTAGCATGTTTTGATTTAAAAAAAAAAAAGAAAAAAAAATCCACCTGCTCAGCCATCTTATCTTGATTCTTTTGAAACTAACATGCTAAAAAAAATAACTCCCTTGTATTTCTTTCCTACAGCGGTTGGCAGTTTCTTCATGGGCGACCAGTGCGACCACGTGCGTTGGTGATTTGTATGACTCTGGTAAGTCCTGATAATGTGTTGCCGTGGCGGTATCGCTTTTTTTCAGTCATTTGCGGGGACTATTTGTGAGGTCACAAGCGCAGAAACCTGTTAATAAATCTGCGTTTTTATGCAGATTAACGGCCCAGAAGCACCTGTTAGTCACAGTCCATTACCTTCCCTCTGGAGCTGGCGGTTATGGCAGCGGGGGCTGATATTTAAATCAAATGCAATTCCGTGTAATTTTTTAAAAGCAGCTGTTAAAGTTAAAACTGGCCGAGTAATGGATTTACAATCATATTCAAATACGAAAGGGCAGCTTGCAGTAAAAAAAAAAAAAAAAAAAAAAAGATATCAGGCTCCTTTAAAATGAAGTAGTTGAATTATTCACTGGCGCTGGGTCCTTTTTAAAAGCCAATTGGGCCGACGTTTCAGGGAAAAACAACGAGACGGTTGATATGCTGCTGTCATTCTCATTTCAAGGGGGAATAAATTCCACATTCTTGACAGGTCGAAAATTAAGGGGCCCTTGAATCTGATATCGCTGTCAGGTGAAGTCAAGACAAGCGCAGGCTCACGTATATTGCTGGCGCTCGTCTTCCTGCAATTTATTTTCCTGCACTTCCACTGATGAATGACAGTGATTATGAGGAATAGCCAAATATATTCCAGAGGGCATCAGACAATAACCACACACTTCCGCTTTCAAGGAAGGCGCCCCCCCAAAAAAATACAATGTAATATTAACTTTATGCGGTGTTGCGCTTTAAAAAAAAAAAAAAAAAAAAAGTCCAAACTGAGGAGGAGGAAACTCAATCAATTTCCCAGACATCCTGGAGAGGCACAAAGCAACTGTATTGACGGCGATGGCGGCGCTAATGTTGCGCCACCCCGTCGCCAGTGCCGGCACACACTCATTGTCCTCGGGCGCTTTCACGGCATTTCTTCATCTTGTTTCCCGAGCCCAGTTTGTGAAACTCAAGCGGCACCGCATGAAAGAGCTCACCCACTCAACCTCCCGGCCTGCTGAGAGCACTTGAAAGCAATTTTCTTTTAATCAAGTTCACTATAAAGGCCCTTCTGACGCCAGCCGCAGCAACACGACCTTTTTTTTTTTTTTTCCTTCTTATCCCAGCCTCTGCACACTATATTGATTTCCAGATGAGCGTTTTATATAAAATACTGTGTACCGCCGTAATGAGAATTCTCTTGAGCTTATTGCCCTCGCAGACATGATATGAAAATGAAGGCGCCCTTGTATAAAAAGAGGGCCCTCGTTTTGGGAAATTGGATTTTACGTAACGAGAGCTCATTTTTCACATTTACAGGAAGCCGAATTGCTGCGGCGGTCCCGGTCTTAACCCCTTCGCTTTTCACCGGAACCAGTTAAGTACCATTTAGTGTTAAATGTCATGTTCTGACGTTCACTTTGATCGAAAGCAGGTTCACCTTTTGCACACGGGTGTGATGTGTGTTTTAAAAAGAGCAATCTCTAAATCGCGCTACGGCCGCAGATTGCACATTTTGACTCCATTAAATAAATTGTATCAACAGGTGGCTCGGTAACGTCGCAATTTTCTCCATTAGGTCCGGCCGGACGTTGCAACGAAGAAGCGGAACCCGGGCGAGAAGACTCGCGAGCACTCAGGTGGGCTCTTTAGAAGGCAAATCCCGCCAGGATGCAAAATGATCGATGGTCGTTTTTGATAAGCCATTATCGAGCGTGAGCAGCATTTTGACGTCGCCGTCGTGACAAGACAAACGAGCTTTTGCCCGAATTTATTATGTTTTATGGCAAGAGTTCTCCCGCTTCGGTATTCATTACGTCGTAAATCCCGGGCTTGCGTTCAATACCAGTACGGGTGGGAAAACATGCATTTATTATTTATTTCAGCTGTATGTGCTCAGTATCCTGAAAGGTCAAAAAAAAAAAAAAGTGCAACCCTCACCCAGGACTTGTGGGGGGACACATTTTCTATGAATTTTAAAGTGGTACAAACTCCACGAATCTCTACTTTTCACTTCACCGGTGACCCCTCCCCCCTCCTCCACGCCTCCTCCCCCCGCTGCTGCACGGACTCCCAAGTGGGAAAGCTGGAGGGTAAATGCAAAAACGGAAAACATGTAAACAAACGTATGCCAAGAGAGCTTTTGGCAAAGAAACTCCAGCAACGGCTGTGACTCACGGGGTGAACGAAATAACTAATATTTATTTTCCCAAAGTAAATCACGAGGGGAAAAAAACCCCCAACATAATAACAGCGCTAATATCCATAAAACTCCTTTCCAACAAAATGAAAGATTTCTCGAGAAAAATATCACACGGCCGTGTAATATTCTTTAAGCTAATCGAAGTCGAAGCTGCGCAACTGAAAATGTAATCCTGCGCACTTTCTCTCTTAATGAAATCCACCCCAAAGAAACACAAAGCACTTAAGGCAGCCGGGCAAATAAACGGGAGTGAATAAAAATCTCCAAATTTCTTTTCAATTGTATATCAGACTGCCTGTGAAGCAATCCTTGGCAAAGTGTAAATCTATTGCGCACTTGCTGAAAGCTCAGTCAAAGTCAATAAAAAAAAAAAAAAAAAAAACGGAATATTTGTTTGACGCCTTCGAGGTACATTTCCACCACTTTGCCTATTTTCATCTGCCATTTGCAATCGTTCGACTCCCCGCCTCCCCGTGGGCTCAAACTGTTTTCTTCATCGCTGGCATGAGTAATACGCGATGCCTTATCATTTAAAGAAACACGACTTGTTGGATTTAAGTCATCAAAGACATTTTGAAGCATTTTTGCTCAAGTTTATTTATTTCCTGTGATCTGTCGCTATAGATCGGCGGGGCCAGCATGACACCGGACCTCCGATAGCCCCCCCCCCCCCCGGATGTAAAATTTGAAGGAAATGGTACATTCCGGTTCACAGCCCGGCAATCTTGTGTTTTGACAGGAGCTTAATGATTGCGCCCGAGCTGAGCTCAGGTTGCATCATTGACTGTTGACCCCGGCGGGCTGGATGCCGGGGACACCTTTCTGTCGGTGTTAATGAGATGACTCCTCTCCGTCTGCGGGTCGCCGGTGATATTTACAGAACGCGTTGTAGCGGCAGCGATGCGCACCCCCCCGCGGTGGTCGCGTGTCTCATTTGCATAGCTTTCAGACTCCCCCCCTCTCCACATCCTCCTCCGTTCGTTCGCCACTCTCCCCGCGCTCCCGCGTGATCGACAGGCTCCTTCGCACTTCTCTTCGGTTTGTGTCGCACATGTTAATTAAAGCCTCTAATTAGCCCCCCCCCCACACTAAAAGGCTACGTTAAATCAGAGATGGAATGGCAAATGATTCCTGGCATTAGCATAATTGTGTTTTTGAAGTGTAAAGATTTGGGCATTAGGGATGCCAGCGCGCTCTTTTCTTTCAATGGTTTGTTGTGTTTTGGCTTTCCAAACCCAAGGGGCCGTCGGAGGTTGGTTTGCCGGGTAGGTTGCAGGGCTCCGAGACCCTACAGGGGCCAAAACGCTAATGAGGCCTGCTCTCAACCGCCGCGATGGAAGAGACGCAGGAAAAACAAACGAGCGACTCGGTCCCCCCTCAGGTGTTCCTGCGCCTGCCGGAGCGGAACTGAATGACGGTGCCCCGAGTGACTTTTTTGCAATCAAGGAGGAAAAAGGAGGAAGTTTCTCGTGATTACGTGTACCTTTGCTCCATGCGTGCTGGGATTTTACTTCTGCTAGTCGAAAGAAAATGCTTTCCAGAATCCTAGCGAACTTCTTACTTTATCGTAGAGGACACGCAACAAGTGGCACTTGGCCTCTCTGATATTATGATGCTGATATGTGAATCAGCGGGGTGCAAAGCCACAAAGGAAGGTGTTTTTTTTTTTTCCCCGTCTTCACTCGCTTTGCTGTCGCCTTCGGCTTCTCATCAAACAGCTCACTGAGGCTTCCTCTTAGTCCGTTTCCTCTTGCATCATATCAAACTCGGCCACTGTTGAAATGCCCAAAAGTGCCGGTTATGTTTTGCCGGTGATGTCGTCAATACGAGGAGAACGCCAATCACAGATAGACGCCGGTTACTCCGTCGCTCATCACAAAACGCTTCTACATGAAAATAGATTTGCTTGTGCTTAAAGGTGGCGTCAATATTTCAAAGAGAATCGTTTTTTTCACCACAAAAGGATTGTGCAACTACATTGACACTCGTGAGAAGAAATCTAGTGTTTACGGTTTCAGTGTGTCGATGAATCAACCGTCCATGCCGTACTACATAAATAATAAAAAGAGAGCGAGCGATTGAGAGAGATTTTCAAGCTGGATATACACTCCCTATTTGAATTTGTGGTAGCTAAATCCAGAAAATATTTAGTTTTGCTGCATACTCTCTGCTGTCGGCCAAGTGTTTTCTAGCTTCAATAACGCGTATGCGTTCAAACTTAAAAAGAAAATCCCGCCACATTGTGTGACTGCACGTTGCCCGATTTAATTCTATTTACGAATAATGCACGTTAGAAAAATTGCGTTTTTACAATATTAATAATTAAGTATGTCATGTAAAAAATAATATATTTATATATATATATATATATATTATTACATACAAATTATATTTTATTATTATATTATTACATATAAATTAAATTAAATGTTATTATTGTATATTATATATAAATTATATTTTATTTTCTATATATATATATATATTTATTATATTTTATTATTATAATAATACAAAATACCTTTATTAAAGGTTTTATTCAAAATGGTCAAATCTGGTAATCAATAAAGTAACTAAATTAGTTTTTCAAGGTAACCGTGGCATCATGGGAAACTTTACTCAGGGTGTCACTGCACATTCTTCCCCTCATGCCCTTTCTCAGTGGCGTCATCTATCCGACTGATCATCATCATCGTCTTCCTCGCTGTCACCATCCAGCCAACGGTGCCTCCAGTTAGACGTGATGCACTTCTCACCATCTCTCCACGGGCAAACTAGCTCTCTGCCGGTGAATTATTCAGGGTGAACTTGTCTTCCGTACGGAAACGCTGACAGTTTGGGGTATGGATGATAACTGAGCGTGTTGTCATATAAGTTATTATGGAGGCAGACAGATATACCATAATGCAGAAGATTCCCGCTCCGGCCCGGAATGTGCTCCAGGCATGAAAATCCATTAAGAGGCAGTAGAGGAAGGAAAGGGGAGAAATGATGTAAAGAGGAAGAGTGAAATTATCACCCCCGTCCGCACGAGGACTCTTTTAATTTGATAAATCCCATTCCATTTCAGTCAAATCATTTCAATTTTTATAGACTATAGCTGGGCGCATGAGCGCAAGCCATCATATTCCGCAGGCCACAGATGAAATTATATGAAATGATTTTCTAGTGGCACATAAGACTATCTCTATTTTTTTTTTTCATGCGTTTAAGTGGGAGAGTAACCGAGCTGGAGAGCGGAAAGAAAATGGAAAAAGCAAAAAAAAAAAAAAGAAGGCAAGGCACTAGTGGACAACAGAGCTAGAAGAGTCAAAGAGATCTTGAGACCGCAGGCGGCGAATGACTCTGTTTGGATGTCAAACATTCATTATGTCTGTTTGACCGGCGCTTGTAGGCAGCGGAGAGAAAATGAAGAACCGAGGCGAGTTTTATTTAGACAACCAAAAAAAGCCTTTCACCCATCGTGACCTACGTGAGATTTGTTGTTTGGCAAAGTTTCTTCCGCCGGTCTGACGGAGAATTATTGCTGCGTTTGCTGTCGGTGTCAATGCGGCGGTCACGTATTTCCGTCCTGTTTTTTTTTTTTTTTTTTTTTCTCGGAGGAGGTCAGTTGTTGTTTGGACTATTTTCTTTTCTTTGATAATTAATATTACGTCACATGTGGTCTCTTATTAAGCAAAAAAAAAAAAAAGAACCAAAGCGTTGTAAACAGCTTGTGAGTAAATCCATTAACTCGATTGGACACTTTAACTACCTGAGAAGTGTCTTATTACTCCACCTCTTCGTGATTCCTTCCGGCGTTATGCCGCCTTACGATTTAAAGTCTATATTTTTTTTTTTTCGGCCGTGAAAATAGTTAGGTCAAGGGCTGTTTTTGTTAAAAATCAATAGCAATAATGCTTCAATCCAGAAGGAAGCCCGTCAGCTACGAAGGTAAGTTAGCATGTCGATCAATTTCCGTTCGTTACGCTGTCAGTCAGGTTGTCGTTTTATTTATTCCAGCGCAACACTCCACCAGTGCTCTTTTTCAGTCTTTAGCTTTTTCGGAAGTCTTAAAGCATTTTTTTTTATTGTTGGCGCTCATTCTGATGTCACAACACAAATATGACGGGTACACACAGACGTGCACACAACCTGCGCAGCCTTGATTGAGTGTAAGTGTCTGCGTTGGCGGTCAAGGTCAGCTGATAATGGGAGAGATTGAGGACAGGGTGAGGCAGCGGCGGAGGGGGGTGTTCGCCAGCCGTCTCAGGTAATGAGATTTACGACCCTGAGCTCTCACCGCACGCCCCCCCACCTAGAGCCCCCCCCACCCCATCCACCGGCTAACATGATTTATAGATCTAATAGACGTCACAGCTCCCGCCTAAGATAGAGGCTTCACATTATCACGGAGGCAAAGTCATCTGTTCAACAGGGTAAAAATATACGACAACTTTACTAAGATGTCGCTGTAGGTGCGGGCTGGCGTCTTTGCACTTTAAGAGCGGGTTAGCGTTGTTGTCAGCATCGTTTATATTCATTGGGGTGGGCGGTGGGGGGGGGGGGGGGGGAACGATTTTCTCAATGAAAACCTCAAAGAAAATCGCTGCAGCTTTTGGAGCATTTAAGGTAAAAATAAAGACATTCGTAATTGCGATGTGTTCTTTGTTTCTTGCGAGTGTCTAATGAAGATGGATAGCAAGATCTTCATGAGTTCATCTACCTCCAATTGTGTTTCAAGCGCCCCTAAGGAATACTCTTTGTGTGATTGATGAAGCAGATGTATGACCTAAGGGAAGAAAAAAAAAAAAAGACGTGAAAGTGTAATTAACTCATTTACTGCCATTGACGGCTAAAGACGTCAAAGATCCATTTTTTTTTTTTTTACTCGGCTGAAAACAGTCCAGAGAAAGTAAAAAAAAAAAGAAGAATAATGAGATTACCCTACTACGCCGTCTTCCACGGCACTAACACTCTAAATAAAATGGCGCTGCCCGAGAAGGCAAAAGATGGAAGCCACTGAACTGTCGGCTGATTTCCGGCGGCAGCAAAACAACAGAGGCGATGCTTGCTGTCTGTTCAGCTCTGTTTGCTTCCGCTTCTGCAAAAAAAAACAACAATATGGTGACGGCCAGATTGCCTCCCAATAGATGCAGTGTTAATATTTGCACTCGGCCTTCTGTACATGTTGAAAAATATGCTCGATTGGATTTTGAGCGCGCGCTTACACACACAAACGCCTCGAATCCCCTCAGTTGTTTGCTCTTACGCAGCCTCCCATCTCTGCTTATTTTGAGAATTAAACCAATAAGCCCCCCCGCTAAGCTACAGCCGAGCGGTTATTGATGTGCAGCCTTCTTATTGTCTGGAGTTTGTTCTGCTCATATTCAGTGTGTCTGCCTTTGGGCCAGCGTACAGTCCCATTCAACAATGTGACAGTGAAGGGCTCAGAGCCACACAAGCAGCTGCGGGATCGGAGGCAAGAACATGCTGCGGAAAATCATATTAATGCTCTGATGTGTGTTTAGCCTGTGAGAATTTTCATGAATTCTTCAGCTGCTTGCAAAACTGTGCCATTTCAATTTTTAATTTGGAGAGAATACAGAGAAACATCACCTCGGGGGAGACGGATATTGCTGATTGGAATAAGTCCTTTTAGGCGTCAAAAATGCGAGGCACAAAAGATATTTACAATAAATGTGTTGGCGGCAACGCTTCCGTTTGGAACAATAAGGGAGAATTTCCAACGCTTGCTGCATCGTACGGATCGCGATTTACGTAATTAATACAATGAAATAATACGATTCAGAACACAGAAAGCTGCGTGCCAAAATTCACTCGAGTGAGGTCCGACTTAAATAGTAGTACCTCTACTCTTGCTCGACATTTTTTACTAATACGCGACAGTCTTAATCACGTGACTTTTACGAGTCTTATTACATTTGCGCCAAAAAGCGATAATTAATCTAAATATTGCAAAAGCATGTTATTGGCGTATATCGCATGCCAGCCCACCGGGTAACGACCAAGACGTCCAGATTACCTGCTCAGTGGCAAAAAACACTTACAAAGACTCGCTGTTTAATTAGCAGGCCTGGTGCCGTTAACAGTCGGATCCAAAAATGTGAGTCTAAAAGAACGTCAATCAAACAAGGTCAAAGGTTACTATGAGGCAGGCGTGCGCGAGAATGTAACGATAAGGTGCAACGAACTGGCGGGGAGATGGAATGCGACTCCAGGTTGAATACATGAGCTAATCGGGGATAACGAGGCGCGGGAACTGGCTGACGAGGATGACGGGCAAGCATAGTCATTTCCAAGATGAGTAAAAATGGCCAATGAGCTCAAAATGTTGCCCTCCTTCAAAGTTTGTCACCTGAAGCTGCTCACGCTTGCTTCAAGGCTTGCAAGATCCCGCTCGCATTTGATCTCATCTCGCACATTGTCTTCCTTGTGGGTGTTGCTCGGCGCTGCGACCCGCCGGCGAGTTTGCCACTTTGATGGCAGGTGGGAGGAGAGGCGCGCTTGCGGGCCAAACCACGAGGCGTTCTTTGTCTTCGAAGGTGTAGATTGTGGAAACTACTAAAGGGTGATAATCGTCCTTGTGTCGCTGGAAGTTAGATTGCAACAAATTGATACCCCATCTGCGGGAGCGATATGAAGCAAACGCATCGAGCAGATCTCCAGCAAATGCATCGAGAATAATACCGCCGAGAAGCACACACCCTCATTTGATTCCAGCACAGTGTCCTAAAACATCCCTGTTTTGTTCCGACACGGAGGAGGGCGAGTGTTGCCAGAGGGAGCTTAAAATGGCCGCTGAAAGTCAACACACTGGATCTGAACCAAGCCCGGCAGACGGTGGACAAGCGTGCGGTTGGATGGCTGTGTTCGAAGGCAGCAGCTTGTTAGGGTGGAAATGGATTAGCGAGCGGCACAATGGGAGTCTTAGGCGTGTCTGCGGTGTTGTGTTAAAGCCCCGCCTGTGTTGCCACGGCTGCTCGACTCATTTATGCCCAGCGGTGCATGCAGCAGCCGGCACTCTCACACTGGGCTTTTCTAATTGCCACGGCTTTCTCCTGCGCTTTCCGCATCCATCAAAGAACTGAATTAACCTGCAGCGCCACGCAATTGTGTTTGTCACACGCCGCCGGTTGTCGAATTATTTTTGCAGTTATTGTTGCCCTGAGAGAGACACATTTGAGATGTTTTGTTTTTTTTAACAGTAAGCAGGTTCGGCAACCCCCACGGGTTCCGGCTTGACATTCAAAAGTCACGGAAGTAGCTCGAGCAAAGCTTTATCTCAAGGTGGCACAAGCCAACAGCTTCTTGCAATGCGTCGTTTCAGCCATGAAGCGACAGTAGAATGCCACCTGGAGAATTCGATTAGCCAATCGTACGCCTTCAGAACGTGTGCTTCTCAGGAAGTATGGTCCAGGGCAGACGTCAAACGCTGAGCCCTTAAAATAAAAAGAAAAAAATGATCGCGTATATCATGAAGGGAGTGAAGCCGTGCAGGGGTGCTCGGGTACCAAGCGCTCGCATGAACAAATTCATTTTTGTGCTGTCGTACCACTACAACAATGTACAGGTACACAATTTTGTGGAAATTAGCAAGCTTTTAATGTGTTAAAAATAAATATATAAATAAATAAATACAAAAAAAAAATATATATATATATATATATCTAAAATAAATAAATAAATATATATATATATATATATATATATATATATATATATATATATATATATATATATATATATATATTCTGACATTTTATTCGTCCTGGATAAGTCACTTCGGGAAAGGATAACCGGCAGAATGATGGCTAGCGTAGCTTTTGAAGACGACACGGACTTACCTCTATACATCCCTTCTTTTATCTGCAACCTGTTCTGCAGGGACAGCGCAGGGGGTTCACCTTGGACCGGCCGCCACGCTGTCACAGGGCTGCGGTGTGCAGATAAGCAGCCACGGGGCTTCTGTCTTTCAGACGTTTGACACGTTGCAGTTGGAAAAACACAAGTCTAAAAAAGCAAATTAATGATGTTTGAATCCCATTAAGCGGCTTAGACTCGGGCTCTTTTGCATTGTACATTCCGGCTCAATGTCACACCGCCGTGGCTTAGTGGGGACACTTCAATGCGGCCTAATCGTATTATTAACACCTTTTGCTCTTCCCGCTATGACGGCTTAAAGCGTCCGCCGTGACAAAAGCCTTATCGCGCGCACTCGTTCACGTAGTCTGCAGGTAAACTGCGTGTATTTGCGGCGTCTCCTTTTTCTGCCATCCCTGTTTAGCTTTGGGAATGTGCCAAAAGGAAGAAAAAAAAACAGACGTCTTAGAGATGTGGGGAAAAAAAAAAATCTATTAATACCCGCAAATGTATTCCATGTTTATATGCCTGAATAAATCAGAAACAAGCATATTCCCAAATTCTCGCTCTCTCAGTTGACTTTTGTGCCGAAAGTAACCAAGCGTATGTGACATGTCTCCCGTTGTGTGCACGCGCTGCCTGGATAAATGAAGATTGACGTGCCCCTAATGCCCTCTGCCGCGAACAAATAGATAATCAAGAATCCTGTTTTGACCCGTGCAGCATAGAACCCCCCCACCCCCCCACCCCCCTCCCTCCCACCCCGCCTGTGTCTTGAGATGGCGTCCGAGCACTCCAATGCCGGTGACGGAGATTGATTTTGTGAGTGTTTGTGAGGGGATGACAGAAAGATGAATTTATTCTGCGGCTGTCACAGTATCAGCGACGCTGTTTAAATATTCATTTCTCAACGTTATAATGCAGTGGCGCCGATATTATTCTGCCACCGCCTCCTGTTTTGCATTTCGGGGCTTTTCATAACTTGACATGCATGCGTCGTGAGGGTTGCGCTTACCCTCTTTTAAAATCCTTCAGATATTGTCTATCGTGGTCGTCATGTTTAAGTTGAGCCGGTGATGATTTAGCAGTTTGAAGCAGATTTAATAAAAGAGGTGTCTTGACTAAAATCGACCAAATCGTGTTTACCGTCTGCGAGCTGACATTGAGGGCGATGGCGAGCTGTAATGAAATAAAAGCCCGGGCGAGGAGATGGACTATTGGGCAGGTCACGTCCGTTTGCGATGCACTTATCAGGTGGGGATTTTCTGGAAGTGTCACTCGCTGTAGGAAACCTTCAAGGCCCTCAGGGAAAAGGGGACGCTGGGCTGGTGACAGGGCTATCTGCCTCTGACAGCCCAAAGACCTAAAGCCGGATGGCTGGGACAGATAAGGCGGCGGCATCGACACTGGACACACAAACACACCGGACGCACACGCGCATCGGCTGAGGCGTCCAAACGCTCGCAAACTGGCATTCACTTTGCATTAACAAATTACCTATTGCCTCGCCGCTCGCTGGTTGCTTTGCACACACATACACACACACACACACACAATCAAACGCGTTCACACTCGCCGGGTCCCTGTCTGGCAGCCGGTGAGGCTTCCCATTAGTTGTGGTGCAGTGTGCAAAGTGAGGAGCGCTGGGGCGAGAGACATCAATTTGCTTCCTCTAATGCGCTCGCTGCCCCCACAAGACATATTGATTATTTCTTCCCCGCAAAGCGACAAATAGCAATTTTGGGGGCATAATGGAGATAGATGGTTGGTTTATAAGAAGCCCCCAAAGAAAAGTTGTAAGGTTTTTTTTTTTTGGGGGGGGGGTATACATATCCCCCCCCCTCACAATTTTTCCATATCACGCCGAGTGAAGAAATGCGCTGTGGTCAATACAAATGAAGGGAAGCGAGTAGAGGACAGATGTTTGCAAACTTTTTTTTTTTTTTTTTGCGGAGGTGCGCAGATGTCGAGGCGGTCCAGCAATGCAAGATTTGATGCGAGCCCTCTCCGCCGAGTGTCACCTCCTCCAGGCTTAATGGTGATGCTGCAGAGAGCAGCTGGTGCCGCAGTGTTTGCTCTGCCTCAGCCTCAGCTTGATGCATCTACTTCATATCGCCCATGTTAGCGGCAGCGTGAAAAAGGCGCGTCGCCGCCTTATGGCGCAACTTTCAATATTCCACCGAATTTGAGAGTGAGATAAAAGCTTTTAGTTTCCTTGAGGGAGGTGCAGTTGAATTCACTGAGTAAGATTTCGCCAGATTTCGCCAAACACAAAGACAATCGGTATCGTTCTGATACCGGACTTAATTCAACGTATAGCAAAGGATGCCGATACCAGCAATCGATACTTCAGGGGAAAGAAAAATCTGACATCAAATTCGTCGTCCTTGCCAGTAGTTTGTGAGACACTCCGGCCATTTGACACATTGGTGAATCATCATGAGCATCAGAAAAACAGAGTAGTTTTTGTTTGCAATTATATGCAATTTTATATTTCATGTGCTCTTAATGCGGGACAAAAAAAAGCAGTTTATAATAATAGTGTACAGCATAAAAACATAATGATATAATTAAATATGATGAAAATTCATAGATTAATTCACAAATGAAGAAGCGTTTCATATGTGCTACTGAGGATAAAGAATCCATGCCTGTGATTAATCATTGCATTCATTCTATTTATTTTTAAATAAAAATCCTAATCGTCATCCCATCTGTGACGTTTCCCGTTATGTGCTAGCATGAAGTCGGGTGATTTGTTACTGGAGGCGCCACTATAGCGTAGCATCATAGTCCCATCTAAGAGATGGGATGTCAACTCTAGTGTAAGGCATATCTCGCACGTGAAATGTCCACCGAAACGCAATTTTACTTTGTACATTCATGAAGTCAGCCATGCTCATCCTCATCCGCAGCAGTTGAAGTGTTCAGCGTCACGTTCAAGCGAGTGTCTCTTGAGGAGCCGCGGAATCGAACAAGCAATCTTCCAATAACAAGATGGCCACTCTGCCACCTGAGCCATGGGGTGAAGCCGTTCGCGTGTGCGTTTGAAAATTTTGCATCCAGGTCTGACTCAAGATCACCTGCAGCGGTATGAAGTCAGGACGAGATGGCGCGCGCGTTATTTTCACTCCAAAGACTCTTCTTATTTATACCCGCGTTGGCAGGGACATCTTTTCGTAAAGTTTCAGTTTTGCTTCACCTGCTGTCATTTGTAAAAAAAAAAAAATAAAAAAATGTTCCTGTGGTTTATCAGATTTCCTCCTTTTTTTTTTTCCCCCCCCTCCCATTGCAGACAGCTCACGCAGCGACAGCGTGAAGGCTGATTTGCCGTCGCCTCCGGCTGTAAGAGCCCAGCGTGGCCCCAACCTCCATGAGGTAAACGAGGTAATGCGGCGCTCATCACGCCAAGGACTGATGCGGAATTGCTTTAGCCGCATTTCCTGTCCATTTCAAAAATGATGTCTGCTCGTGATAACTAGTGAAAAGTTAATGGCCTTAGAGCTGCTTCTATACTTGTTATAGTGCAACTCAAAATAGAGATTTTTTGCTGAGATGCTGAAAGTTGAGCCAATACAGAAAATGTAACATTTGACCTATTATGGGGGGGGGGGAAAAGTGATACAAATCATAGTTTTTCCAATGTATTTTTCTTTTCTCACCTTTCTCTTTGAAATATATTCCGTTATCTTTTTTGTCGCGTTCCATAATCCGCAAATAATATAGTGAAGCGCGATTCTGATAGAACCCACGGGACTTTTTTTGTGCGAAATATTGCAGGGATGCGCTTGGGCTCTTTTATCTCGGTACGCTGTCTTCCTCCAATCGCGTCAACCTCGTCCCGTCGTCGCTTCCGTGAATATTTCATGCACGCACCCAAATAGACCGGCCCCCCCTCCCTATTTTTTTTTTTTCTTTTCTTTCAATTTTCAGCTCTAAAGCCACTATCATTGTTTAGTCACCAGAAAATTTTGCAAATCACAAATGGAGTTGTTGTTTAGAGCGTAACTATTAATAATTCAGTATTTTTTAGGACTGGTTTTACCGAGCGGGGAGTGAAGCCGATGCCTCGCCTGCTGCGCGTCACACACGCACACACAACAAACATCCCGCTTTTATAGTTTGTTTGTTCACAACGGTGCTTTGCCGGGGGGAAAAAATGACTATAAAATCAGTAAAAGTTTTTTTTTTTTTTTCTTTTTTTAAAAAGTGACTCCTTGCCGATTAGAATGAATCCAATTTGAATATACAAATAGGCTAATTTCCTCACTTGTGACCATTTTGTCCAGCAGCGATATGGACTGTTGATTTTAAATATTTTTCAGCCTCTTATAAGTGAATAAAGTGGGTATGACAGGCCTATTTGGATTTTTTTTCTTTTTCTCTTTTTTTTTTTTTTTTTTTAGCTATAATGGATTACATCTTTAATTGCATGCAACAAGCCTGCAGCGGGCCATTAAGCACCGTAAATTATTTCCAAAGCCAGTTTGAAAAATGGCAAAAACTTTCCCCATCCCACTGACTTGAATCCCCCCGCCCCCTCTCACCGCCGTCGTTTGTCAAATGAGGGCAGTGTCGCCGCTACAAAGCGGAATAGAGGCGGCAACTTGTTTTAGCGCAAGTGTAAACCGACACGCTTAATGAAATGGAATTCTTAAGCACCCCGGCCAATCCCCGGCAGAGTAATAACGCGTCGCTCCCCAGAGATGGAGCGGGCTTAAATTATAGGAAGCAGCCCCGACAGAGAAAAGTGACACCGAAGCGCATGCAAAATGAGCTTGTTATCCCTGTTACTGTCAACGCAGCCCAGCCCAGCTGTCAGTGATCACAACAGACATGTTATATACGACAACGGCGTTAGAGGGACGGGAGCGTGATAAGAGGAATGATCCATACTGGTGATGAAACCAGACAGGTGAGATGGAGAGTGGAGAGTGGGGGGGGTTGTTTGGGAGAGAATGTAGACGAATGGGAGGATGGAAGGGTGATGCAAGACTGTCACGTCAGGTGGAAACAAAAGGGCAGGCGGGATTAGAGAAAGGGGATGCAGAAGTAAGCAAGAATAATGTTGTGATGCTTTGGAAGGAAGGCGCGATGGATGTTGATGGGAGGCTGGAATGGACGCCAAATGGGCGGAGGGGAGACGGCGAGTATTATCCGCCATCGATTTACTCCGGTCAGGGTTGGCTGGACGCCTAATGAAGTGTGGGATCTTGGGGTTGCCGTGTGCACTTGTCTGTGGCTTATAGCTTTCAGGACGCACGGTGGCATGTTCCGGCACCTGCGTGTATGTGCGATATGCGTGAGGTGTCTTACAAGCAGATGCTAACCGCAATATTTGGTCCATGTTTGGCTGCTGCGCATTTTTATCTTCCTGCTATTTACATTTGAAATGTATAAAATAATTAAATAGAATGAAAAGAATAAAGCCACCAGGGGGCAGTATAATTCAGTCATGAAGACGCAAACGAAGAAGACTTTCACAACTACTGACTCAATAAATTTTGGTAATATTTGTCATTCCTGAAAGAGTGAGAACACTGTGACTATTAACGCTAACGGCTAGCATGACTGTTGTGATTCGCGTAGCGTATTAAGCTAGCAAAATGCTCATTTTGGTGTTGCAAGCGTATTTAAAAAAAAAAATCCCCACACAGGTCAAATCAGGCAAATAATCGATACTCATTTAGGAAAAAAATATTCCCAAATTTGAATTACGATATCGTGAGGGTGAAATTTATACTATTAACAAATTCTTGATAGTGCAGGAAGTAGTCAAGTCCCAAACAATGAACCCTCATCCACAACGGCATTTTCTTAATTTTCCACTAAATTAGGACAACATCCCTCTTGTGAGCCACAACTCCCGACAAGCGCAAGTACCAATTACCAGAAACCAAAGTCTCAAGTCAGAAACAAAAGCTCGCACCGGGAAATCCCCCAAGCATCTCCCTTCCATCCCCGTGCAGCTCCTCCATCCCTCATGTTGCCTCTCATCTCACATCCCCTTTTCCCTCGCCTCCACCCACTCCTCTCCCGGTCTAATCCTGTGCTCGACATGCTCCCTCTTTGTTCCGCGACCCTGACAAGCCATCTCATTCCCCTGCTCCGAGGACAGTCCCGGTGTGCTCGGGATAATGGAATGAAATGCTGGCGTGATAAAGCCCCAAGGATCCGGGGAGAAAACACAGGAGTGTGTCAAGCAGGGTGATAACACTCAATTCTCCCTCGCGTCGATCCGAGAAGCAGGGATTACAATTTTACAAGCGGGCTTTTGCTTATTTGGCGAGGTTTACACAGGGAGGTGTCACGGCCATGGCGGAATACTCTTGTATCTGTCTTGCGCAACGGCCTTTTATTAATTTTGACGCGGGCTGCCTCGCGCTGGTGGACAGGCAATTTAAAGTCGCCGTCGCAAATGCTAACCGCTCCCAATGGAGGCCAGAACTCCGGAGTGTTGTCATAATAGGAGCTGTATCGCCTCTGTCGTGTATTACGTACGCTCAGGGGTCGTAAATATCGAAATCCATCGCTCCACTTACTTATATTCAAATCGTCAGCACATTGATGGCACCTGAGACCAATTACTTTAATTTTGCGCAGATTGATTCATTCGCTGCCATTGACGGATATAGAAGTCAAAAAATCAATTAATTTTACCTGGGCTGGCAGTGAAGGAGTTAATATTATAGATTCAACGATAGCACTTTTTTTAAACTAAACACGAGTGCTTAGATCAGGCGTGGGCAAACTACGGCCCGGGGGCCACATGCGGCCCGTTAAACGTTTTAATCAGTCCCGTTTCTTTGGGTTTATTTTTTATATCTGGCATCTCAAATAACATAAAATTTTTCCAGGCGGT
Organism: Idiotropiscis lumnitzeri; assembly: GCF_059441095.1. Taxonomy (NCBI): domain Eukaryota; kingdom Metazoa; phylum Chordata; class Actinopteri; order Syngnathiformes; family Syngnathidae; genus Idiotropiscis; species Idiotropiscis lumnitzeri. The sequence continues at coordinate 3,625,403 of NC_142392.1, forward strand.
GAGCTGGGCTTTTTCGTCTTCGTCACCACGATTTCGCAAGTGGTGCAGTGAGACGGCAACGGATCAATAGAAATGATTGCTGTCGCCCCCAAACAATTTTGAACTCCGAGAAAACTTGACCAAAGGTGCAACTTGAAGGTTTCAAGCCTACAAGCGCTCTTACGCGGCAGCGTCCACTTACGCTTGACCTCAATCTGCTCGCCATCCACACGGACAGAAAAGGCGGCGGGATTCCCACTTTCAATCTCAGCTGCCAGTTGGCCTCGCGACTTAACCTCCGCCCATCTCACCAAAATATTCAACAAGCCGACCTTGGCCACACACACACAAAAAGGATAACTGGAGGAAGGGAGTTGGCGAGCTACCTCGCAGGAGACCCTCCAACCCTATAAATAGAAAAGGTGGCAATTAAGTGCCAATCTAATCGTCCCTCTGGTAAAAAAAAAAAAAAAATCCCCCCTCATATCTCGGAGTCTTTACTCACATGACTTCCTCATCATCGCTGGCTATTGGCTTAATTACGCCTCCGCCATCCACAGATATGAGAGTGATAGCCTTATCACCACGGCTCATTTCCAGACCCATGAAATTAATAAAGTCCACCTCCCATCTCGGTTATGGGGGCAAACTTATATTAGCTGTCACGTACAAGCACCCGTGAAGTAGTACTTTAGTTTCTTCTTAACAGTTTGTCAAAAAAAAAGCCAAGGTAAATTTGAGACCGCCTGGTGTGCTTCTTGCGATGGTTTTTGCACAATAATAAGGCGAGTCTTGTGTGGCTCATTTGTCAGGCGCGCAGCAGTTGTGTTATTAATTTCATTTAGCTAACTACTTCATTTTCCTTAATATGCACCTGGGGAGAACTGCTCAATTGCGGTCGCGTTTCCCTCTAGCGTGGACTTTGTAAATATTGTTTGCCTGACTGTAAAAAATTAATTATTAGTACCGAGATGGAGCCGACGAGTTGTGAACTCTCATCTCCTGACTGACTCCTAACCTAATCAAATCAAAGTGGACACTGAGCTGTTTTTCCGGCCAAATCCACTGACGGCCCCGAAGTCCTCCAATTCTCCGTGTTGGCTCCTGTAATCAGCGGGGGAACAGCTGGTTTCACCACGCTATTCCACCTGCCGGCTCCTCTGAGTAAACGGCTGTGCTTCACCGACCAAATCCACTCCAAGCCTCTCTCGGTGTCACACTCCAGCACACAGTGCTCGCGCACATCGATTTCAGGGTTACGGGGGGGGGGGCTGGATGACGGGCGGTAGCCGTCACGGTAACGATGTTGGCAGAGGAATGAGACGAGCTCCCGTGAGGTTTGGGCCTGTCATTTATTTCTAAATGACGGCAGATGGTGGGCTTGGCGCTTGCGCCATTCTTTCCGCGTCCCAAGATGCACTTCTTTGATGGATGTGTTGAGCGGGAACGCAGTCGAGGAGGCTGAGGCACATCTGCGCAGGCCGATAACGGGGGCAAAGTGTGTCTGGGCTTTCTGGCCGTGCACATAATCGTCGTTGCCAGTGACCGCTTGAGGACTCTGTTCTCGTTTATTTGCGGCTGCAGCTTTGTTTCGCCGAGCTCCGTTGGGAGGAACGTCCAGGCGTGATGTTGCTACCTGCTGGCGAGACAGCCTTTTCTTACTTGGCAGGACAACATGTAGAACCGCTCAGAAAATCTGGACCACGTGACAATGTTTTAAAATGGTCACATCGCATTGTCCTGAAAATCTATTTCAAAATCCTCCCACTCGTCCGTTTTTCACTAAAAAACGGAGACGTGCGGTCCGGGAAGGCAAGTGAGGCAGTGCTGCCCCCTGCTGTCGCTTTCCTTGCGTTATACTTCTATGGACCGTGCTTTTCATTGTCGTTTTCAATCCAATAATTATCGTTGACTTTATCATTAAAAAGTTGAATTTGACGATTCAAATGGTTCCGAGACAGAAAGCGACTGAAGCTCCAAATTGAAATAATGGTGAATTCATATTTTTACATCCGACTGCAGAGGAGCGCCGTCTCACCAGTCCTGAACCGTCCCGCCTGTCACTGACAAGAGAAGGCTTCACACCTTCACATCCAAAGTCACATTAAATTGAGCCATCACTGCCGAACAACACCCTGGCAAAGGTCACGTCAGCATCATCATCCTAATCGTCGGCTGCCATCACATCGGGTGATTTAGTGTCGCCGTAAAAGTCGCCCGAGCGCATCCGTGCCCATAACCGTAACCCAGGCAACGGGGATGTCGGGCTGCCCGCCGACGATGCATCTTTGGGATTCTCGGCGTGGCGCCGCGACGGTGTCAAGTCAGGCGTTAAGAGTCGATTGAGCTGCGGCGTTGGGGAGGCTGGCGCATTAGCGGCGAGGAAATAGGAGCCAGCAAATACTTAGTGGGCGATTGGCTCGGCGAGAACACAACACCCCCGCTTGGCAGCCCGTCAAGCGGCGCTATACGGATGCCGTTACAAAGAGAGGGGGCCATTAGCGGGCGGGGCCGCTTTGTGAAGCGTGCCGCTTGCTTCACGCCTTCACGCCACGGGGATGTTTTATGTCGTCCGTTTTGGCGTATGGCGCACAATCGGGTTAACAATAAGGCTGAGCGTGGATTCGAGGTGAAGCCTGAAAAGAACAACTTTGATTTTATTGCAAAGATAATCGCGTCCGGCATGTCTGCTTTGTAGCTCAACAACTCGGCCACTAAAAAGTACCGCAACGCTCCGTTTCATATTCTTGACTTCATCTATTACCGTTGCCCGTTCTTTGATTGAATTTGTTAGCGGTGATCATACATATGACTTTGCGCCTCCCTGCGCACCGCCGCTCAACCCACCGCGGCTCAGAGGTGAAATTTCCAATGCTGTCGAGTGGAAATTACATTTACCTAATGCTAATTTGTTTTCCCAATTACGTCTGTGGAGAATTGTAATTACTTCCCGGATTGCGGACCCTGGGAATGTGCGCCGCTTTCACGCGTGAGACTTCAGTGGCGCGATTAGGTTTCGGGGCACAAGTCATCGAGTGCGGGAGTCGTTTTTGTTCATTTACCAACCGAGAGCGTTCCCAACCTACTGCGGTGAATTATTAATACAATCTAAGTTACACTCCCGTCCTGAGCCCAACAACCCGTGACGCTAAAATGGCCGCTCATGCACTCAGTGTTATAATTGTCTCATTCTCATACGAATGGCTTTGCGGTGCTTTAATTGATGGCGAGGCGCTTTGTATGTTGGTATCAGACGTCGTGGCGCGTGACAAAGCGTCGCTAATCACCGACCTGAGGTTGTCGGATGAACGTGTCGACCCGATATAATGCGTCATAAGCGAGATGATGCAACCCCCTTGGAATTATTTTTTTTTTTAAACACTCTTTGGGGCACCCTCCCGCCTAGCATGCCATTAGGAGAGCGCCACGCTCGCGCGCCGCTTGCCAGACAGGCCACGCCGCAGGCTGCATGCTAATTGTGGAGGCGTCGCCGGCGCGAGATGACCTTGTACGGTAAAAGGAAGGAGGCAGATAAGTGGTTTTGTTTAGCGTCTGCTGGGCTCAAACCGCCTTTGTCTTGACCTTGGGCTGCAAAGTCAGCCAAGTCGGCGCACTCGCCGAAGGGAGATCATAAAGCCGGCACCTCATTAAAAAAAAATCTGAAGCAATGTCGTGTGTATAATGGGTAATAGGCATATCACATCGCGTTATATAATGCCGATGTAATGAGCAGAGCATCGTTGCCGCTATCGCAACATATCTTTTCTTTTTTTTGTTTCACGCCATTAGGTCCGAGTCGTAACACGCCAGTCAAATTTATACATTCGCCTTTCAAGCCAATCATTTATCTCGTGGTTGCTGTATAAGAGATGTGAGGTCATCATCTCAAAGGGCATGCAATTTCAACTCAACAGCAAAAAGACGCTTTATCTGGTATCATTTTTTTTTTTTTTCCTCTCGACGCGTCGGAGCACCGAACGTGTCGAGCTATAGTTGTCATTTTTTTTTTTTTATCCCAGCCTCTCATGTCCCAGCAGCGCGACCTTTTTGCCAGCACGCTCCCTCTTTGTGCTCGCCTCTGACAGGTTGCCTCGCGCGGCTAAAAGCGCAAAGTCCTCAGATTAACATCCAATCAATGACAAAGCACGTACGGATGAGAGAGACCAGGCAGATGCCGAGCGCTTCGATTAAAAAAAAAAAAAAAAAAGGTCAAACGCGGCTACGGTTGAGTGACGGATGGCCGCGGGATCCTCAGATTGCATTTTTTGCAAGGTTTGACAGGGAAATATAGTGCGCTGCCGTTTAAGCAAACACCAAAAAGGGTGTGCGTGTGAGTTGATCATCAGAAACCAAGGGCGAGCTTGCTAACACTGTCGCTTTTCGTTCCATTAGTTCTTCGCTGACACGTTGATAAAAAAAAAAAAATGCGCCGTCTCCTTTGGTCCTCATTAAAAAGTCGCCCTATTAAAAACAGTCATTCTAGACCTTTGCTGATGAGCATTTTATTGCCTTCATGAAAATGTTGAGAGAGAGATAAAGATAGAAAAACCATTAATGAAAGTGCTGGCGACAATGAAGTAGCTGACAAGGGTGATTTGGTCGTATTTTTTATTAAATTTAATTTTTAGACTTCTCAACGAGGCGGTAACACCCAAGATTTAGATTTTTTTAAAAATTTATTTATTTATTTTTTATGTTTCCGTTCTGGTGTCTTTGAAGTTGTATTGACAAGTTCAACGTGACTCGGGGAAGTTTTGTCGACTCAGCAAATTCCAGGTAGCTGAAATGCACTCACTAAAAGGAGCTTGGAAAATGCGCAATTTTGAGGTTGTTAGTCGTACTCGCCATATTTCTTTATCTCCTCACATCGATGAACAGTTTCTAGTCAAGTTAAGCTAGCAACAAAATGCTTTGTCGTCAGCTTTGTAAACTACCCAAAACAAGCGATGTATTCTCTTCCAAAGTTTTCGACTTGGCTGTAAATCAGTCCCCCCTTGCGGGCGTGAAAGTTTTAATCTGCATGCAAACGCGTGTGAATCACTTTTGACTTGTTGACACGCTGCCGCCTGAAGTGCCAGGAGGATGGTTTGCCTCTATGTGGGAGGTGAATCAATCCATCAATGCGATAAAAGTTGCTTCTTGAACAACCCGAGCGTAGCCAAACTTGTGATCGCAATCAAAATCCGCTTGGAATAACCGCTCAGGTAGCTGCTACGCCTGATTGGCCATTCAGGGGTTAATCCTTCACTGGCTTGCAAGCACTTTTTTTTTTTTTTTTCTTTCATGATAGCAACTGAGAAAAAAATCCGCGAAACCCCCCCGCAGTGGAAAAGCAGCACCAGCAGAAAACTTGGAGACGATCAACCGCGAGGCGAGTGTCGTCCATACGCATGTCGCGGCAACCTAATGAAAATCCTGCCATGTTTTAATGACACTGGGACCTGCAGCGCCGTTGCGTTCCACAAACAAAGCTTAATAAAGCCCGCAAAGACTGCGTTTTCTCGCACAGCAGCTGCACGTCTAATGAAAGTCCTTGAAATGTCAGAAGCACCACGGAGGGTTTCGGTTTAAATGGACGCGCGTTGATTCACAATGAACGACGCTATTACCTAAGGTGGCACTTATGTTCGGGTTTTGTCGCTCCACTAGTAGAAAACCAGCTGCTTCGCGCATGTTCGGCCTTTTAAAAAGCCATGCTTTAAGTGCAAATACTTTTGTTGCACATTATGCCGTTTAATGCCGCCCATATGCCGCCGTTTGCAAGCTCCAACCGATTAAATGAGTCGCCTGTATCTAGATGGGAGAGGTGAAAAAAAGTCGGGCTGATTAATTAATTGCCTTTCCCGCCCAAGTGGAGTAAAACTAAAAATAACAGCGTGGCTAATCTGTGAATAGAAACAAGAGCGCGGCACAATCGCTAATCTATGAAGGCGGGAAAGCTTGAATAATGAGAGGAAATGAAGCCAATCTCGCATGTGCAAAGCGACACGCAAACAGGCGGCTCACGGGAATACGCAGAGCCACTTGATTGGCCCCGGGGGGACTCGATATCTACGATTTAATTTCAGATAGCAAGTAAGCATATCCTGTTACAAGCCATTACGAGAGTTTAATGCCAGCTTCTGTTTTGCTCAATCTATATAAGCGCATTTGGGAGTGGATGTCATTAACTGCTACGTTTTTTTTTTTTTTTAAATCTACGCAAATCGAATCAAGTTCCAAAAGAGTTTTGGCGAACTTCCTTTTCGTGTTGGTTGAGTAATAGTTGTGCACCTTCCACTGCGGGCTGCTTTGCAATCCACATCCAAAAGCCGCCGCGATTGATCATTCCGCAACCTGCTGGGCGGCAATAGGAACGCGACGCTAGTCAAAAATAGGAACGCGACGCTAGTCAAAAATAGGAACGATTTAATGTGTGTGTGGAAGCGACGTCGACAGGCCGTAGCTTTAGGAGCAAATGACATTACTGGTTGAACGTGTACGTTGAGGATGCTCATTTGCAACATTTCACATTCTCCGTTTTTGAGGTGTAATATAGGCCTGCCAAATCAGCAGTGGGCCCATTACTCATCCCCCTCCGTGCTGTCTGCCGACTGGGTCTCCGCTGCTAATGCAGATTACAGGGATATATGAGGGCTATTTTGTTCGCCGCGGGGTGGAAACGATCACAGGCGGACCCATCCCTCTCTCGGCGCGCCACCCTACATCTGTTCAGCGCCCCCACCTAGTCCGCATCAGCCGATCCGAAGATCCATCAGAACCTACCTTCCTATCAGATCACGTATTGGCCATCAATTATGGATCATGTGTGAAAAATAAGGTCGCCTTGTCAATAATAATAATATAATAATATTCCCTTTATTAGTCCCACAATGGGGAAATTCGAGATTCGAACCCAGGCCTCCTGGGGAGACTGGGTCCTGAACGCGGCGCCTTAGACCACTCGGCCATCCTGGCAGCCAAGTGGCTCGCAACACTATTGTTTGACTTCCTTGTTGCCGATGGAACTGCAGATAGGACTTTTATGATCTTTTTAGGACCTCTGCCGAGGTGCAAAGGCACAAAACACTTCAATCGATGCGTCTCCCTCTTCAAGGTGGCGAAGCACGCGTTCCGGCCTGTCCTCATCTGATGACTAAATGGACCATTCATCATGTGATTGGGCTTTTTTACATCTTGAATTTTGAGTGAGGTGCCTCTCAAACAGCCGCCCGGTCCGGCAGCGCGATCCATCATTGTTCAATGGGGATGTCACAGCTCATTGTGTGAGGCGTTATGACGCCCCCCCCCCCCCCCGACTGCTCACTCGCCGCATTTTTAGAGATGATAAAGTCAAAGCTAAAACTCTCACCCGAGGAGGGCAAAGTATTCTTGGACTTGTCACGCCCTCAATGTCGATTTAACATGCGGGGGCCGACGGTTTTCAACTCAGGAGGAGACGAGAGACGTCGGCGCGTCGGCAACCTTTTATTAGACGCCGCAAACGGCGCAAAGTCATCAAGAAGTAGTTGCTGCTCAACAAGGGATATAATTGGTTCGTGGATAATGGCGGTTTGAAACTGTTAGCTGTGGGTTTATCTCCGAAGTCGCAGTTTGAGCTCTTTGCCGAAAAGGCGCGAGCGCTCGCTCACATTCACAGCTTGTCTTGAAAGCCATTGAGGTCTTAATAGTCTTTCTTTCTTTTTGTTGTCACAGGATCCACCAGGATGAGACTTTTGGCTGCCACACATGAAGCCTGAAGGTGGCGCTCCGGCTTCAGTTAGATACAGGAAGGAACAAAAAGAAATCTGATAAGAACATTTTTTTTAATCTCATCTGCGTGGAGGTATGTATGAGGGATGGCCAACTGGTGGCCCACACAATTTGGGGCCCCGTCCGTGATTAATTTAAAAAAAAAAAAAAAAAAAATCCTAAATAAATCTGTGGGGGTCGACTCTAGTTTTGAGTTGCAATATCACCTTTCACCACTAAATGGCAGCCATGTCTTAGTTGCGCTTAGACTGAGTCCGTCTACTACAACATGTATGCCTAATATCTTTTGGGCTAGATTTGCAATGATATGCAGGACAAACATTGTACCTTAATGGCATTAACATTTTAGATTGTATGTGGTTATTTTATTCTCTAGGCGGATCTTTTATACATTACGTGCATTGAGAAATATTTTAGTAGTACGTATTTCGTCCATATTTAAAATGGCATTTTTTTTGGGGGGGGTTCAAAATTGCCCGCTCCAACTGTAGTGATGTCATTAGGCAAATATCACATTCAGACTTTGCCGCTTTACCAAATAATCGATAATGAGAATATCCATATCTGTCCGAAGCTCGTTTAACACTTCGCGGCCCACGTATCTTCTGCCCTCCATTTAGAAGGAAGAAGCGTTACTCGGCCAGTCACGTCTCACGTCTTACGAGGCCTCGCCGCGGCCGCTCTCCCACGTGCCGACCCCCACCGCCGCCTCCATCTCCCCACCACCGGTGCAGCACAGTCGCATTATTAAACTTGTATAAGATCATTAGCATACAAAGCAGGAAACCCGCAGCGGCGCAGTCATACATATTTATCTGGACGTGCTCGCACTGTAACCCCTTTGCGCGCAGAGCGTGTCCGGCTATCCGTCGCGGCGACGGCCACATTCCGGCCGCTGTGAAGTGGCTTTTAGTTGAAGCATGGCCGGTTTGAAGAGGTCGCTATTTATCGGGAGGATGCCGCCCTGTATGGGAATGTGCGCATTTGCAAACAGCAGACGGTTGCTTGCTCGGGTTCATCAGTGCGCTTTGTTTCAAGCATAGCGAATGTAATTTCCACACAAGCGTCTGCTAATAAAATACATATTCATCTGCTCGCGCGTGTAATCAAACCGGGACTTTGATACTACAAGTGTCACCTGTGGGTTAGCTGCGCATGAGTGGGGGAGGGCGGCTGCGCTCTGCAAAATCCACTTTGAGCACAACCACACCATCATTGTCTCCTTGCTCTCCTGGGTAAAAACCCACTTCCTCTTTTCCTACCCCCCCCCTCTCCTTTTTCAACCTCCTGCCTGATTGCGCAACCCCTCCTTGTTTGCGATGTCGAATTCCCTTGATAACGTGCCTCCTTCTTTCCCAGTGGCAACTTTATAGGGGCTTTAAAAAAGGGGGCGGGGCTTGTGTTAAATCCCAAGGGAAATGCATTATCTTTGTGTACGATTTCAGCAAGCACTCTACCATTCGGCTCTGCGGAATTGTTTGCATTCTTTTTCCTCGTCATGGCCCCTTGTTGCTAGGCAGAATCTCTCGTTTCGAGCTGCCCAAAGGCCAATTACAACACACCAACCAGACGAGGGGCTGAAGGTCAAAGCCATCGGGGAAGATACCATTAGAATTCTGGATATGAACTCACTTCTCATCTCCTGGTCGCCACTGCTTCTTCCCCCCTCCCTGTTTGCCCTCTTCTTCTTCCCTCCTTTGAGATTGCTGTTGTGTCTTATGGCTTTTTATTCCTACGTGATGGTCGATGGGTTCATGTAGGAGCAGAAGCCACTAAACACGCGGTGACCGCTCAGCCTGACGGCCGATGTTTTTTTTTTTTGTTTTCCGTCACAGTTAAAACAATAGGGGAGAATGCACCAAATATTATTTTAATATTCCGCGGAAAGTTTTCACGATAAAAGCAGACCAGAGATGCACAAAGCTAGCCGCTCGTCCAATATTAAACTTTTAACTATTAACTCATTCACTTCCAGCCAATTGAAAAAAAAATATTTTTGACGCCTTTAGCAGTCAATGAGTTAAACAAAATTGGTTCAACTTTGCTGCAAACTCCAAATTTTTACACACTATCAATAGTCCCCCCCCGCCCCCTAACTTGTCCATCCGTGGCATTTATTCCCCTTAAACTCCCCTTGAGCTGAGTTCACTTCCGACCAATTAAGCGTAAAATTCAAATGACCCCGTTCCTGTTGGGTCCGCTTTGGCGCGATGGGATTGGGTTTAAATGTCAACTGTCTGTTCGTGTCGCCCCCCCCCCCCCCCCCTCCCTCCCCCTCCCGGAAGGCAATCTGAATAAAAGTCTAAATGTGCTGTTGTCGCAAGCCAAAAGACTGAATTATGCATCCATGTAGCGTATATTACACCGGTTTGACACATGCTTCCAATTGTGTGACATTACTTGTGCACCGACGCAAGGTTGGATTAATATTCAAGAAGACATTGCAATATTGCGATGCTCTGCTGGGGTTTAATGATTTATTCAGCGCTGCGAGTTGTTGTGATCTAATATTCAGTGGGCGGGATGGGAAGTTTCTTTCGCTTGCATTATCGGTTTAATTTATTTTTCAGGTTCCCGCTCCTATGTGCTGTTTTTATTTTACTTTTTTCCCCCATATGCGTGGCGGTCTGACTGAGAGAATTCCAAAGCAGAGCCGAGAGGGGTCGTTTCGTTCCCGCACCAGCGGGGGGTCTCTGAGAATCTAAAGGTGGGAACGGCAACATGTCTCGGGAAACGTATTATTTGGAGATTGGTTGCAAATGTCGTCCTGGTTTGCCCGCGGCTGCGTGCGCCCTCGCCGCTTATGATCTGACGCTGCTTTTGACGTTGAAATTGTCAAAAAAAACAAAACAATGATCTGAGGAATGCGGCATTTGCACAGATGTCGGCTGTTGATTACGTTATGAAGCTTGATCGAGTCGTGCCAGGTCACGTGACCCTCAACTTGCAATCAAAAATCATGGCGACCGTCCACAGCGGAGAAATGAAATGTTCGTGTGACAAATGCAAAGGCATGTGATGTGTTTGTGTACAGTCTCACCCCCCCCCTCCCCCCGCAGGCTCGACTTTGATTTGTCTGCAATAAATAATGCTCTTTTGTGTTCTCTGCTTCATTTTGTTCCCGTTTGTAATGTCAGCGCTGTTCAATAAAACATGAACAATGCCTATCCAACCTGCTGCATATCTCCTGTTTCATTTGCCACTCAAACTTGGGCGTTTGGGCTTTGTCCCCCCCCCCCCGACAAACGTCACACACCAGCACGTGTGTACGCGGTTCGCTGGTTGTCTGCACTTGGCAGCTTTTCTGAGAAGAAGCACGCACGGCAAAGTTTCATTGCATGCTATTAAGACAGCGGCCCTGAGTTGCATTTCAGTCTGCCTGTCAGCGCGACGACACGTTGATCGGCGCACTAAATCTCCTTCAACTTCTGCCTCATTAAACAATAAAGAAGCCTTTAATCAGCACTACATGATAGCCCACAAAGTTGAGCCGTGAGCCTTGAGAGGATTGTTTGCACGCCTACACACACCAGCTGGACGGCATTTGCAGGGGAATCGCCCTCGCCATCCTTTTTTTTTTTTTTTTCTCCTGATGAAATCAGAGGAAATCCACAAGCAGACCACACGCACGCACAAACTCGCTCACTCTCACCCGCTTCTCTTTTTAAACTCCACTGTTCAATAATTCTCAGTGATAGGCCTCCGCTTTTGAGTGCCGGCTCGTCATTCCAATTACGGAAAGGCAAAGAGACCCTCGTGTTTGTCGGCACGCAAGCGATAATTGGATAATCCCCGAAATTTGGGCGACGGCACAGAATCTGTAATTAAAACGCAGAGACGGTCAAATATTGACACTCATGAGGCCCCGTCGACGTCGCGGATGACTCAACACGAGCGTGGAGAGATGTGATGCATAAATGTACGCAGGGATCGCCAACGTGTGATATGAAACGCCATTTACTGTCTACACAGCAAAAAGCTGGAGCGGTGATTCACAAAAAGGGGTTTGAAAATTAAATATTAGCTTTAATAAGACTCATTTTATTACAATCGGACTCGTCTACAGCAATAGTAGGAATTAAGAAGATGAGTCCTGGCTTTTCACTTAACCTTGCCGTCTTTTATTTACATATGTGCACATTTATTTTATTTTATTTTATTTTAAGACTACAGGAATGCTATAACTTAAAAACTTGACGTGATTGTCCCCCAAAAAAAGAGCTGTCAGTCCTCCTAACTCAACAAAATATTTCCTCCTCTTTTCCTCAAAAATTGTCTATGATATATATTAATTCCATAAATTTTAAATCTTGCGCAACAGGTGTACGTATCCGATTAAGTAAATTAAATGAAGTAATTTTTTGGGTGTAAGTAGCAAAAAAAAGTATAATCTTTCTCATGAAGCACAAAAAAAATCTCCCATAATGATACCATAAAAATAAAATAAAACAGTCCGTTTTTGTTATTCAAAAGCAAGATAATATGGTTGCCTAGCAACAGTAAATGGATATTTGACGTTACTATACAACGTATTACAACGCTGATATTTTTTGCCACCACTCGTATATCTTCACCACCTAATACTATCAGATGTCTCTGCACACAAAACACATTTTTTGTCATCTTTAAATTGATTTTTTTGGGGTGATATTTTGCAGCAAAATGAGGTCATTAGCTCACACCATAAACATTTGGCATGTCCACATTAACCAAAAACTCCCTGAAAGTGTCAACCAAGCTCGCCCCAAAAATGAAATTATAACTCACTAGCTCTAAAAACGAGTCTTCCTTTCTCTTAGTAATGACTCGCCGCCATTCACTCCGCCAACAGTGTGACCCGCAGACATCCCGGTGTGACAGCCGTGTGCTGAGTTGCGCACATTTGCCTCCACAGCTCACTTAAGAAAAGCTGCCACCGCCACGCCACGCCGTGTCCACTTAATGAGACTGAAGCGTCAGCGTTCTGCCTGCAATTACACTGCTTAGGACTCTTTAATGATATGTTAATGGCTTGGCTGTATTACCTCTCAGCTGCCCAAACAACATTAAATACCCCGCGGCTGATTAATCCGGCATCCACAAAAACATCCAATTAGAGGGAAAATGTTTGACTCCGCTCTTGCCAAACAACGTGCATCCAAGAATGATGGGCAGTAAATTAAATGCGATGCCATATTGGAGTCAAAACAGTCAGGAAGATGAGTGGGGATTCGTTTTTGTCGTCGTAATACAATCAAAGTATCGGGGAACCTGGCAAAGGGCTGTTCGAGGGGGAAAAAAGTGACATGATGTTCCTACTCGACCATCGTTTTTGGATTACAGTAAATCTGAAAGACATTTTTAGTGTATTGGAATTTTTGGAAAAAAAACTAATACTAAAACTAATCAAATCTAACAAACCCAATCTAAAAACTTCATAAAGGCACCCCGTCCAGAATATTCGCTAGCACAAGATCCAGCTCACCGGCGATGGCGTCCCAAGACTTTTGCCTCCATTGCATCGCCACAAAAACTTTCAAAGAGTTACTCGGCTGAAGGGTACGGTGCGAAATGCGCAGCTGCCGCCGACCGCCGCAGGTCACGGCGGTCAGACCCGCGACCCCGGCGTTGCGCAACAGTCTGTCGTCCCAGCAGGCTCTCGCCGCTTCAAAGTTCGACGCATCGCAAAAGTGCCGCGATGAGTCCGCCCCCACCTCCTCCCATGACTCTTCTTCTTATTCTTCACCGTTAATTAGCGGAGGAGAACTCTCTCCGCCGCCTTTCAAAGCACTTCAGAACAAAAGCGTTTTTCTCTCGTCTCAGCGAGGCGTCAACTGCAATTAAGGTGCAACGCAACCCTCCCGTGATTGCCGTCGACGTCAAGCTCGCGGGGCAATCCTGATTATTTATGTGCAAACACCTGACGGACGGATTCATCTCCCTCATTTCGTGATGAGTGAGGATTTCCAGGCTAATGAGGGCAACTAATGACCAGTATCTGTGATTGGTATCTGTCGTGTTTTTGAGTACTCGATACCTTGGCAGTACTCGCCCTTGTAATAGTTATATTTTCACATTTGTATTAAAGTAGTGTCAATATCAAATCTAGTTTAGTATTTTTCATACAATGTAAATAAATTATCCTGTGAGTGCATCATGTACAAATAATTAAATATATCACATAATGCCATT